>NC_133337.1:9512047-9867047 GCF_030506205.2 Paramisgurnus dabryanus
TTTATGCCAAGCAAAATACCAGTTAACTCATTCACCGCCAGCCATTTTTTGAAAAGTTGCCCGCAAGCATTTTTTGTGATTTTCACAAAAGTTTCACAAAATGCCTTTCAGGATTTTTTTTTCAAAAAATATATAAACATACAAATATATCAAATGAATGAACAGACCCTCGACTTTCAAACAAACAATAAACAAACAAAACGGGAAACACATTTTCATCCTATCTATCTTTTTTCTCTGCTTATAAATTCATGAATATGGGTATTTTTCTGAAATAATTGCATTTTTGTGAAGGAAGTTTGTTAGAGATCAGATTCAGAACGATTATCAAAACATACATAGAGTTTAAAATTAGTAAAAAATGTTTTGACTTCAGTTCAGACAAGTGCGGTAATCAGATAATCACGGTATTGCAGATTAACATAAAACTTCTTCAGAAACACGTTTTTTTATGCAAATGTTTTCTCTTAATTGACGGATAACTCGTCAATGGCGGGGAAAGAGTTAAGCTAAGAAAGAGTCTGGCACTGCAAGTTTACTTTAGTTTAACGTTAAATTAAAATGATAACTGTGTGAAGTCAACATGAATCTTGAATGGTTGCTTCTACTTGCGGATAAATTGCCCCAATGGTGCTTACAGGAAGATTCAGAAGTTTTAAAATACATCTGTATTTGATTCCATCAATATGTTACGCAATAACAAGGTGGCAAAGGTCTTGGGAGTGCTCTTTGCTTTTACCCATTATGAGATTTTCCTTATGTGACACATTGGTAATGAAAAGCCTTTTTATAGTTCATCAATTTACTAACCCAGCTGGTAATAATTTGCACAGATAGGAAATATAATTACTTTCTAAATACTTGTGGATTTCAGCTGGTTCCTTGCTTTGGTGACTAGCTTTTTCTTAATGTTCAATACTTTTTCCTGTGTCATTCAACTTTATTGCACATTACTTTATTTATGGACTTTATTGCGTTGAATTCCTAATATTTGTTGATTTCTTGAAGTAATACTGATGTCTGGTAAAATCTTTATGTGAATAACCTTATTGGAAAAAATTTTGAAACGTTCAATAAAAAGGTATAGTGTACTTTAATATTAAATACAATGAAATATAAACTTTTAAGTTTAGTAAAAAAAAAAGTTTGTCCATTAAGGACTTCTGTAGAAACATGGCGGCAAAAAATGTAAGGGGACCATCGATATATGTAGATAAAAACGTCTCATTCTAAAGTAATAAACACATAACGGTTCATTATGACACCACTGATAATATAGTTTTGTATTTTATTTTGCATTTCTGTCAAGAGATCCTTCTAAAAATTACACACCGCACCTTTAAAACTTTTGATTCGGTTTACTTAAATCTTTTTAGGTAATCGGTTTCCACAAAATGTTTAAGTACTCTGAATTGTCGGGTTTTACAGTGAATATGTTAGACTCTCAAAGTCCAACCTTACTGATACATTGATCAGAAAAATCAACTTACAGACTGCCAAGATGCTGACGAGTTTGACCAGAATGGTCGGAGCCGCACAAGGCATGAAAAATGGCTCAACTGCATAACGTCCGAATGCTAAAGATACATAAGAGGTCACCGCAGGTCTGAAACCAAATGTGGTAAGTGTGTGGTTTCACATAACAAATTCAGCAAACATAACAAAATGCAAAGACAGTGCACACACACCTGATTAATAAGTATTCAGTCCAAAGCCGCAGGAAGGCAGGCAGAGGACCCAGGGTCTCCAACAGGTAGGTGTAGTGACCCCCCGACTTCGTAAAGCTTGTGCCCAGTTCCGCATAGCACAGAGAACCTAGACAAGAACACCAGAGAGACGTCAGACACAAACCAATGAGGTGACATTTTAAGCAAAATCATATTAAAGGGACACAAGGCAGCATTTTTATGTTAATAAATCATCTTCGTAAGTCGGTATATGGTTAAATGACTCATTACATGACGAATGAAGACTCTCTCGCCCGCCCCTACCGTCTGTAGGAAGAATACCCCACTTGCAAGTTCGCTGTATCCGACCCGGTGTCCTTCAGTCTCGTATAGTCTTAGATATAGAACGCATTTACTCCCAGACACTAGGGGGAGCTAGTAGAGAAATAATACTCAGACTTGCCTTGTGTGCCTTTAAGATGGGGATCTCACAATAGTTGAATATTTACACACAGTACAAAAGCTGTCACTAGGGCAGAACCATTTAAAAAGGTCCCAATATGTACCATCTACGTATAGGTTTGGCACCAATATGTGCTCACACTAATATGAGAGTGTGGGTACAAGCACTGAAGACATCACTCACCAAACAGAGACAGAACCCCACACAGAATCCAGACAATAAGAGAGACTCCAACACTGCCTGAATTCATCAAAACACCTTTAGGAGCGATGAAGATCCCACTGCCAATCACAGTGCCAATGATAAAAGAAATGGACGGCAGCAGACCTATACTCCTCCTCAGATGAACCGCTTCATCTTTTGTCTTCTCTGTCCCTTCATCTGTCAACTGCTCAGCTTTGGGCTGTCGTTTGGAAACCTCCATTCTTCAGCGGTCAATTCAGTTCTTTGCAGAGCATACACACATTTGCATGAGCTCCAAATATATTCACAATGACTTGAAATCTGTCAATAGAGAGGCTTATGATTTAGAAACATGTAAAACAAAGAAACATTGGCCCCAATGCTTTAATCACTGGTTCTCAAACTTTTTGATTTGTCTAGGGTGCATCCCTTCGTGCCCCCCCCAAAAAAATTAATGTCATAAAACAATCTCAAACTTCGAATTTGAATAAAACAAAACATAATAAATGATCCAATGTAGTGCTGTTGGTTAGCCTAATTGCCCACCTGGCACCAAGAGAGCCCCATCCTCTAGTTTGAGAACCACTGGCTTAGAAAAAGCCAGGACTAGGTCTTAGTTAAATTACGACACTTAAAGGGACACTCCACTTTTTTAAAAATAGGCTCATTTTCCATCTCCCCTAGAGTTAAACATTAGATTTTTACCGTTTTGGAATCCATTCAGCTGATCTCCAGGTCTGGCTGTACTACTTTTAGCATAGCTTAGCATAATCCATTAAAGCTATTGAACGTTACCAAGGGGACTATTTTCGGGCACTGTGTAATTTCATTGCGCCTGCTGCAGCCATGTTACTGCAGCAAAGTCCTTGATTATTACACCAGAATGAGAGTATAGACGGTTTCAGCAATTCCAACATAAGCAAGCGGCTTTCGTGGTCAACAAGAAACTTCCGGTAAACTCCGCTAAGAATAAATAACAACAAAGTACTTTAAACATAGATTATTTAGGTCTTTAGATAACCAAAACATTTGTTATTTTTGACAAGGGATTTGTTCAAGAGATCAGGCCCGAGTTTCCCAAAAGCATCGTAAGGCTAATTAGATTGTAAAAACGATCGTACGAATCATCTTAGATTTACGGGCCGTTTCCCAAAAGCTTCGTAACTTAAGTAGCACTTGAAAATCATCGTAGATCTACGAGTGCTCTGGAGTAATCGTTCATTCATAAGTGCATCGTAAGACAACAGTGTTACAAGGTCACCTGCCAGCAAATTGCATTCTTGCAATGACGATAATGTAATGTTTTAAATGTATATAAATTATTGGGGTTTTCTTTGTTTATTTGTTTAAATTACTTTAATATAATATATTTCAAATTCAAATGAGAAATCAAATTTAAATGACTAAACATAAATTAATAAAGAAGGAAAACGTATTTGGTACAATTTTGCTAAAAGTTGGTACTAGCAAATTGATAAATGGTTCCTACCAATTGCTGCTATAATTCATCTAGGCTACAGTAAAAAATTTTTTTTGAAGGGTATGGCATCTGATTAAAGAAACCAAATAAATATTTACGGTACAATGCAATAATCCATAATAATAAATAAACATAGATAATAAACAACAAATAATAATAATAATAATCTAGGAAGGCATTTTGCAGTGAGACGAGTCGTTACTAAATACGGAAAATAAAATTTCATTATGAACAATTTTAAAACATTTAAAAAGTAATTGAACAATAATAAAAAATATTATAAAAAATATTAGTGCACATCGGCTAAAGATCATTAGCCTAAACAAGCTTCTGCTACAAATTTGAGTCATTCTATTGGTGACATTTCAGCACTTGACAAACGGATAGCGACTCGTAAGTAGCACTTAAAACCAAGCTGCGAGCAATCGTTAAACGTGCATCTTTGGGAAACACATGTAAATGAATAACGGATGTTTGTTGAGTAGCTCGTAGAAAGCGCTCTTAAGTGCTAAGTTTAATCGTTATCGGCCCAGTTTAGCAACTAGTCAGACCATTAAGAAACTAAAACCGGAAGTAAAGTTCGGACCAGACGCATATCGCGTCACCGCACGTGCGTCCGATGAAACGGTCTATAGTTCCTAGTCATATCGGCCTAAAAAAACGTAACTTTTAATTTTCTTTCGGCCTTAGTACACGATGTAACTACAGAAGAATCAAGTTTTAAATAGGAAAAATATCGAAACTCTTTGGGCTCTATCTTACACCCGGCGCAATGCAGCGCAATGCGCGACGCAAGTGTCTTCCGCTAGTTTCCACCCTAATTTTCACGTTTAGCGCCGCTTTGTTTAAAAAGCAAATGCATTTGCGCCCCCTTTTGCGCCCATGGGCGTTCAGGTCTGAAAACGAGGTGTGTTCAAGCGCATTGTTGGCGCGTTGCTATTTTGAGGCAACTAAAATAGACGCAATGTGTTTTTATGTTATTTAAAGAGCGCATTACAACGCGGGTTTGCTTATCACAAAGTACATGAATGCGCAGCAGCAGCACAAAAATGGTTTTAAATATGAAAGATTAAAGGATTGAATGTAAAAGATTATTATTGAGTCTCTTGGACATAAATGAGGACTAATTATGAGACGTTAGAAGGCACAAAGAGCTGCTTCACCTGCAGCCTGGAAAGTAAATAAATACTTTGCTTTAAACAAATGCATCTGTTTTAAAATGTTTTTTTTTAATGCTACCTCACTGATTTATTGTATATGATGACTCGGTACCTGCGGATATGGTGAGATGAGAAACATTTTTAAGTAATGCTTAAAAAAACCTCTTTGCTAAAAAAAAAACGCTGTCCAAAGTGCTAAAACGTGAGGAGAGCCGTTTGTAAATTCTTTATCTCCTGTTTGTTACAAATAAAGTATTTTTAGAGTACAAACCTTTTCTTACATACTTACATAGCCATACATTTAAAGCAATTACAAGCCTGCTTTTTTACTTCCAGGACTAAAAGAAAACGGATTTTAAAGGTTTTAATAAAAAAATAACAATTTCAATACAAGTGAAAAACAACACAATTATTTAACATTAATCTTAAACTGAGGATCTTCTTCTTCTGCTTAGTTTTTCAGTTTACAAAGTTCGTCATCTAAATAGGGATTAGACATAGCGCCAGCGCAACTGGCTTTTAAAGGGGATGAGAGCTGTGACTCTCATTGGTTTACTGCACGTTACGCTCAAAATACTCCCATTACAATAGGACCAACCCTTTTCGACCATGAGCTCGGCGCACAAACCATTTTTCCCGTCGTTAAATTAGCAAAAGTGGATTCGGACACGCCCATTTAGACGTTGCGCTGTGCGCTTTAGATAATGCGCTTAGATCGTTAAAATAGGGCCCATAGGTTATTTTTTAGCGTGATGCTAATAGTCTAATCAGACTCAATGGATTGTGCTAAGCTATGCTAAAAGTGGTACCGCCAGACCAGGAGATCAGCTGAATGGATTCCAAAACAGTAAAAATCACATGTTTAACTCTAGGGGAGCTGGAAAATTAGCATATTTTCAAAAAAAGTGGAGTGTACCTTTAAGTAGCGTTTATAAATATTACTAAGAATAAAGATGACTGGTGTGCATCTTGAGACTGATATATATTAAGATATGTCAGGGATAGTTTTTATCAGTTAAGACAGCTCAAAGCATTTTAGTCTGTGAAACCTGGTCAATATGATATAAAAACAAATAAGAAGTATTTTAGATTCTGCATTGTTTTAAGGTGTTTTTAGGTTACAAATCCAATATGCAAATCTATGACGATGACTCCTTTGTATGAAAGTTCAGATTTTGTTGCTGTTTGGAAGGAGGGCATAAGACATAAAAAACAGGTCTGAAATCCATTTTAATTTTTAATTTAAAGAGCATTTATTATCCTTATGTTAATTTCAGCATTTACTAATCCATTTTTATATCAAACACTGTTAACATAAGTTAATGCAGTGAACTAACATGAACAAACACTAGTAAAAATGTTGTTTATTATCTTAAAATGGTTATGTTAAAACAACACATTTATGGGTGGTTTCCCGGGCAGGGATTAGATTAGTCCTAGACAAAAAAAAATCTTCTGTAAAAGCTGTCCAAACGGAAAACAACTTGCTATGACATAACATAAAATACATCAGTACCCTTTGTTTTGCCTCAAAATGCAAACACGTATTGTTTTTAGTAAGGCATATTTGTTAAAACTATTTATATTTCCTAATTAAACTAAGGCCTAGTCCTGGTTTAAAATAATCCCTGTCCGGGAAACCACCCATTAATATGTTGTTTTAACCTAACCATTTTAAGAGTACCAGGACTAGGCCTTAGTTAAATTAGAAAATATAACTAACTCTTACATTTATTTTAGTCTAGGACTAGTCTAATCCTTTTCCAGGGAAACTGCCTCTTAATGTGTTGTCCTTAACTACATCTCTGTGTTATTTTTGGAACACATGTTTAAACATATCTTGTGTTGTTCCTTTATTTGAACACAAAATCAACACATAATGTGTTAAATAGCATAACACAAAAAATTTGAAAAAAATTAACACATCCTTTCTTAAAGTGTAGATTTAGCCTAATGTTAACAAATATAACGTAAAGTATTGCAAAGTGTATTGTAAAGTGTATTGTAAAGTATTAACCAAATTGGTATTCTGATGATATAATTCGTAGATTTAAATTACACAAAATAATTTCTCATTTCATGACAGACCTTTGGACCTTCTGGATATATATGCAATTGCTCACATATCTCAAGTTCTCCCAATGTAAATGTTTTCAAAGCCACTTTACAGAAAATTTTTAATTTCAAGAAAATTACACAGAAACATTTATATCCCTAAGCACTCTAAAGGAGGCTACACTAAGCAAGAAAACAAAATGTCATGCAAAATATCATTGTTTGCAATGTTGTAAGTTTGCTTTTAATTACTTTAAATAGTAAAGGAAAAATGCAAATCTTTTCTAATTTCTACTCACTGATCAGAGGTGATGATTGTCTAATGGTGAGATGAGTCTGTTGCTTGTTTTTACCTCCTCTCTGGCTGCAAAGTAACAAAGTAAGTTACAAAGTAACCCTGGAAACTTATACATCCAACCCAGGACTCGGACAAGAAACAATGCTAGCAGTCTTACCCAACGCAAGAAATTAAAGCTGTTTAGAGGGTCAAAGCCATGTGGCACTGTGCTGTGTGTGTGTGTGTGTTCCAGTCTGTGTCCCTGCTGTGTTTGTGTGTGCTCAGCTGGACACAGGAATCCTCCATTAAGACCCCCTCTTCTTATTGAAGCAGCTGCAAAGTTCATTTCCAATAAACATTAACATATAAAACCTTCAAAGTTTAGTAAAAAATTTAACAAAAAGTCTACCAGTGACCACATGGATTACTATGAGATTTGATTTAGATTGAGTCCCAAAGGAGTTATGCAGAAGCTTAACCATAAACTGTTACTGGTTAGGGGCTGCCTGCTCTCTCTCTCGCTCTCTCTCTCTCAAGATTCAAAATGGCTTTGTTGGCATGGTAAAAAGGATCTTAAATTTTTTTTACAAATACACATTAAAAAAGGTTAGATTATATCTGTAAGTATACTTAAAAGGTAAATAGATTCATGTCATTTTGTGCAATGTTATACAGTGTTTGGGTTATTTTCTGGTTGTGGTTCCGTTCCACTTGTCTTTTTCTCATAGAGTCTCTATTGTCTCACTCCGCGACTCTGGGAAAAAATCTGTATGTATGTTGCTGATTATTTTAACAGCAAATTTGTTGTTAGTGTACATTTTCGCCAATGCTGCATTGATTCAGCTGAGTAAAAGCCCCTCTCAAAAGCTTTTTTTATTTGTGAGAAGAGATCAGCACAATTGCATTTAAAAGGACACATCCAAAAATGGCAAATTGTGACAATTATATAACATGATATAATAAATTATCTATGTAGTATTAAAGCTAAAACTTCACATATGTACTCTGGGGACACCAAAGATTCTTAAAAAAAGTCTTGTGAAATGTCCTCTTTAATAGTTGACCCTAGGGTAGATGTTGTGCTGTTTTCTATCATTGAGCTATAGGTGTTTCTATGAATCTCCTCGCAATCTGGTATTTTTAATTTACTTATCTGTATATCGCTGTTTTCACGGTCCTAAAAACAGGCTGATGTCTTCCTTGTTCTACGAAGTCCCTCCTTCAGAAATACATGATGAGTTTTGATTGTGTAGCTGGTATAGTGTATAGTTGAACATTGAGCTTTATAATTTTGCAGGCTTTATTTATGCTCTAACACGGGTCTCAAACTGGCTTGAGGCCATTTCTGAGATTGACATTTCATTGGAGGGCCGCAGAGCTATTTTAAGGTTAAAAAAAGTACAATATTTCTGTAAATGTACTGTTTGAATTCAATTATTTCATGTATATTAATACTTGAAAATATATAAGCAGTGGTTTTTATCTGTTTAATATACATTATTTTATAGAGTAAGTAAATCATTTTTTTAACCTTATCTTTAATAACTAAGGCCTATTAAAACCTTGCAATAAACTAACAAATTACATTTCTGTATACATTTATAAACTATTCTAAAAAAAATTACCATCAGTGAGTGTTTCTGTTTTGATTTATTTTCAATGTTGACATTTGAAATCACCTAAACATACACACCCCTACCCCAATAGGAGCTGGACCTTCTTTTGTTAGACCCGCCCCACACATACCCAACCCCGGCAAGGATGTCGGTTAGTAGACACGCCCCTTACTGCTGATTGGCTACAAGTGTGTTTGGGTAGTCGGCCCGACTCCTTTTTCCTAAGCGTTTTCAAACATTGTGCACTCCGCCTTTAAGCTAATCCCTGTCCGGAAAACCACCCAAATATTCTGATGACATAATCAGTCAGTCTTTGAATATAAATGTTTGAAACAGAAGTCTTTAATATATTCTGCACTCTCCTTTAAAGTCTTGACATTTTTCGCAGTCCTTTTAGCTTGTATGACTGTTGTAGGATGACTCCATCAGTAGGTCTGAACTTCTTGCTGTGTCACCTCCAGAAGGATTTGCAGCTGTAGGCTAAAATAGTCTAGAGAAGAAGAAAGTAAGATTAGGTCAGTGACTCGAGCCTTGCCGGCTGATGCCAAAATATTTATACTATAAAAGCATAAGATGCATATATCAGCCATTAATCGGTATCGGATGATAAAAGCAGGGTTATGCTCTGCTATCGGTTGGTAGTTTAAAAACAGCCAGTACCATGTAGTATCAGTGCATCTTTAGTTTTAACACATATTAATAAGTTCTAAACCTGTATGAATTTCTTTTTCTGATGAACCCAAAAGAAGATATTTTGATAAATAATGGTAACCAGACAGCTGATTGTAATCATCAACTTCCATAGTAGGAAAAACAAATATGATGGAATTCAATATCGTCAACTGTGTGCTTACCATCATTTGTTGCAATACTTCTATAATATTTATTTTCCTACTATGGAAGTCAATGGTTACAATCAGCAGTGTGCTTACCATATTATCAAAATATCTTCTTTTGTGTTCATCAGAAAAAAGAAATTCATACATGAGGATGAGAAAATTATGACAGAATTTTTGGGTGAACCATCCCTTTAACTCCAATATGAATGATATGAAGTTAACCCATTATTCAATGCATTTAAGTGCGTTGCTTTCATTTATAGTGCTAACAACAACAAACACTCACTGAAGGTTTTTTTCCAGCGGTTAGGAATACACGATGTCTTCATTGTAAGGTAATACAAGGGTACAACTGCGAGGGTTAGGCCACAGCTCAACCCCGTATTCCAGGGATCAGAATACAAAGACAAACCCACAATGAAGAAACACACCAGGGTGAAGATCACGGCAATTACCAGAGGAACCTAAACAGATATTCAGTTCCAAGATTTAAGAATCATGTAAACTTAACTTAGTTTAAATATTAATGATTAATTTATTCAGTCCTATTAATGAACCTTTAATGGCCTTGGATGTTCTGGGAATCTGTATCGGTGGATGAGCATCCCCAGGGTTGCCAGTGCGATGAAAAACCAACGTGAGAAAGATGCAAAATTGATCAGTTCATAGATCTCTCCTCTTGCTATCATAATGATCACCAGAGGATACTGCAAACACCAGGAGAAAAATCTGATAAGACAGAGGAATGGGACATGGGTGGATAAATGGGTGAATGCATGTGATTGTACCAGAAACAATATAGCAGGTAGCGGTGTCTGTCGGCGAATATGGATCATGGAGAAGATGCCTGGCATGTGACCCTCTCTGGCTCCCACAAATATCATCCTAAAGAAATGAAATAAGCTAAAAGTCACTAACCAAGAGCATTGCAAACAAAACTTACTTCTTCTGTCTTACTTCTGGGAATGGCAGAAGAATTCCAAGAAATTAAAGTTTTGGGTATTGGTGACAGCCTGTGGGACCTTTACCTGGTTGAACCAAAAAATCCTCCATTTAAAGCTCCAAGACAAGAAACTGCGACCAGTACGGGCATGGCCGGTGCCAAACCCTGGAGAGCACGACCGGCAAATGTCTGCAAGAAATGCATTTACATAATCATCATCACATATACACCCCAAACCTAATCCTATGATTTAGTGAAACCCCAGTGTCTGCAATCCACCACTGACCACTGCCACAGCATCTGACATCAGGAGCTCATCTGCTGTCATCATGGTGTAGTAAGCCACATTCACCAGCACATAACACACAGTAACCGTAACCATGGAGAAAATGATGGCCAATGGAAGAGTTCTAACAAGAACATCTGTCACGGCCAGGGGCTGGCTACTAAACCTAACGCCACGCCCCTTCTCAACTTCCACCTCGAGGAGGTCCCCAAAGCCAAACCCAATGACCAAACAACACGAGAGCAGGTAAGTATTAAAACAAACTTTATTTAAATATTTAAAATAACTGGGGGAATGGGGAAAGGGGCAATTAAAACTAGCTGCCTCTCTGCCTTCCAGGCAGACCACAGCACGGAAAAGTGGCAGAAGGGGGAAGAGGGCAACGGGGGTTCCAGGGGCTGGTGACCAAGATATAAGGGGAGAGGGGACAGGGGACACAGGCTCCTGCCAACTCCGCTATCCGTGGCGCCCTCCTCTTCTCTCCTGGAGGCAAAGACAAAATAGTGTGAACTTGGGGCGTTATCTCTCCTTCTAACTGCGGTACCTGTGTCACGTTGGCCGATACTTCACTTCTCACTCCACTTTGTGTTTCTTTCCACAGATTTCGACTGGGACGTAGAGGCTCGCGTAACCTGGACTAGGATCGTCCTCACCGGTCGGTTTGCTGTTAGCTCTTGGTAAGTATGGTTCTTTCCCACAGGTCACTCTCCGGACATTCACTCCCGTCTCTTTTCTCCCTTTACAGACAGCTTGGACACGACAACACAGTTAGTGTAACTTGGGTACTTCTCACCTCTCTGCTGCTTCCAGCTCGGGGCGTGTAGGACTGTCCACAGTTTGTTCTACTGACGTTCACTCTCGTTCTCTCTTCCTTTACAGGCAGCTTGGACACAATAACACAGTTAGTGCAACTTGGATGCTTCTCACCTTTCTGCTGTTTACAGCTCGGGGCATGTGTGACTGTTCACAGTTCGTTCTACTGACGTTCACTCTCGTTCTCTCTTCCTTTACAGGCAGCTTGGACCCAATAACACAGTTAGTGCAACTTGGATACTTCTCACCTCTCTGCTGTTTACAGCTCGGGCAGGTATGACTGTTCACAGTTCGTTCTACTGACGTTCACTCTCGTTCTCTCTTCCTTTACAGGCAGCTTGGACACAATAACACAGTTAGTGCAACTTGGATACTTCTCACCTCTCTGCTGTTTACAGCTCGGGGCATGTATGACTGTTCACAGTTCGTTCTACTGACATTCACTCTCGTTCTCTCTTCCTTTACAGGCAGCTTGGACACAATAACACAGTTAGTGCAACTTGGATACTTCTCACCTCTCTGCGGTTGACAGCTCGGGGCAGGTATGACTGTTCTCAGTTCGTTGTACGGCGTTCTGTTCGACAATATACGAGGGCGGGCTTACGACAGCTGACCTGCACAGAAAGGCAACGACGATTGTTTTCCTAGGGGTCGCCGGGGGCAAAAACCCTCTCGGCGGATGCACTGATCAGCAGGGGGCGAACTGTCACACCGTCTCACCGGGCCGAGCGCTGCCCTATCCTCAATGCCCGTAGGCCGATCGAATACCGGACAGGGGCGCCCCTTTGTAGAGGCCACGGGGCGGCGGAACTACTTCGCCTCTCGCTCTGCCACAAGATAGAACACACAGGTAAAATAGCAATATACAGGTTCGAGGTAGTACTCACACATGCACTGCCAGCTTCCAAGTCTTCACCGCCACACTCTGTAACTGTCGACACACAGGCGGGGCGCCTTCCAAAACCCACGCCGTCACTTTACACTTGAATCGCACCCAGCACACAATAATTAAGGTTACTCACAACCGTCAGCCTCTCCGTCTCCTCCTCAGTAGAAGGATGATGCGGGGTACGTCTGACAAGACACACAGCACTTGCACAGCAACCCACAGCAAATACACAGCACCACTTCAACGTGAAAGGTTTTTCAAAATGACATAGCCTCACCCACCACACTACAAGTGTACACACAAGACGTCCGACGTCCTCCACTTCACTAAGGTCGGATGGGGGCGATGGTACTACGGTCGGAGCTTTTGGTTCTGCTGCTACGGCTGCTCAATCCACTTATTCCTGCGGCTCACCTACCACGCTAGATCAGGGGTAGGGCCGCCTTCCTGGAGGCGTTCGATAATACACAGGTTAGTAGTTATGTTTCAGTTAAATCCAGAGCCAATACTCACAGCGGTCCTCCTGGAAAATAGTTTACAAACTGCTTCGTTTCCTTCCTCCTTGGTTACTCCAAGCGTGTCACAATCTCGTGTTTGCTCCTACCCACAGGGCTTCCTCTTACGATAGCATCCACTGAGAACTACGAGAGAGAAAGAGAGAAAGTGCAACCAACTGCCAACGTGTACCGGACGAGCACAGCTCCGTACCTCAACTCACACACTAGACACCCAAACTGTGATTTACACTGGTCTAAAATACTCCTCTGTGTGCTGTAATCCTCCAATCAACCGGCGTTTCTCTTAAACGCCCACAGCTGCACTCTATTTCGCTGATTACAGCCCTCGTGATGCTACCGGATGTCCGGTGTTTCCTCTTCCCGGTCTGGGCGGAAACATCCGGGCGGAACCAAAGTTTCCCGACTTTCGGTTCCGCCCAAAAGATCGTCACCTTGTGACATCCTCCCCCGCCAATGCATTCTAGTCCCTAGAATGCCTCGGGGTTGTCCACTCACCGTAGCGGGCAGGGGGGTGGCCTCGGTTCTCCCGTTGGGAGCGTCTCACGGGTGAATCAGGTTCAGCTGGTTCGTGTGCCGGTTCTGGTTGTCCCGGGGGTTCGGCCGGCTCGGGTGCTAACTCTCGCTGCCTCTGGGCGGCCGGGGGTTCAGCTGGCTCAAGTGCCAACTCTTGCCCTCTCGGGGCAGCCGGGGGCAACGCCAACACGGGTCGGCCTGGTACCACAGCCCATCCTTCCATCCAGGGGACCGCCGGCACCGGCTCCACAGCCCTTTCCTCTGCGGCTTCGGGATAGTTGGGGCAGGGGCGAATCATGTTCCGGTGTACCACCCGCTCAGGGCCGGCCTTTCCTTCCGGCCGGATGGTGTACACCGGCTGTCCCGGTCTCTGCTGCCTACAAACTACATACGGGATGGTCTCCCAGCGGTCGCTTAACTTTCCCTTGCCTTGGCGCCTGTTGTCCCTCGCCAAGACCCGCTCTCCTGGTAGCAGGGGGGCGTCCCGGGCCGTCCGGTCATACAACCGTTTGTTCTTCTCTCCTGTTGTCCGTATTCTCTGCGATACCTGTTCATAGGCAAAGTGTAGCCGCTGGTGATGGCGTCCCACCCACTCGGTCACGCTTACTTCCTCCTGGCCGGCTACCACTCCTAAGACCAGGTCCGTGGGCATCCGCACATGTCTGCCGAACATCAGGTAAGTAGGGGCATACCCCGTCGTACTATGTACACTATTATTGTATGCCTGTAGTAGATTCGGTAAGGCACTCACCCAGTCGCTCTGCTGCCGTTGATCCAGGGTCCCCAGTAACCCCAACAGGGTCTGATTGAACCTCTCGCAGCTGCCGTTTCCCTGGGGGTGGTACGACGTCGTATGGGTCTTAGTACACCCATACAACTGGCACAACTCTCGGATTACCTTTGACTCGAAGTTGGCCCCTTGATCCGAGTGCAAGAACTCCGGGCATCCAAATGTCTGAAAGACGTTCCTCCAGAGGGCCATCGCGGTGGTATTAGCTGTCTGGTCGAGGGTGGGGACTGCCCATGCGTATTTGGTGAATAGGTCGGTGATTACCAAGATGTTTTGGTAGCGGTCTTGCGGCCGGCCCAGAGTCAGGAAGTCCATGGCCATAATGTGGAGGGGGGCTTTAGCCTGGATGGGCACCATCGGCGCTCGAGCCTCTCGCCGAGATTTGAACAGCATACACCTGGGACACGCCTGGATCAAACTACGAACCGTGGCTTCCAGCCCTGGCCAATAGAAAAATCTGCGCAGCAGTGATAGGGTCCTCTCTTGTCCCTGATGCCCCAGCTGATCATGGTAGGCCGAGACTAATGCTGTCGTCTGATCGGCGGGCACCACAATCTGGCGCACCTCCTCGCCCAATTTCGGGTCACTGACCTTTCTGCACAGCACTCCTTCCTGCAGTTCTAGCTTGTCCCACTGCCCCAGCAGTTTTCTCCCCGTCTCCGTCTGGGCTAGTCTTTCTGGCGACGTCGGTCGTCGCCCCTGCTCCACCCACGTCTTCACCTGACTCACATCCTGATCCCGGGCTTGCCTCTCCATCCATCGACAGGGGTCCCACCCCCAGTTCCCAGGGACGGCCTCTTGCTGCCCTCCTGGGGCATCCACAGCCCCTATCATATAATCCTCCCTCGGGCTGTTCTCCTCTCCTCTTCCCCGGCTCCCGGGGTCGTCCATCTCCGGCAGTCTCGAAAGGACATCAGCGTTTGTGTGCTCGCGCCCCGGTCGGTACTGCAAGTGGTAGTCGAAGTTGGCCAGCTGGGCTACCCACCGCTGCTCTACGGCCCCCAACTTCGCCGTCTGCAAATGCACCAGAGGGTTATTATCCGTAATTACCGTCACCTTGGCACCCCAAAGGTAGTCTTTAAACTTTTCACTTAGGGCCCACTTCAAGGCCAGCAACTCCAGTTTAAACGAGCTGTAATTTGCATCGTTTCTCTCCGCTGGGTGGAGGCTTCGGCTCGCATAGGCGATCACCCGCTCCCTTCCTTCATGTCGTTGGGCCAATACGGCCCCCAGCCCCAGGTTGCTTGCGTCTGTGTACAGAACAAAGGGTTTAGTAAAGTCTGCGTATGCCAAAATAGGTGCCTGTAACAGTTCCTGCTTTAGTTTCTGGAACGCAGCCTCACAAGGGTCGTCCCAGTTGATTGAGGGTGACCCACGTCCCCGGTTTCGCCCTGTACCAACCAACAGCTGGTTAAGAGGTTTAGCAATCTTTGAAAAGCCTTTGATGAATCGTCTGTAATACCCCACAAATCCCAGAAATGATCGTACCTGCCTTACGGTTTTGGGTGCAACCCAGTCTTTCACAACAGAGACCTTCCCGGGGTCCACGGACACCCCTGCGGCACTGACCACGTGACCCAGGAAATGAACTTCCCGCCTCAGCAGATGGCATTTATCAGGTTGCAGCTTTAGCCCGTACCTTTCCATAGCCTGAAAGACCTCTTCGAGGTGCTGAAGGTGGGAATCAAAATCTGGGGAATACACAATCACATCATCCAAATATACTAAAACTGACTTCATCAACTGACCTCCAAGACAGCGCTGCATCAGTCGCTGGAACGTGGCCGGAGCGTTACAAAGCCCGAAGGGCATCCGTTCCCACTCAAATAATCCAAACGGGGTCGTGAAGGCGGTCTTCTCTTGATCTGCCTTGGCCACCTGCACCTGCCAATACCCGCTGGCCAGATCCAGAGTGGAATACCATGCGGACTGCGTGAGGCTGGTAAGGGAGTCTTCGATCCGCGGTAGGGGAAAGGCGTCTTTCTTGGTTACCAGGTTAAGCTTACGGTAATCCACACAGAACCTCCAGGCCCCTGACTTCTTCTGTACAAGCACGATGGGGGCCGCCCACGGGCTACTGCTCTCCCGAACAATGCCCCGCTCCAACAGGCCCTGCAAGAGTGTGCGTACCTCTGTGTATAGGGTAGGTGGAATCGGCCGATATCTCTCTCTGCTCGGCCCGGCGTCCCCAGTCGGGATATGATGTTCCACCACTCTGGTGCACCCATAGTCTTCCTCATGACTTGCAAACACATGCTGCCATTTTCGAAGAAGCGCCTGGAGCTTCTGTGTCTGTACTGGTTCCAAATTTTTCCCTCGTAGCGACTCACCCTCAAGATGTTCCGGCACCTCACTCTGGCCGTTGCTCATGGGGGCATCCATCTGTGTCAGGGCCACCTCAATCACGGAGGGGCACACCTGACGGAAACTGACGTCTCTCTCCTCCCTCACCTGATGGGGCGCGACCGCCGTTAGTCGGGCCAGCCGTTGGTGTCGATGTAAGTGGACTGCATAGGGGTGTTCGTTTCGTACTTTCACGGGGACTCTCCCCTGGCGGACCGCCACTAGGCCCCGTGCTACCTCCACTTGAGGGCAGTCTGCATGAGGCTCGACCAATACCCACTCCTCCGGGTCGACTTCTCGAGGGGGCACTCTCGCCCACACAATAGCCTCACTTCTAGGGGGGATAGACAAAGCAAAACGACACATCACTCTTCCTACCTCTTCTCGGTCTCTACGGACCTGGGCCATCTGGACTCGACGACAGTCGGCAACTACACGCTCCCATTTGGGCCTCTCGGCAGGTGGAATCCTGGGGCCAGGCCTAGCCTGAAATAATTCTTCCCAACATTCAGAGAGGACATTCATGCCTAGTAGGGCTCGATGGGCACCCAAACACCTGTCTTCGACAATGATCACACCTTTTTGGGGGACTAACACCCCATGGACTTCCAAGTCCGTTAGTCGGTAACCGACATAAGGGATCTCCAGGCCATTTGCACCCCGCAACGTCAACCAGGGGGCCTCTGCCCCTTGTGCTCCTTTCTTCCCAAATATTTCTTGTGAAAGGCTTTCTGCAAACAACGTTACCTGAGAGCCCGTATCTACCAGGCATTGTACTGTCTTGCCACACACTTTTACCTCCGCTATTGGGCTATGCCCAATCATCTGGTGCCTGGGATTATTTCTTCTGGGGTCTTCCCGAGGGTTCCCGGCCACACGACCCACTGTGGCCGGCCGATCTAAAAACCCCCTTCCGATGCCCTACGAGGCCCACACTGGCGACTGATATGTCCTGGTTTACCACAGCGATTGCAAATAGGCCGCCCTTGGTCATCCCATTCAAAACGGGGCCGGTTAAAGCGGACTGGACGTCCGGGCGGCTCTCGGCCTCGCTCCGAGTATATTCGTTCTCGGGGGGCCGGCCTCGGTTCCTCCCGCGCCCTTCCTTGGCGCAACTCTCCCAGGAGAGCTTTAGACAGCTCCGATATCTGTTCCTGGACGTCTTTCAGCAATTCTGCCTTCAAGGCCTGCTTCCAATCCGCCCGCTCAGGTGGTGTGGGTGCCAATTCGCTTACCGCTGCGCATACTGGAGCCTCGCTGACTTCGACCTCGTCACCTTCCAAGGCCAATGCCTCTTTCCTAAGGTCTTCGAAGGTGAGCCCGGGGTCCCTCCGAAACTGGACCCGCAGGCTCTGTCTCACGGGGCCCTCCTTCATCCCCAGGAGGAACTGGTCACGTAGCAGGTTCTCCCCGTCTCCCAGCCCATGGTCGCGTCGGGCCTGTAATCGGGTAAACTGCTCTCGCAGCCTCAGGGCAAATGCTCTAATGGTTTGTCGGGGGCCTTGTTTAACGTAAAAAAATTGGGACCGAAGGACAGCTACAGGGGTGTGGTCACCATATTGTTCGGTGAGAAACTGGAATACGGTCTGGGCGGTGGCTCTAACTGCTTCAGGGGCGGCTTGCACTTCTCGCCGGGCTTCTCCCTCTAGGGAGTTTAACACAAACTGGAGCCGCTGGGCGGCGCTGAGGCCCTGCAGGTCAGCCAAATATTCTAGTTGGGCCTTCCACTCTGTCAGTCGGACCTCTGACTCCGCTCCTCCATACTTCTGCATCCATGGGCTACCCATGATGATGGACGTGGCACGGGGTGGGGCTGCGGGCCCCGCGTTGTCGGTCATTGGGCGACCCTGGTTACTCAACTCGAGGTGGAATCCTGCCGACTACGCCAAAATCTGTCACGGCCAGGGGCTGGCTACTAAACCTAACGCCACGCCCCTTCTCAACTTCCACCTCGAGGAGGTCCCCAAAGCCAAACCCAATGACCAAACAACACGAGAGCAGGTAAGTATTAAAACAAACTTTATTTAAATATTTAAAATAACTGGGGGAATGGGGAAAGGGGCAATTAAAACTAGCTGCCTCTCTGCCTTCCAGGCAGACCACAGCACGGAAAAGTGGCAGAAGGGGGAAGAGGGCAACGGGGGTTCCAGGGGCTGGTGACCAAGATATAAGGGGAGAGGGGACAGGGGACACAGGCTCCTGCCAACTCCGCTATCCGTGGCGCCCTCCTCTTCTCTCCTGGAGGCAAAGACAAAATAGTGTGAACTTGGGGCGTTATCTCTCCTTCTAACTGCGGTACCTGTGTCACGTTGGCCGATACTTCACTTCTCACTCCACTTTGTGTTTCTTTCCACAGATTTCGACTGGGACGTAGAGGCTCGCGTAACCTGGACTAGGATCGTCCTCACCGGTCGGTTTGCTGTTAGCTCTTGGTAAGTATGGTTCTTTCCCACAGGTCACTCTCCGGACATTCACTCCCGTCTCTTTTCTCCCTTTACAGACAGCTTGGACACGACAACACAGTTAGTGTAACTTGGGTACTTCTCACCTCTCTGCTGCTTCCAGCTCGGGGCGTGTAGGACTGTCCACAGTTTGTTCTACTGACGTTCACTCTCGTTCTCTCTTCCTTTACAGGCAGCTTGGACACAATAACACAGTTAGTGCAACTTGGATGCTTCTCACCTTTCTGCTGTTTACAGCTCGGGGCATGTGTGACTGTTCACAGTTCGTTCTACTGACGTTCACTCTCGTTCTCTCTTCCTTTACAGGCAGCTTGGACCCAATAACACAGTTAGTGCAACTTGGATACTTCTCACCTCTCTGCTGTTTACAGCTCGGGCAGGTATGACTGTTCACAGTTCGTTCTACTGACGTTCACTCTCGTTCTCTCTTCCTTTACAGGCAGCTTGGACACAATAACACAGTTAGTGCAACTTGGATACTTCTCACCTCTCTGCTGTTTACAGCTCGGGGCATGTATGACTGTTCACAGTTCGTTCTACTGACATTCACTCTCGTTCTCTCTTCCTTTACAGGCAGCTTGGACACAATAACACAGTTAGTGCAACTTGGATACTTCTCACCTCTCTGCGGTTGACAGCTCGGGGCAGGTATGACTGTTCTCAGTTCGTTGTACGGCGTTCTGTTCGACAATATACGAGGGCGGGCTTACGACAGCTGACCTGCACAGAAAGGCAACGACGATTGTTTTCCTAGGGGTCGCCGGGGGCAAAAACCCTCTCGGCGGATGCACTGATCAGCAGGGGGCGAACTGTCACACCGTCTCACCGGGCCGAGCGCTGCCCTATCCTCAATGCCCGTAGGCCGATCGAATACCGGACAGGGGCGCCCCTTTGTAGAGGCCACGGGGCGGCGGAACTACTTCGCCTCTCGCTCTGCCACAAGATAGAACACACAGGTAAAATAGCAATATACAGGTTCGAGGTAGTACTCACACATGCACTGCCAGCTTCCAAGTCTTCACCGCCACACTCTGTAACTGTCGACACACAGGCGGGGCGCCTTCCAAAACCCACGCCGTCACTTTACACTTGAATCGCACCCAGCACACAATAATTAAGGTTACTCACAACCGTCAGCCTCTCCGTCTCCTCCTCAGTAGAAGGATGATGCGGGGTACGTCTGACAAGACACACAGCACTTGCACAGCAACCCACAGCAAATACACAGCACCACTTCAACGTGAAAGGTTTTTCAAAATGACATAGCCTCACCCACCACACTACAAGTGTACACACAAGACGTCCGACGTCCTCCACTTCACTAAGGTCGGATGGGGGCGATGGTACTACGGTCGGAGCTTTTGGTTCTGCTGCTACGGCTGCTCAATCCACTTATTCCTGCGGCTCACCTACCACGCTAGATCAGGGGTAGGGCCGCCTTCCTGGAGGCGTTCGATAATACACAGGTTAGTAGTTATGTTTCAGTTAAATCCAGAGCCAATACTCACAGCGGTCCTCCTGGAAAATAGTTTACAAACTGCTTCGTTTCCTTCCTCCTTGGTTACTCCAAGCGTGTCACAATCTCGTGTTTGCTCCTACCCACAGGGCTTCCTCTTACGATAGCATCCACTGAGAACTACGAGAGAGAAAGAGAGAAAGTGCAACCAACTGCCAACGTGTACCGGACGAGCACAGCTCCGTACCTCAACTCACACACTAGACACCCAAACTGTGATTTACACTGGTCTAAAATACTCCTCTGTGTGCTGTAATCCTCCAATCAACCGGCGTTTCTCTTAAACGCCCACAGCTGCACTCTATTTCGCTGATTACAGCCCTCGTGATGCTACCGGATGTCCGGTGTTTCCTCTTCCCGGTCTGGGCGGAAACATCCGGGCGGAACCAAAGTTTCCCGACTTTCGGTTCCGCCCAAAAGATCGTCACCTTGTGACACATACAAGAGCAAAAACATTTGAGAAAATTTCATGACTTTTAAAGCAACACTATGTAGTTTCCATGTAAAAATGACTTACAGCTCCCCCATGTGGTTGAAATGCGCAACAGTGCCTGGTATCAGACACTCTTCTGCAGGCAGGGGAGGGGCGGGGCTGTGTTTCCTACCCTCCACCGCCACTTTCAGAGTGTGCTTGTAGCAGCTAGGAGGCTGCTCAGGTTGCAGCAACAGTACAATTTGTCCAGTTACAAGTTGTTCTATCACTGAAATAATTTTAGAGACATTATTTAAAGGTAAAAAAAACTACATAGTGTTGCTTTAAGAATAACTAATATCATGCTGCAAAGCTGTTTTAAATACCTGTTGGGGTTAATGATCTCTTCAGTTACGAAGTTTAAATAAAACCTGTGAACAAAAATAAAAACAATTAAGTAGATGTTTTAAACCCTTTCCTCTGGATTTAAATATGTCACAGTTCATACCAACCATCCACCATATGCATATAATCCAGAAAAAAAAGCCAGCGGAAGTTTGGTCACCGATAAAGATTTAGAGTCAAATGCATCCTGGAAATTTGCAGTTTTGCCTGTAACAAATAATGAAAACATCAAGTTAATTTCCTGCTTATGAAAGACCCTGAATTGAATTCTTATGGCTCAATGGGTGAAGCATTAGGTTAGCAATGCAAACGTCATGGGTTTAAACCCTAAGAACACACATACTGATAAAATAAATCGATTGAACCATTTACAATTATGCATTTGGTAGTTCCCTGGGTTCAACCCATGACTTTTTCCACTGCTAACACAATGCTGAGCTACACAGGATCATCTGCCAGGTGCGTAAATGTAATGTACTGCCTTAGATTAAACAGTATGATTCAATATGATTCTCACCATTAACCAAAGCCATGATTCCTGGAATGATGATCAGAATCAAAGCGAACAGCTTGATGACCGTCAGCGTCACCTGCGTACGAGCAACTAAAGACACACTCCAGCAGTTTACTACCACCACGAATGCTGTATAATAAGAAAAGTTTGCATCAAGTTTTAAACCAATAAAAAAAGTTTATTCAACTTAAAGAGTTTATGTAGGTTCAATGATTTCCACAAACTCAAATAAAATGAGTCAAAGAACTTTGCCAGCTCAAAATTTTTATTTATATCTTTAAACGGAGTAATTTCGATACAATAGACTCATTTTAAACACTGCAAATAGAGGGTATGGATGTGATGTCACCTTTGGAGAAAGTGACTGCGGTTACACCCAATGAGTGGCAAAAGAAAGAGCGGCAGAATTAGCACACAGTGTGAAATCAGCGAAAACACTGTGAAAATGCGTCAAAATGGGAAACAGCTGTTGTGCGATAGACTGTACTAACAGATTAACAAGAATTCAGAGCTATTGTTTTACAGACTGACAAAAAACAACGAATGGAGAAGTAAATGGATCGTTCATGCCAACGTCCACAGAACACAGGTGGGTTGATAAGTTGCTAGGGTCACTATCAAGCAGAGGTTTTACTTTCTACTTAAAAGTATTTTTTCAAGTATTTGTATTTTATTTGTGTTTGTTTTTGAAAAACATACATTCCAAAGCATATCATCATAATTTTTACTCTATTACATTTCTTAAATGCAAGTTTTTCTTTTACATTTAATATTTAAGTAGTAGTACATTAACATACTTTTACTCAAGTAAAAGTACACAATTTTAATGTAATTAGGTATTAAATAATTTTTAATATGCAATATTTAAGAATACACAGTATGATAATATGCTTTAGAGCAGTGTTTCCCAATCCTGGTCCTCGAGGACCCTCTCCCAGAATGTTTTAGATGTCTCCTTATTGAACACCTGAGATGCTTGGAAAATGTAACTAATGTAACTAAGCACTGTCCACCTCTGCTATCAAGTCCAACTAAATTTAATTTAAGCTGATAATAGTCAGTTTTACTGCCACTATGAAAACCAGCCATTTTGTTGAACTTTTTTTTTATTCTTTTCAAAAAATTTGTTGAAAGTTTGCCACTCAACATGGCGAGTTCCAGCGTGGTCACATGGAAAAGTGATGTCAATTCATACCCTTTATAATTACAAACTTGTGGTGGTTGTGATGAAAGGTCTTGAGAGTGCTCTTTGCTTTTACCCATTATGAGATGTTTCTTATGTAACACCTTGGTAACGAAAAGCATTTTTATAGCTCATCAATTTACTAACCCAGCTGGTAATAATTTGCACAAACAGGAATGTAATTACTTTCTAAATACTTATGGATTTCAGCTGGTTCCTTGCTTGGTAGCTTTTTCTTTACGTGTTCAATAGTTTTTCCTGTGTCATTCAACTTTATTGCACATAACTTTATTTATGGACTTTAAAGGCGCTGTGTAGGCCTGTTAAACATTGAAGCTAAACTTAAGCTAAACTTTGAAGGACAGTGGCCCTTGAGAACCAGGAATGCCCACACCTGTACTAGGTAGTGGTTTCCCGGACAGGGGGTAGCTTAAGCCAGGACTAGGCCTTAGTATAATTTGGAATTAATGAGTGAGGTCACCGCGTGTAACTCTACAGAGACAGACAGTAGACAGAAATGACACAGGCAATCACCATCAGCTAAAATGCTAATGACATTCATTGTTATAAAAACAAACACACATGTAAACACTATGGCAATATATCGCCTCTCTCTCTCTCTCTCCCCCCAAAAAAAGTACCCAGGTCATGTTCACTTATCGTGCGATAAGTCGATATAGCCATTATTGCGACAGCCGGGGTGCATGATCTCTAAAAGCCAATGTTGATATTTCAAATTACCTAAACAAACACATCCCTACCGCAACAGAATCTGGACCTTCTTTTGATAGACCCGCCCCATACATACGCAACCCAGGCTACGATGTCGCTTAGTAGACACGCCCCTTACTGCTGATTGGCTACAAGTGTGATTTGGTACTCGGCCTGACTCCCTTTTCCAAAGTGTTTTTCAAGAATCATGCACCCTGCCTTTAATGCTGTTAATTCTTTATATCTGTTGATTACTTGAGGTAATACTGATGTCTGGTGAAATCGTTATGTGAAAAACCTCATTGGAAAAAATGTTGACACGTTCAATACTTATTTCCCCACTAAACACTACTTTAACATTACTATACTTAGTTTTAAGTATAGTGTATTTTAATATGAAATACAATGAAATATAAACTTTTAAGTTTGGATTAATTGTAATTTAAAAATATTATTTGCTTAAAACTTTTGATTCGGTTTACTTATATCTTTATAGGTAATTGGTTTCCACAAACTTTTTGAGTACTCTGAATTTTCGGGTTTTACAGTGTATGGTAGACTCTCAGGGGTGGTTTAAACCAGGACAAGGCCTTAGTTAAATTAGGATATTTAAGTCATTTTTAAAAGCATAATTTATAAATAAACACTATTGATGTGCATCTTAAGACACTTGCACTGATATATTTTAAGATATATCAGAGCAAGTTGTTTTTGATCAAGACAACACTAAAATTTAAGTTTGTTCTAGGAATAGGCTTAAGCTCTGCCTGGGAAACTGCCCCTTAAAGTCCAGCCTTACTGATGCATTGGTCTGAAAAATCAACTTACAGACTGCAAAGATGCTGACGAGTTTGACCAGAACGGTCAGAGCCGCACAAGGAATGAAAAACGGCTCGACTACATAACGTCCGAATGCTAGAGACATGTAGGAGCTCACCGCAGGTCTGAAACCAAATGTGGTAAGTGTGTGGTTTCACATAACAAATTCAGCAAACACAACAAAATGCAAAGACAGTGTACGCACACCTGATTAATAGGTATTCAGTCCAAAGCCGCAGAAAGGCAGGCAGAGGACCCAGGGTCTCCAACAGGTAGGTGTAGTGACCCCCCGACTTCGTAAAGGTTGTGCCCAGTTCAGCATAGCACAGAGCACCTGGACAAGAACACCGGAGAGACCTCAGACACAAACCAATGAGGTGACATTTTAAGCAGTAGCATATTAAGAAGTGAATTTCACAATAGTTGAATATTTACACACAGTACAAAAGCTTTCACTAGGGCAGAACCATTTAAAAAGCCCCCAATATGTAACATATAGGTATGGATATGTATAGGCTTGGCACCAATATGTGCTCACACTAAAATGAGAGCTTTTGTACTTTTTCTAAGAGTGTGGGTACAAGCACTGAAGACATCACTCACCAAACAGAGACAGAACCCCACACAGAATCCAGACAATAAGAGAGACTCCAACACTGCCCGAATTCATCAAAACACCTTTAGGAGCGATGAAGATCCCACTGCCAATCACAGTGCCAATGATAAAAGAAATGGACGGCAGCAGACCTATACTCCTCCTCAGATGAACCGCTTCATCTTTTGTCTTCTCTGTCCCTTCATCTGTCAACTGCTCAGCTTTGGGCTGTCGTCTGGAGACCTCCATTCTTCAGCGGTCAATTCAGTTCTTTGCAGAGCATACACACATTTGCATGAGCTCCAAATATATTCTCAATGACTTGAAATCTGTCAATAGAGAGGCTTATGATTTAGAAACATGTAAAACAAAGAAACATTGGCCCGGTTTCAGAGACAATGCTTAAATCAGTGGTTATCAAACTTTTTGGTTTGTCTAGGGTGCATCCTTTTGTCCCCACGAAAATGTATGTCATAAAACAATCTCAAACTTAGAATTTGAATAAAACAAAACATATTTAATGATCCAATGAAGTGCTGTTGGTTAGTAGCCTAATTGTTCTGAGGTTTAATTACGCAGAATTTATGATAAATTCATATACCTTATAAAATGTCATAAAACTGGGGCCCCTCTGGCACCAAGAGAATCCCGCCCTCTACCTTGAGAACCGCCCGGCTGAAGGTGTACTAGGGATGTCTGCGTATCCGCGCCGTCCGCATGAGGTCATTTTTTTATCATCAGGAGGGTCTGAGGGCATCCGCGCACTGCCCAAAATTTGACCGTCCACGTACGACAACGCATGCGCGTGAAAATGTTGAGACAGGAAACTACACTACAAACAATTACACAAAGGCAATAGCCAGCATTTGCACACACACCATTGTCTTTTCTTCATTTATTTGTGCAGCAGGCTTCGCACACTCTACCAACCCAGAAGTCCTTGCGAAAGAGTTCACACTGATGGGGAACTTCTCTTCCCATTTCTGGCGTGAAGCTCCAGTCTGTCCCAAAATACAACTTCGGTGCACCCTCTTGGACTCGCGTCAAGGGTCCCTAGGGTCTGCACTACATGATGTCATCAAAGTGTGGACTATGAGGAAGTCCACAAGTCCGGAGTGTGCCATTTGGGACAGGGCAATAGTCGCCAGCTATTGAAAGTTATCAAGGGGACTATTTTCAGCCCTGCGTAAAATCACTGCACCTACTGCAGCCATCTTACAGCAGCAAAGTCCTTGATTATTACACCAGAATGAGAGTATAGTTCATAGCCCTATCAGCCTAGAAAATCGCAACTTTTAATTTTCTGTCGGTCTTAGTACACGATGTAACTACAGAAGAGACAAGTTTTGAATAGGAAAAATATCGAAACTCTTTGGTCATTTTTGAGCGTGATGCTAATGGACTAATCAGATTCAATGGTTTGTGCTAAGCTATGCTAAAAGTGGTACAGCCAGCCCCGCAGATCAGCTGAATGGATTCCAAACTGGTAAAACTCAATTGTTTAACTGGGGAGCTGGAAAATGAGCCTTTTTTTTAAAAAAAGCGGAGTGTACCTTTAAGTAGCATTTATAAATATTACTTAGAATAAAGATGGCGGGTGTGCATCTTGAGAAATATATTTTAAGATATGTCAGGGCTAAATTTTATCAGTTAAGACAGCTCAAAGCATTTTAGTCTGGAACTAGATTTATGCCTTGTCTTTAAAAACCTGGCCATTATGATATCAAATAAATAAGAAATATTTTGGATTCTGCATTGTTTTTAGATTACTAATCCAATACACAGCAAATTTAGCAGAGTTAAAATTACGGTGTTAATGGAAAATTACTGTGTTAATAAATCCAATATACAAATCTATGACGTTGACTCCTTTGTATGAAAGGTCAGATTTTATTGCTGTTAGGAAGGGCATAAAAACAGGTCTGAAATAAATTTAAATTTTTCATTTAAAGAGCATTTACTATCCTCATGTTTATTTATATCATGTTAATTGATATGTTAATTTTATATCAAACACTGTTAACATAAGTTAATGCAGTAAACTAACATGAACAAACACTAATGTTGTTTATTATTGTTAGTACATTGTTAAAACGGTTGTGTTAAAAAACCCAAACAGGAATTAGACTAGTCCTACTGGGATATACTATGGGATAGACTAAAAAAAAATGTAAGAGCTGTCCAAACTGAAAACAACTTGCACTGACATATCTTAATACATCAGTACTCTTTGTTTTGCGTCAAATTGCACACAAGTAAGTTTTAGTAAGGCATGTTTTTTAAAACTAGTTACATTTCCTAATTAAACTAAGGCCTAGTCCTGGTTTAAGATAATCTCTGTCCAGGAAACCACCCCTTTGTGTCTAGTTAAGGACAACACATGTGTTGTCCTTAACTAGACACATCTTTGTGTTATTTTTGGAACACATCTTGTGTTGTCCCTTTTATTCATTTGAACACAAAATCAACACATAATGTGTTAAATGGCATACCACATGTGTAAAAAAAATTAACACATCCTTTCTTAGGGTGTAGATTTAGCCTAATGTTAATATAACGTAAAGTATTGTAAAGTGTTTTGTAAAGTATTGACCAAATTGATTTAAATTACACAAAAAATACTTTCTCATTTCATGACAGACCTTTGGACCTTCTGGATATATATGCAATTGCTCACATATCTCAAGTTCTCCCTAATGTGAATTTTTCCAAAGACACTTTACAGCAAAATTTTAATTTTAAGAAAATTACACAGAAACATTTATATCCCTAAGCACTTTAAAGGAGGCTGTCTCACTAAGCAAGAAAACAAAATGTCATGCAAAATATCATTGTTTGGAATGTTGTAAGTTTGCTTTTAATTACTTTAAATAGTTAAAGGAAAAATGCAAATCTTTTATAATTTCTACTCACTGATCAGAGGTGATGATTGTCTAATGGTGAGATGAGTCTGTTGCTTGTTTTTACCTCCTCTCTGGCTGCAAAGTAAAAAAGTAAGTTGCAAAGTAACCAAACTCATACATCCAACCCAGGACTCGGACAAGAAACAATGCTAGCAGTTTACCCAACACAAGAAATTAAAGCCGTTTAGGGGGTCAAAGCCATGTGGCACTGTGCTGTGTGTGTTTGTGTGTGTGTGTACCTGATAATTATCACATTGTGGGGACCAATTGTCCCCACAAAGATAGAAATACCAATGTACAAATTGATGTTTATTAAAAATCTGAAGTAGCAGAAATATATAAGTATAAAATGTCTATGGAATGTCCCCACATAACATGGAAACCAGAGTGTGTGTGTGTGTGTGTGTGTGTGTGTGTGTGTGTGTGTGTGTGTGTGTGTGTGTGTGTGTGTGTGTGTGTGTGTGTGTGTGTGTGTGTGCTCGGCTGGACACAAAAATCCTCCATTAAGACCCCCTTTTCTTATTGAAGCAGCTAAGTTCATTTCCAATAAACATTAACATAAAAAACCTTGAGTTTAGTAAAAATAATTTAACAAAAAGTCTACCAGTGACCACATAGATTACTATGAGATTTAGATGAAGTCCCAAAGGGAAGCTTAACCATAAACTGTTACTGGTTGGGGGCTGCCTGGTCTTTTTTATGGTGTCCGAGATCCTTAAAAAGTCTTAAATTCTGTAGTATGCTAGTATGTAGGAGCGGGAAGCTGTGGATGAGTTGTTTCCCGGTTTTAGCAGATCCAAGGCGAGGTACAGCGCCCACTTCAGCCTGCCTTCCGACGTCCACAAGCGAGCAACAAACATGCATTCCACGCGATGCAGCTTCACGGACCGTGAACGACATGAAAGCGATCGGGAAGCTGTGGAGGAACCGCTGCCCGGCCTTCGTAGATTCGGCAAGCCAAACATCACCCTGGCCCCAGACGTTCGCAGGCGACCGAGGCATGTCACAACCGAACACCCCACGCGATGCAGCTCCGGGGACCGCGTTCGGGTAAACGAAGACGCCATCGCCCAGCATGAAAGCGGTAAGACTCCGCTTGTTATTGTAACATGTACTACTTGCCACATGTATAGTTTAGCTTCTGCTGTTAGCATAGAGGGGTTTACATGCACTAAGTGTATTGAAGTATTAAGGTTAACTGAGAAGGTTGCTGAACTAGAATCGCGCATCCGAACGCTAGTTGAGGATAGCAAAACCGCTAATGTTACTGTCGCAAATAATCTATCGAGCGAAAAAACTAATGGCTCGGTTCCGACATCAGATGCTAATATAAATATTACAAATACTGTATCGAGCGCGCATAGTGTTTATCAAAATACACATGGCTCGGTTCCGTCATCAGAGTCAAGTCGGCGGTCAAACTGGGTGACTGTTAGGCGGCATAGTCATATAAGGCGTCCTTCTAAGACCCATAACGTAACGACAATTTCTAACAGATTCGATCCCCTAAGGAGTATACCAGCTGAAACACCTTTTAAAAGTGCCCTGGTCATTGGAGATTCTATACTCAGGAACACTAACATTGAGGCACCAAACACCATAGTCGACTGTATACCGGGAGCCAGAACGTCTGACATTAGATCCAAACTTAAAGTGCTGGCTAATGCTAAGCGGAAGTTTTCTAAGATTGTTATTCACGCCGGCACGAATGACACTAGGCTCCGCCAGTCGGAAATCACCAAAGATAATATTAAGGAGATGTGTGAAATTGCAAAAACAATGTCAGACAATGTAATATGCTCTGGTCCCCTCCCCGCCTACCGGGGAGATGAAACACATAGTAGATTAGTGTCTCTCAATGGATGGATGTCAAAGTGGTGCCCTCAGCATAACGTAGGGTTTATAGACAATTGGAAGCATTTCTGGGGAAGACCATTTCTCCTAACCCGAGATGCCCTTCATCCGTCATCGGAAGGAAGTGCTATACTCACTAAAAATCTGATCAATAGTCTTAATTCTGATATAGTATGACTATCCAGGGCCCAGGTCAGGAAACAGACGGATCGGCTTAACCGTCCATCTGTTAGCTGCCGTGATATGTCAAGACCACTTATATCCCAGCACTTCGAGTCAATCTTACCGAAATATCAGCACATTTCAACTGTATCTGTTCCCCGAACAAATAAATACAGGGCACCGCTTGTTACATCTGGTACAAATCTGATTCAAATAAAATTAGAAAACAATACATTAACAGATGAATCTCGAATCTTAAAATTCGGCCTTCTTAACATTAGATCGCTTACCAATAAAGAACCTATTCTCAATGAAATAATTACAGACCAAAACTTAGATGTACTCTGTTTAACAGAAACCTGGCTTAAAGCAGACGACTACATTAGTTTAAATGAATCCACCCCACAAGACTATTATTATAAACACGAACCTCGATTAAAGGGGAGAGGGGGTGGTGTAGCTACAATATACAACACAATGTTTAAAGTAAACCAAAAATCTGAGCTAAAATTTAAATCATTTGAAGTAATGTTGTTAAATATGGAAATAACTGATCGTAACCACAAACAGCTTTCTTTTGCTTTAGCGACAATCTATAGACCACCGGGCCACCATGCAGATTTCCTTAATGAAATAGCAGATTTCCTATCTGAGCTTGTAGTCACTGTAGATAAAGCTCTTATTGTTGGTGATTTTAATGTCCATGTGGACAACCCAAAAGACGCATTAGGACGTGCGTTTATAGATGTTCTAAATTCTCTCAATATTAGACAAAACGTGACAGGGCCAACGCATACTCGTAATCACACATTAGACTTAATTCTGTCACTCGGACTCAATATTAATGACGTCGAAATATCACCTCAGAGTGATGCAGTTTCTGACCATTACCTTGTGTCATACACTGTACTTCTAGATAGGATCATTCAATCTACAACATGCTACCGACTAGCCAGAACAATAATTTCCACCACTAAAGATAGCTTTATTAGCACTCTTCCAGACCTGTCCCAAATGAAACATGTAGCAGATAACTGTGACGATCTAGATATTGAAATAGAAAACCTAAACAATGTCTGTTCTAACACATTGGATGCCGTTGCTCCCATTCGAAAAAAGAGATTCAAAGAAAAACCGCCAGCTCCATGGTATGACCATCACACAGCAGCTCTTAAAAAGGCAGCTAGAAAAATGGAAAGAAATTATAGAAGCACAAAGTTAGAAGTATGGCGCGCAGCATGGAAACAGAGTGTTAAACACTACAGACAGGCTATTAAAACCGCCAGATCTACATATCTTAGCAAGCTTATAAATGAGAATCATAATAACCCTCGTTTCCTCTTTAGCACAGTTGCGAAACTGACTAGAAACAAAGAACAAACAGAAACCAATAGTAAACTTCAACACAACAGTAACGACTTCATGAACTTCTTTTCTAACAAAATTTCGGCTATTAGGGAAAACATCGTAGCTACCCAGGCAGCCACCACTCTACCCATTAGTTCACTTAACACTAGACTACCATACGAACATCTTGATTCATTTAAACCTACTACAATAGATGAGCTCTCTAAACTAGTCACATCATCCAAATCATCGTCCTGTATATTAGACCCCGTTCCCACAAAACTACTTAAAGAAGTATTCCCTGTAGTGTCAACCCCGGTTCTAAATATCTTTAACTCATCGCTAGAAATAGGATACGTTCCAACAGCTTTCAAACTAGCAGTTATTAAACCGCTGATTAAAAAACCACAGCTTGACCAAGGAGAACTTAATAACTTTAGACCAATCTCAAATCTCCCTTTTCTTTCGAAAATATTAGAAAAGGTAGTGGCAAGCCAGTTACGCACATTCTTGACAAATAATAGTACATATGAAAAGTTCCAATCAGGATTCAGGCCCCACCATAGCACAGAGACAGCGTTGCTTAGAGTTACAAATGACCTCCTATTAACATCCGATCGTGGTGAAATCTCAATTCTTATATTACTAGACCTTAGTGCAGCATTTGACACAATAGACCACAGAATCCTACTCAATAGACTAGAAAACTATGTTGGTATCAGTGGTCAGGCGCTAGCCTGGTTTAGGTCATATCTAACCAATCGCTATCACTTTGTTTATGTAAATGAGGAAGAGTCATATCACTCCCTGGTTAAATACGGTGTACCGCAGGGATCAGTTTTAGGTCCTATCCTGTTCTCGTTATACATGTTACCCCTAGGAGACATTATCAGGAAACATAACATAAGTTTTCACTGCTATGCGGATGATACCCAGCTTTACATCTCCTCGCATCCCAGCGAAACACACACGTTTTCTAAACTAAAAGACTGCATTAGCGATGTTAGTGACTGGATGGCACATAACTTTCTTAAGCTCAACTCCAATAAGACAGAGGTACTTATTATTGAACCAAATCGCTACAAACATAATATGTCAGATTACAAATTGCACATAGATGGCTGTACTGTGGTGCCATCTTCCACGGTTAGGAACTTAGGTGTGATGTTCGACAGCAACTTATCCTTTAATAGTCATATCGCCAACGTCTGCCGCACAGCATTCTTCCATCTTAGAAATATCTCAAAAATACGCCATATACTGTCTACATCTGACGCAGAGAAGCTTATTCATGCTTTTATGACCTCTAGAATAGACTATTGTAACTCGCTACTCGGGGGATGCCATTCAAATCAGGTCAACAAGCTTCAGCTAGTTCAAAACGCTTCTGCAAGGGTACTTACTCGATCTAAGAAGTATGACCACATAAGCCCAATTCTGGCATCTTTACACTGGCTACCAGTTAAATATCGCATCCAATTTAAAATATCATTAATCACCTACAAAGCTTTAAATGGCTTAGCACCCTCATATCTTAGAGAATTACTATCAGAATACAATCCATCACGCACACTACGGTCGCAAAATTCTGGCCTATTGATTATCCCTAGACTATCAAAAGTGTCTAAAAGTGGAAGATCCTTTTCCTACTTAGCCCCTAAGCTCTGGAATGATTTACCAACCGATGTCCGAGAATCAGACACAGTCGATCATTTTAAATCTAGACTTAAAACTTTTCTCTTCAACAAAGCATTCGCATAATTTGTCTAGTAAAGGTTCTTAACTCGCAATAGTTATTTTCACGGAACAAAGCACTCACGGTCATAACACAGACCAACCAAATAAATAAATAAAAACCTTTTCTGCATGAACACTTAAAATGAATTGCATTAAATAGTTTGCCACCGTTTGCCACTGAACCTGCATTAACGACGACAGTGGGGCTTCCGGCCTTAGTCAAACGGGTTGGCACGTATGGTCTGGTTGCGATTTTGGTGCTTTCGTGTGTCTTGTGAATAGTATGCCATACAGACCCGTTTGCCACTGAACCTGCATTAACGACGACAGTGGGGCCTCCAGCCTTAGTCAAACGGGTTGGTATGTATGGTCGGGTTGCGTTTTTCGCGCTTTCGTGTGTCTTGTGAATAGTATGCCATACATACCCGTTTGCCACTGAACCTGCATTAACGACGACAGTGGGGCCTCCAGCCTTAGTCAAACGGGTTGGCACGTATGGTCGGGTTGCGATTTTGGCGCTATCGTAAGTCTTATGAATAGTATGCCATACAGACCCGTTTGCCACTGAACCTGCATTAACGACGACAGTGGGGCCTCCAGCCTTAGTCAAACGGGTTGGTATGTATGGTCGGGTTGCGTTTTTCGCGCTTTCGTGTGTCTTGTGAATAGTATGCCATACAGACCCGTTTGCCACTGAACCTGCATTAACGACGACAGTGGGGCCTCAAGCCTTAGTCAAACGGGTTGGTATGTATGGTCGGGTTGCGATTTTGGCGCTATCGTAAGTCTTATGAATAGTATGCCATACAGACCCGTTTGCCACTGAACCTGCATTAACGACGACAGTGGGGCTTCCGGCCTTAGTCAAACGGGTTAGCACGTATGGTCGGGTTGCGATGTTTTTGGCGTTTTCTCCTGGTCCTGTAAATGGTATACAATATAGACCCGTTTGCCACTGAACCTGCATTAACGACGACAGTGGGGCTTTAGGCCTTAGTCAAACGGGTCGTCAGGTTTCATTTTCTCTTAAAGATCGGAAGGTGACCCTTATTTACCATATATACCCTCGCATTTGGCCCCCAATTTGCTAAATCCTCAACTGTGGATAACATAATTATGCCGCAATATTTAGTCTGTCTGGAACTAAGCTGAGTTAAACCACATCACTGTGTGACACTTCAATACATATGAACGGCCGCTACGCTAATACGATTTTGTTTTTCTCTCCCTGTCTCGTCCTCGACCCGAGGACGAGACAAACAGACCCAGTCCCGGTAGATGTGAAAGTCGGCACACCTCTGATCTACTGGCTGTCCTTCAACGTTATGCCCAGCTGATACCTGACCAACGATCACCGGCAGAACCGCTTAATCTCCGCTAAATCTCCATTTCCGTTCTCCCAAGGGTTTTTCCCTCCTAGGACTTATTTTTCCTCGGATAAAAGCCCGGGGTTTTTTTTTCTCCTAGGGGGTTTTTCACCCCGGGGAGGCAGCCTTTTTGGGCTTTACCTAGCTTCCTCTTCTATACGTTGCTTTAGTAATACGTGCAATTATAATATTGAGTCATAGCCGCAGCAAATTTAACTGCTCATGCTATCATGTATTCTGTTGTGCTATCTGTCGTTTTCTGTGCTTTTCACTGCTTCTATTTATGTAAAGCTGCTTTGAAACAATTGACTTTTGTGAAAAGCGCTATATAAATAAAATTGAATTGAATTGAATTGAATAGTAATAAGGCCTTAATTAGCATTAAAATGTCTTAAATCCGCGTATCAAAGGTCTTAAAATGTTGTCCAACCAACACCGCCAAGAAGATTGTAACGTTAACTGTTTTACATGTCCGTTATGTGTCAGGCATTACCATCTAATGGACAAGTTTGCGGGGAGTTCGCTAAAGTGCGTGGACAGGGTATAAGCAAATGGAGAAAAGTGTGAGTTTTAGCTATGGAGACGTGCACAGTTAATGAAAACATGTTACTTAACCCTGATTGTGCTCCGTGGTAAATACCATAGCGTAGGGGGTCCGTTGTTTATTTTGCAAGAATGTTTTAAAACTCGGAAGAGTGGGCACAAAAGCTTTAGTGGCACACATGCAATGTAAGACACATAAAGCCGCTGCATAAACCTGTCGAAAACACCCGGCATCGCTCCGTTCTGTTCTATTGTGCCTACAGCAGTAGCCCTAAAGAGCACCACGGCATGCGAAACATCTGCATCAGCAGTTTTAAGCACCGTGGCCTTTGGCTTCTGCTCCATCAGACGCCAGATCCGATCAACGTAAGCCTTCTTCTTCTTCTCTTTTAACGGCGGTTTGCATACAGCTTATAGATGCATTACCGCCCCCTCTGCTCAGGAGGGTGGATCTGATAATAAGGTCTACTACACAGTACACTACTCATTCTCGATTATTCAAATAAATAAATTAAACCACATTAACCCAAATACACACAAACAAATTTATTCAAATAAAACGAAGCCTGTCCCGTTTGCACAAAGGTAATACTTTCTGATTAATTCTAACAGTTATTAATTAAAACATAATTAAACAAAGCTTTTAATAAGTCCTTAAATGTCCTAAAATAAATAAGACCTAGTCCTGGATTAATCTAAACTCTATCTGGGTAACTACAGTTTAACGTTGTTACATAAAACCATATGGGTAATTCTTCATGGTTAGGTTTTTTATTGAATTTCAATCTTTCCAGAAGTGGTTTGTTTCTAGAGATTGTTAAATTTCTCTTTAACTTTTCTGTAACCTGATTTTCTTTTTTATCTATTTTCTTTCTTAGGGTATTTTTACATTGTTTGCGTTTCTTGTGGTAAAGTTGATGCGTGTTTACATTGTCCGTATCTATATATTTCTGATTTGACAGAGTTCTCACTTCTTTTCTAAGATTTTTGCAGTCATTGCCAAACCATTTTCCGTTTACATGCTCCCTGTTTGTTTTTTTATTAGTGTTTTTTGGGCTATATAAGCTTGCAGAGATGGCAAATATTTGGTTAATTATGTCTATTGCTACAATAATGCCTACATTGTTGTATAGGAATGACGTAGCTAAGAAGTTATTTTATAGGTTTTGGACTTTTGGTTCTTCGATATGTATCTGGACTATTTTGTTTCCATCTACATGTGTGGGTTTGTTTTGATATCTTTGGGTTAGGTTTTGATCTGTTATAGTAAAGCGTGATTTTACTATGGTCTGACAGTGGGGTTAGTGGACTAACAAGAGAGTTTGGATTTAGGTGGATGATGAAATTCTACTGTGCTGTTTCCTAGCATTGAGCTATAGGTGTTTCTACCATACGAATCTCCTCACAATCTGCAATTGATTATGTACAGACGTAGTGTTTGACACAGATAAAGAAGATGTGTTCCGTTTTTTGTTTGTTGTTTTATCATAGTTGAGTCTTTTTGAGTGTGAAGAGAGGATATCACCTTTGTCTCCCTGGGAGTAAAGAGTGAATGGTACTTCGCCTGTTCTGGTATTTAAAGTTGCTGTCTTTTCTGTGTTTTCGAAGCTTTGATTGTGTTTATGGTGTGCAATATAACATGTTCATGTTTTATGTGTGAAAATGATGTATTTTTCACTGTTTTCACTGTCCTAAAAACGGGCTGATGTTTTCCTTGTTCCATGAAGTTCCTCCTTCAAAAATACATAATGAGTTCTGATTGTGTGGCTGGTTTAGTGTGTTGTGATTCTACAGCAGCTTAGTTTAGCCAGTGACTGGTGTATCCCTGTGGGTGGAGGTTAGTCAAAAACTTAGAATATTGACCTTATATATCCAGGAAGTAAAGGGCTGCAGTCCAAAGCGGCTGTTAACTGTAGTCCTTGAAAAGCAAATCCTGGTAAAGAAAATATTTTGCTTGGCAATGAACTTTCAGCTTTATTATTGTGCTACCATTATTTTTGCTTTAACAGCAAATTTACACGCCAACTATAGTTGGAAAATGAGATCATGAAAACAGCCGCTTTAAATCTTCACAGCAGTAACAGCTCGTGACTGCCCATCCGAGGGGCGCAAATTAAAAATAAGAGTGTTCGCAGTGTCATTTGTGTTGCTTTTGTTTTCAAAATATGTGTTTGTTGCGTCATGTGAACCATGTGTATCACGTGTTTTGTCAAAATAAGTGCCTGCTGAATACGCGTCAAAACCATTTATGATAAAAGAGAAGCTCACATTCACAAAATACACGCAAAACACTCCCTTAATAGTAAACTCTGATTATGCATGAGATTATGCGAGTATCTGGCAAACGCGAGCGTCTCCTTTATCATAAACCCTTTAGACGCGCACTCATTTTGACAAGACACGTGATGAACATAGGATCACTTGACACGCAAAACACATATTATGAAATTATGAACCACACACACATACATGTTGTGACAAACTTCGCAATGAGCACCCTCGAAAAAAGAAGTCACTGGCCGCCACTGCTCCACAGATCAGTACACTGCCATGTGATGGAAGTAGCTGGTCTCTTTTCTAAGATGTTGAAAGTGTCTTCATTGAAGTAGGGAGGGATGTAGGTTGCACACATGTAGATGTTCTTCTCCGTTGAGGTGATGGTCCTGTTAATTTCTATTCATATTTAGAATTGGCCAGTTTTTATGCCAATTTATAACAGATTTCCCTGAATTTGAGTCTCTTCCTTGAGTAACTCCGGGCAGTTTGATGGATGGGATGATGAGTTCCCTTTCAAGAACGGTCTCTAGACATTGCGTCAGAGCTGACGCTATGGTAACTCCTCCTTCTTCCAGTTTCTCTGAAGCTTTATTGAATAATATCAGTGTACTGGCCAATGCCGACCATGACGGCGTACAGGGGCGTTATTTTCATCACTATATAGTACATCTGTGCAGCAAATACTCTTTTCTTCACCGGGATACTGAAGTGTCGCCGTAGATTGTCGCACTTGTGATGGACAGAAAGCCCGTCACTTACACTCGTTGAGGCATTTAGAGCTTGGCTCCTCAAGGGATAGTGGTAAGCAAAGAAGACCGTGAATGGACCCAGAGTGGAGTCGACTCTTTCACTTATATCGGCCACCAGCCATCCAAAGTGGTGAGCTGTGACAGGTTTGACGTTTCAAGCTGTTGGTGCTGCTTGAGCACACAAACCCATGTGGCCCAGATGCAGCCCAAGGTACATATGACACGCTCTGCGCAAATTACTGTATGTCATGGGTTCGCAGAGTCTGCCCATGATTGGTGACACCATATACTGTAATAGAGACCCATATGTGTGAAGCCATTGAAGACATGTTACTATGGGGCTGCAACCTTACCCTGTGCAGCAATTAACTTTCCTCCCTTTGGCTAAGCATGTCTCCACCAGGATGGCGTAGTATTGGGGTGAAGCACTCCGTCTGTGATAGAGAGGAGAGCCAGTTATGAGTGCCTGCTTTATCCCGAGTACTTTTATATCCTATTACTCGAAGTGAGCTTCCGCTTTAATCTGACACAGACCCCCCCAACTGGTGCAGTCCTGTAACATTATTGGTATTGTATGCCGGTACTGAGTCTGGAGATTGAGAACAGGTAATAGAGTTTGTGCTTGACGAGAAGTAGAATGGTTTGTGCAGGTGCTATTTTCTCGTTCTAGGCAACAACCCATGTCGGGAATGGCGGGGTTTGTTTAGCGCCACACAGGTTTACAGTGTGCAACGCTGTTCCCTATAAAGTGGCAGAATGCACATCCTACTATTTTTGGTTGGTCAATGTTGAAAGGGAACGTTTCCAGTTACTATCGTAACCACGGCTCTCTGAGAAACAGGAACGAGACATTACATAAGCTGCCGTGTCAATGCTCAGATCAGCTCATTCAGTCGAAAGAATCTGAGTATTTGCCACTCAGACGGACTATAAAGTGGCAGACGTCGCACCCCTATACACCGTCACAATCGGCATTGGCAAGTACAAGGTGTTATTCAATAAAGCGTCAGAGAATCCGAAAGACGGAGGAGTTCCCATAGCATCAGCTTTGACACAATGTCTCATTCCCGTTTCTCAGGGACCAAGGTTACGATAGTAACTAGAGATGTTCTCTGTATCCGGTAGGGCAACCGGTGGGTCCGTCATGTCTTTTCCACATCTCCTGCAGGATGATTATGTCTCTCATTCTCTATTTTACTGTTTCTGTCCACTCCATTCAATCAAACATCAGACGTGTATTAAAGGTTCCATTTTCCTGATTCCATTTTTCAAACTTTAGTTAGATTTTGTAAAATTATAAAGCTCAAAGTTCAATGCCAAACGATATATTTCCTTTAATAGAATTCCCCGTTCAAAGCCTACAGTGAACGGCAGGTTTGGACTACAGACCTTTACTTCCTGGTTGAATGACATCAAAGCAAGAGTTTTTGACTAAGCTCCACCCACAGTACTATGTCAGTTGCCAGCTATAGGCTCAAATGGCTCTGGCTAAGCGAAGCTGCTGTCGAATCAACACACTAAACAAACTACACAAACAGAACTCATTACGTATTTCTGAAGGAGGGATTTTATAGAACAAGGAAGACATCAGCCCATTTTTAGGACAGTGAAAACAGGCTATAGAGATAAGTAAATTGTTTGAAAAATACTGTGTTTTTTACACACAAAACATGATCACATGTTATATTGCGCACCGTAAACACAATCATAGCTTCAAAACACCGAAAAAACGGGACCTTTAAAATCTCTTGCGCATTGTGAAGTGCCTCGTATTTGTTTTCTGTGTTCTGTTGCACAGCAGGGCTACGTTCAGCCCGACAAAACGTTGGACAACGTTTATTAAACAGAAACGGTGATGCATTGAACACCCTGTTGTGATGACGCAAGAGTTGCAACTACGGTAGCTGAGAGGCATTCTTTGTGTTCTTTTTTAAATGTTTCTAAAGCCTGATGAAATCGTTATAAATGTGTGTTTAATACTGTAAAATACCCTCGATGTTACAGTCACTGACCTTGCCGTCCAGAATGAAAGACAACATTCCAACTTGAACTCATTGAGAGAGCTGTCTCTTTACTATCGCGTGGTTTTACACATCTTTCCGCTGATTGGGCTGACATTTCTGACACACCCACCAAACAAGAGAAAACGCTTCTAAAACCTGTTGGATTCCGTTGCACACCGTTTCAAGGAAACATGTCGTTCAACCCGGAAACCGTAGCAAAACGTTGCGCACCGGTGTGAGATTGAACGTGCCCCAGGTCTGCAAAATATATAGACAGAGTTTACAGCAACAATGCACATGTGCATATCGCGATATGCACGTGAATGGTTTACTCTAAATAAGCTATTTAATTTTAATAGTTCGAAGGTCGATTCAGGTCGATGCGGATAATGTAGTTTATGGCAGTTGGAGCCGCCAAATGTTGCCAGGTGGGCCACTATGACATTTTATAAAAACATGAATTTATCATGAATTCTGTCTAATTAAACCTCGCCTAGCCAATCTAACAGCACAACATTGTATAATTTAATATGTTTTGTTTTATTCTAATTTTAAGTTTAGAATGTTTTATGTCATACATTTTCTTTGGGGGGGGGGGGTCTACGAAAGGACCCATGGCAAACAAGGGGTCGCGCACTCCAAAAAAGTTTTAGAGCCACTGACACGCGAATGTTAAGATATATTATTTTGTTTACATTGTTAAAATGTCTGACTTTTTTATTCAACAATAATAAATATATAAATTGATTTTAGGAAAAACAAATACCATATCGAATACCGCGTTATTTATTATTATTTATTTCTTTATTGAATATCATCAACAAGTAAGTACAAAACACATTTTTGTTCAATGCCACACCGCGTTATTTAGTCTAGCCTACAGGTTTCTTCAATATTACACAGTCCTATTACACGCTGTGCATTTTGAAAGGCATTGCAATGGTTTTCCAGTATGCATATGCATTAATACAAATATGGCATTTGAAGATCGATTCTTTAATAGGGTACTGAAATGGAAGGAAAGCTCAAACATCTGCAGCAGCAGGATGTGTTTGCACAGTCGATAAACATTCAAACTACAGCCCGTCACTACAATTAATTAAACGTTTTCTCTGTAGTCATTTGTATCTGCATATTATAATCAGATTATTATAATGTAATGTTAACCAGCTTGCGAATGTTATTCAGATATGTATTTAGCATAAAATTAAATTAAATTTATCAAATAATTTCAAATAAATAAAGTTCAATACAAATATATTTCGTCGCCTTGTGTGCATGTCTGCAACACAGAAATTTTCAGTCTGATAATTAATTTGGAATATTTGTGTTGTGCCATGACATGCAAAACAATGCAAAACTCAACGGCTTTTCTGTGATTTGCCGCTGGGTTTACACTCGGTTGTGCCACTTCCCAGAGGCAAAACATATATTTTAAAATATACAAAAATGACCAAATATATATATATATTTAATATATATTTTTAAAAAGAAAATATTTTAAAGCATTTATTTTCACGTCGCCTTGGAAGAAAAACTTAGTATGTTACAAGCATACCAACATAACCGATTTGAAAATGTTACAATTAAATACTTATAATACTTAATACTAAAAAATCCTTATAATTTTATATTTTACCTGTAGTTTATACATTTTATACAAATATTTTTATTTTGGCCATGACAAATAAATATTTTTTGCAGAATAGGTGGTAAAATTAGAAATTTATTTATTGCCCCTGAAATACATATTGAAATATATTTTAATGAAGGTTAAAACTAAATATATTTTCCAATTCAAAAATATATTTAATAAAGCTTTACTTTCTACAAAATGCTTTTAGCATATATTTAAAACATATTTTTGGCCAGAGATTTTTTTGTTTGTTTGTCATATTGGTTGAACTTCTCTCACTGCACACAAAACTTAACCACAGACATTAAATAAATACCTAGACCGCGTTTTTTATTATTGCAGAACGTATAAGAGCATATAAATATATTTATATTCAGGAAAAGAAAATTCGTTGTATCACAATAACAATACAAAAATCATCATGACCTTGCAAAATATTTACACACTCTAAAACATCTCTTGCACATTATAAAGAAAAAGCGGAAAATTAAGTGGAGATAAGCCATTTTTCTTTATGAATAAAGAAATATAAAATAATAAAATCCTAATAAAAAATAAAAATAATGGATGGTGAAGCTATATTTACAAGAATAAACAGATAAACAGATAAGAAGTAAAATGATTGGAAATTGCACTCACCCTGGACGCCACCAGTCCTGTTGCCATCCGGACGGAGATTCACTAAAACATCTAACCGTTTCTTTCCTCAGGCCATTTCTCTTATGAACAGTAAATCACTTCTATGACATATGCCTGCAAGTGCAATACTCCAACTAGTTAATGCAATATTTTCAAATCTCATTTGATGTTTGTTCATATCGTGGATAATTCTGTAAATTCATAATTCTGCGATACTCCAACTATAGTGCAATATCTTCTAAACTCAGATGATATCACTGTAAAACCTGATGCGTTAACTCAACTCAAACCATTTGAGGAAACCAATTGCCTTAAACCATTTAAGTTTTAAAACACACATAGTATGAGTGCTGTAAATATATTGAGCCATATGCACATATGCACTTAAATTGAGTCATATGCACATTTAAGTTTTTAAACTTAGGCAAACTGTTTCCTCAAATGTTTTGGGTTGATATACATTTTTACAGTATATAATTCCTTATTCTGTAAATATGTTCATAATCTGTAAATGTTTATTGTGACCAAAGCTAAGTCTCTTCTTGGTCTCTATACCCATCACAGCTGCTTTGCAACAGGGTAAACTGTGAAAGCGCTATATAAAAAAATGTGAATTGAATATAAGATATGGCAGGACATTGTGAATTCTCCTACCATTCATATAGCTAGTTAATATCGATATCTCTAGCTATTAAAACTCTGCCTGTAGTTGCCAACTAGCTATCAAAATAATGTTATAATGAAACACAAGCAGAAACAACTTTTGAGTCTTACTTGTGAAAGGAAATTATTTTACGGTCTACTAACTACTCTGTCAAAAGAAAACTATATTGTCTACGTCAGAGTAGTGGGCGTGGTGAAATGACGTTACCGCAGCCACGTAAGCGAAGAACCAGGAAGTGTCGAGCACCGAAAGACAGCAAAGTGAGTTTTAAATTTAGTAAACTGTGCTCAAATACGCTATTTAAAAAAAAGTAAAATAATGTCATTAATTTGCATGGTTTGCTATCGTTCGCTCGGATAACGTGTTGATATCGACTGATTCTGATATTGTTCTTTCTTTCATTCATTCACTTCTAACACGGATATAAGCTTACTTTATTGAATTTTTGTTTTATTAATGTCATGATTACATTTATGTTTACACTTAACAGTGTAGCTCATAGTGAACTGGCTGAAATACATAAAGATGCTACTGTAGTTGAGAAATGTTTGTAACAGTCTCATATCTTATTTTTTTACTTGTTTTTAAGTATCTTGATTTATACTAATTATTAAGACTTGGAACTGCATGTTTCATTTTTATTCCAGTGCCATAATGTTTGAACAAAATATTTGCTTAACTGTTCTGTAATGTTTATTGTTTATAGTTCAGCTTTGCAGTGTTTATAATTAAAACACAGATCCTGTTTAAAAAAAACATTTTTGTGGTTTCCTTTCATGTCAATCAACAAAAAAAGAAAGTCAGAGGTCTGAGGTCTTGAAGGTTAAATTGTGTGTTTTTTTAAGAAATGGCTCAGTTTGAAGAAGTATCCCAAAAGTCCAAGCTGCATCCGAAGCCAGAAGGACTGACGCTGCAGTACGGCACGGCAGGATTTCGCACGCAAGCCAAACACCTGGACCACATCATGTTTCGCATGGGCCTACTGGCCACCCTGAGGTCCAAAAAAACCAAATCCACTATTGGAGTCATGGTCACTGCCTCCCATAACCCAGAGGTACTGTATGAAATACATCCAGATTTGTCCATATTTACTGTCATCTTTAAGGCAGCGGTTACACTGACATCTGGCTAATGTTGTCTTCCTCAGGAGGATAATGGGGTAAAGCTCATTGACCCTATGGGAGAGATGGTAGCAGCATCGTGGGAGGACTACGCCACACAGTTAGCTAACGCAGAGCAAGACTCTCTTCTCACAGCACTGAGAGATGTTATCGAAAAGGAGGCCATCGATATGAGCCAGTCAGCCAGCGTCTACATCGGCAAAGACACCAGGTAACCTAGCATCAATGAACAAACTTGTTAAAATAATGAAAAGAGAATTTCATAAGTGCACTGCATTCAAAGAAAAGTGAAACTGGCAAAACCATAGTAGCCCAGCATGTAAATCAGGAAGTAAATCAAACAGATTAGTCAGCCAAGGGGTTTGTTAAATGGCGGGTTAAGTGTTTGGACAACTAGTATATTTATAGGAATTCATATTAGTATGTAACATGTACTATATTTTGTTTTTGTTTTCTGTTTGATTTATTAGGCCAAGCAGTGGTAGTCTGTCTCAGGCTGTTGTGGACGGTGTTTCATGTTTGGGAGGCAAAATTCATGGTGAGGGCATGGATATATTAATATTAAAACCATCAATGTATCAACAAAAAGTTGTTAAAGTGCAATATTGCTCAAATATAAGAATGAATAAATGTTTATTTACCAAGTATGCTCACACACACACAAAAAGGCTGGGTTGTTTTAACTCATTGTTATGGTCAACCATAAACATTTTTTGGTTATATTAACATCTAGGTTTGGCGCCTTTTGACCGAATGCTGGGTTAAAAATAATTTAAGGATAGATACACAAATGAGAAAGGATAAAAAATTTAAATAAGGATGAGTGAATAAAATATATTTATAAGAATAATGCTCAGTTTTCAATGTAACATATTTACACCATATATAATGGGATATACCTTAATGGAAGATGTCTTACGTTTACATGTTTTACAGTACAAGTAAACTAGGTTTGCATTGATATAGAACAGTACAAAGGTTGTTGAATTGCACTGTTAATAATTCGGTGATCGACTTTTAACTGTGTTTTTTAGACTATGGTCTGGTCACCACACCTCAGCTTCATTATATGGTGTGCTGTTGCAACACACATGGTTGTTATGGCAGTGCCACTGTAGAGGGCTACTATCAGAAACTCTCACATGCTTTCCTTCAACTCACACAGAACGTAAGAACAACTTGCTTACAATTCATACTGAATTTAAAAAGTGGTCTTGTTTTGCACATTTACTGTATTTTGGGTCCTGAGGTAGATTACACCTGTCTGAGTGGATCATGGGAGAAAAAATGCTGGGTTATTTTTAAACCACACGTTGGGTCAGAAAGGGACAATACCCGTCCACTGGGTTAAATTTACCCATATCATGTTTATATTTGACCCAACAATGGGTTAAAACAACCCAGCATTTTTTTGTATACCAGGGGTTTAATATGGGAAAAAATACACATTCATTCTCTTTTAATAAACAGTTGCTTTTATTTTTGTCATTGCATAAATTAAATGGAAATTTGATCAAAATGTCAAACTGCCCAATTGTGTAATATATGAAAACCATTGTCACTGATCATCTTTAACTCATTCCCCACCATGCTTTTTTTGAAAAGTTGCTTGCCAGGATTTTTTGTGATTTTTACAAAAGTTTTACAAAATGCCTTCCAGGAAAATTTTCTTCTAAAAATATATAAACATACAAATATATCAAATGAATGAACAGACCCTCTGCTTTCAAACAAACAAAACGGGAAAAAACCTTTCATCCTATCTATATTTTTTTTCTCTGCTTATAAACTCTTAAATATCTGTATTTTTCATAAAAAAAAATTTTTAGCAAAAAGCTGAAATGATTGCATTTTTGTGAAGGAATTTTGTTAGAGATCAGATTCAGAATGATTATCAAAACATATACAGAGTTTAAAATTAGTAAATAATTTTTTTGCTTCAGTTTTTTTTATACATTTGGTAAGTGCGCCATCTAATGGATCATAGCGGTATTACCGATTCACATAATACGGAACACTTTTATTCATGCAAATGTTTTCTCTTAATTGACCAGATAACTCGTCAGTGGTGGGGAACGAGTTAATGGGATGAAAGGTTTTCGTGGCATTCACTACTACAGCAAAGTAACTGCGCGACCCACTCATTTTTAACAAATGCAGACCTTTGGTGAGGAAAACCCGTTTACTTTCGGTTTTAACATAGCCTAAGACAATGACGTTCACATGTAACAAACACACTATTTGGTTTAATCATTTGTAAATATATTGACCTATATGTTATTAAAAGACATTTATATTTCATTTTTGTTGATATTATACTGTTCCTGTCATAATGTTTTGCAGCATCCATGTTACCGTGTGTTATTAGTTTTGAGTGATTGTTATCTTGGAATAACAAACCTGCAAATGTCCCGACCGGCCAATCAGAATCAACTGTCCAACGAGCTGTGTAATAAATATAAATTGCCCCTGTCGTAACTGACAAACAGCCTTTCCATTATTATTCAAAGGCTCTGAATCGTACTGATGACCAGAAAAGGCTGGTGGTGGATGGAGCCAATGGCATTGGAGCATTGAAGATGAGAGAAATGGAGCCGTTTATTCGCTCCGAACTGCAGGTGGTGCTTTCAAACGATGGCAGTAGTGGAAAACTGAATCACCTGTGTGGAGCCGATCATGTCAAAGTCCAACAGAAACCCCCTGAAGGTGTGTCAAAACTAAAGCTGTGTGATATCTCCTAGTAAACTGAGCTTCTTATCTAGAATTGAAAGAGCTTTTTAAAGAAAGAGTTAAACATTGGTGCTTGCATTATTAGATGATGCTGTAAGGGCGACCCTGAGTTTGGTTTAAAAAACAGCTTTTTACTGAATAATCTCATGAATGCAACATTGTTCTCCAGGTTTAACTATGGGAGTAGGCGAGCGCTGTTGTTCGTTTGACGGTGACGCTGATCGAATTGTTTACTATTACACCGATTCTGATGGACGCTTCCAGCTCCTGGATGGAGACAAGATTGCCACCCTTATCAGCACGTATCTCAAAGAGCTGCTCACACAGGTTCAACACACAAACCTTTGAAGCTTTTATCAAAAGCGACTTACTGTGCATTTAAGCTATATACATATGTGACCCTACCATTTTTTGTGATTTACTCTACATAAAATCATCTTACATAATGTAAAGGACATTCTGAGAAAATATAATCTTAAAGATCTTTAATATTGATTGAATCAAAGATTGCAAATTAAAGCGAAATCAATGACTAAAATCAAACCTTAAAGCTTATAATTTTAAAAATTGGATTTAGAAATTAGACATTTTATCAGTATGTGTGTTCCCCGGGTCTCGAACCCATGACTTTTTTCGCCATTAATGCAATGCTCTTCTAGTTGCTACAGGAACAAATAAAGCAGGTACTCATTTAGTATGAGTTTTAATATTGTTCATGTGTGTGCAGGCAGGGTTGGACCTCCAGATTGCTGTTGTTCAGACGGCCTATGCCAACGGAAGCTCCACTCGCTATTTGGAGGATGTGATGAAGGTAAAGTTTTGGGGTTTGGTTTGACTTTCCTATGTTGTTATGCTCTGTGGTTTATGTAAGGAATAATTAACGACGGACCGTTGAAGTATTCGAAAATAATACACACCCAAGGTTGTAACGTAAACAGCACCTCTCACGCTTCACAGGTCACTGTATGCTGTACGAAAACGGGCGTAAAGCATCTACATCACGCTGCGCAGCAGTACGACATCGGGGTTTATTTTGAGGCCAATGGACATGGAACTGTAAGTTTATTATGTTTCAGTCAAAAGGTTTTCGGGTCGTAACTTAAGCAGACATTTGATGTTTTATTTCTGAATATGTTTCAGGTTTTATTCAGCAAAGCAGCACAGAATCAAATTCTGGAGCTCGTAAAAGATCCAAACGCAAACGATGAGAGAAAACGAGCGGTTAAACTCCTGGAGAATACAGTTAACCTGATTAACCAGGTCTAAACTAGATCACTCAGCAAATACCCCTGCTGTTGTATTTTTGCCTGTTTGACAATAAAACTTTGGTTACTTCCTGCAGACCGTAGGTGATGCTATCTCAGATATGCTGCTGATCGAAGCTGTGTTGGCCATCAGAGGGATGTCTGTTCAAGACTGGGGTGCAATTTACACCGACCTGCCAAACCGCCAGCTTAAAGTTAAGGTGTGGACTTAGAAAATAGGTTTGCACACAAATGAATTTGTGTGTATGTTTACTTCAAAAACCATTGTGATTGGCTTGCCTTCAGGTGTCGGATAGGCGTGTCATCGATACAACAGACGCAGAGAGGAGAGCCGTAACACCGGAGGGTCTGCAAGATGCCATTGACTCACTCGTGAAGAAGTACAAACAGGCTCGGGCTTTCGTTCGACCCTCGGGAACAGAAGATGTAGTCAGGGTCTATGCAGAAGCAGACACACAGGTAAACAAACATGTATATAGCAAAAAGTTAGCAATATCATGCTGACTTTCTCCAGTATGATTGTAATAATTAAACCATCAACATGTTTATTTGCAGGAAAGTGCTGATAGTCTGGCTCATGAGGTCAGCCTGTCTGTGTATCGCCTTGCCGGTGGAGTGGGTGATGAGCCTAAACCTCTAAATTAAGACATTGAATCATAGAAATAGTCTGAAAAATGTCAATATTATGAATACTGTATATTTACAGTAAATTACAGGTTTTGTGGCACAAATATTTGTTTGGAAATGCCTTATTTTACAGTTTACATTTGTATGCATGAATGAATGTATGAATGACCATGAAAGTGTATGGCTGTATCCAAACTTTTAAACCATGATATGTGAGATGTAGCTGATCTCAAGCCTTTAAACTTTAGAGACTACAATCCTACTATGAATGCTAATCTTTGTCAAATCTAAAATCTACATGGAAGCATCTTTGTCCAATACAAGCCTGTTTAATACTGTATGCATGAGATTCAGATTTACGATTCAAGATTTTTTGTTATATGTACCTAGGCACATAATTACTTTTATTTACATAGGGTGGAAGGGCAACCAAAATTAAATTAATAAAAAAAGTACATATAAATGAAGTTGAAGAAAGAAATTGCAAAATATAGTAAGAATTAAAAATGAAAGTTTGCAATAAATAAAAAGTAGAAATACTAGGTAAACTAGACTAAGTCTACTTATGGAAAACTGGATTGGATGTGGTATGAAATGAAGATTGTTTTTGTTAGTTTTAACTGTGATGTTTTAGATAAATTTGCACTAAAGGGTTCTTTATAAACAATTATAATAAAGTTTACATAACATCATTGTTTCTTTTGGTTTGATGATACTTTCCAATACAAAAACAGTTTTAAATGTCAATTTAACATTGTTAAACCATAGCTCTGTTAACCATTTCCTGCACTCTAACCTTGTTGTAAAACAAATACAAGTGGAAAGTTTTTTAAGAGTACGTTTAAAAGATTGCTTTTTCATGATTGATTTATAAATGTGTATTGCGAGTTGCTCAATTTGATTTTACTCCGTTTATGATCTGTTTTGCTATTTTTAAATGAAGAGGACCACAATGGAAATTGAGCCTATGGCTTTTATGTGTATATTATAACACATATATTATGTGTGTATATATATATATACATATATATATATATATATATATATTTTTTTTTTTTTTTTTGAAATGTGTATGAATTAGTCTAAATGGACTTTCTTGTACACTTAAAAAAACTTCAGAAAAATGGAACAACTTAAAAATTACTTAAATTTTTTAGGTGTTACCAATTAAAGTTGATCCAACTTTTCACTTTTTGCAGTGTATAATGTTTTTTAAACTTGTCAAATTAAAACAGCTACAGCTCCTTACTCCCTTACCAATAGAAAATGAGCACTTTTAGATATAAATCTGATTCCTGTGTCTGAGACCATTGTATATTAAGCCGCATTTATCGCTACAACGTGCTAACATACACATTTAGAAAAGCTTTTGGGTAAAATAATCAGTCAGTCAGTGGCTGGGGCTTTATCAGTGTGATGTTACATTAACAAGAGAATCAAACCAGCAAGTCTAATGAGACTGCTCTAATGGGGATTAAAAAAGGTCCAAACAAAGTGGATTTTGCATAAAATGTGCCATTTAAAAACAATATTGGACAAAACGTTGGCTTCAAAATAAACCTATGCTGGGGTGTTGTTATCCATCCATGAGTAGCTCAGTAGTAAAGCAAAAGTTCATGGGTTTGGACCCTGGAAACACATATATTGATAAAAATAGATACCTTGTAATGTCACTTCGAAAAAAAGTGTCTGCCAAATTCATAAATGTATATAAATGCATATTTACCATAGACTGTAAAAACTTTGGACGTAGTGTCTGTGACGTCACACCTAGGTTTGTGAAGAGCTTTTTTAAAGCCAATAGTTGGCATGGCCTGCCATTATCTTGGCATCGTATCACTCATGGAAAACCGAAAATGGGTAAAGAGGCGGAACGTGGGGAAGCTGAGGTGGCTGGTTGCTAAACCACACCGCCTGGCTCGACTGTAGTGACAGCAGTGGCAGTTCACCCGTCACTCAAGTGGCCACGCCCTTAATTATGCAGAACTTTAAGGCTTAATATAATTGAATCGGAAGAGTTACAAAAAATGCACCCCTCACCGTTGTCAAGAAGGGCAAAATTAGCTATATAGACCAAGATCACTTTTTGTACCAGGCTGTAAACATATTAGTTGCTGCTGTAAAGTTGGGCATTTTAACATGGGAGTCTATGGGAATTGAATCCCTTTTGGAGCCAGCCTCTAGCAGCCAGTCGATGAATTGCAGTTTAAGTCACTTCTGTGTTGGTTTCATCAGAGAGATCAGAAGGTAGCCCCTTGATATTTACCCATCCATGGGTTTAAAACAACCCAAAGTCTACAAAAAACATCAAAGAATCACAGTTACGACACATCTTATATGCAGTCAAGAGTTTATTTTATGCGAGTTATGTCAAATGACACACAGGAGGTTAAATGCTTTAATATTTAGCACTACAGTCAAAGCAGCACTGGACAGAGTGATCGCTGTTAAGATCTGCACAATGTTGCCATTGGCTCTCTGTCCAGCTGTTGGTTTAAAATAAGATGAGTGAAACCAACAAGTATAAACGCTGGTGTAATTGCCGCCATTTCTAAGTAACAAAGAAACAACTGAAAGAACTTTGTCAATGGCGAGGCTTTGGGACTCCAAGGGTCGAATTTAGTCATTTTCATCTGCAGCGCCTGAAATGGTGATGGTGCGTTCCTGCGTGTCTTTTTGAATCGTGTCTTCATCTGTCTTAACTGTTCTGAAACCAAAGAGAATTGGGAATTAGTTTAAAGAGCAACACACATTCAGATGCAATTTGGTTTTGATAGATAATCGCCTGTACCTGATGAGGACAGTTTTCCTCTCCGTCATCTCCACGGCCTGTTCCTCTGTCAACTCTTCAACTGACTCCTGATGATCGTGATTGACAGTTTTGCCCTCAGAGCTGCTCGAGGATGACACAACCTTCTCAGAAACAGCTGAGCTTACGGATCCATTGACCACCCGGCTACTAGCCACCCCAGTAGAGCCGGACGCAGCTCCGGAAGCAACACTGAGCGTTCCTGTTTTAAAGGTGCTGCTCATGAGAGACAGAGTGGCTACCATGCTGGACAGTCGACTGTCCTCTCCCTCTATCAGCTTCCTACAAGATCATAACCAGATAGGATGGTCACCAAAACAGCTTTTGCAGATTTGATTACTATAAGGGATGTCAGTAGTACCTGTAGGTGGTGATTTCGATCTCAAGCGCCATCTTAGCATTGAGCAGTTCCTGATATTCTCTTAGCAGCAATGCAATCTTTCCCTTAAAAGACTTCAGTTCTTCCTTGAGTTCCTCTATACGAGCCTGAAATATGGTTTAGTTGGACATTAAAACAAATTTGAAAATGTGAATGGTGTAAGGTGTTAAGAAACGTGCCGAGAACTATGAGACAAATAGGTCTTAACACGACTTAACCATCTTTCTATTTAAATATGTCATTACATCTAAGGGGGCGTGTCCTCACCTTTAGCGCCTCCTCTTCTTTCTTGTACTTCTGTTGGGCTTCCTGGATTTGAAGCATCAGAGCTTCATTTCTGGTTTGAAGAGCATCCAACTCTCTCTGCTTATTCAGCATCTATAATCACATGGTTACATTTGTAAGGCTATGCAGGAAGTTTACGGTTATATGGGAAAGGCTAAGAGGCTCAGGTACCTCTTTCTTGTATCCGGTGATTTCCTCTCTGACGCTCCTGGCTGTTTCCACGTGCCGTGATGTTGTTTTGTTTAGATCTTGAAATTTTGTTTTATACCAGGCGTCCATGTCCTAGCGAAGACCGTTTAAAAGCACAGGTGAAGGTTATTGAAGGTTAGTGCATGTTTAGATGATGTAGCATATTTGTTGTCTGTGCCAAGTACCTGCAGGTTTTGGGCGGCGATGCTGTCATATTGAGCCTGTATCTGTTTAAGAGCGCTGGACAGGTCAGGCAAAGAGAAGGCCACATCTACCTTAGCAACAGTTCCGTAAATCTGAGCCATCAACTCCTCGATTTCCTGACAAAAAGGAATGTGACATGATATTAGGAACAATGTTTACTGTCAGTATACAGTGAATTTTGCTATTTGATCCATTAATAGGAAGAATGGTTGATAAATTACAACAAAAGACATGGCTGCTAGCTTTCGTCAATGTTCGCAATGTTGTCTATTTATATACATTGTGTATCTCAGTCTTTCTAGTTTTCTTTCTTTTTATAATAATTCAGTTACTAACATAATATACAGGTCAAGGGCTGCACCTTTTTGTGAATTCTTTGCAGGAACTCAAGCTCCACCTCCAGGTTTTCCAGTCGCTTTTCCAAAGCAATTCGGGCAGACGTCGCTGCATCCACATCCTGGAAATCAGAAATGTTGGTTTCCTTTATTTCTACTAATCAGAGTTAAAAAGATGATCACAATCAACATTTAAGATAAGACTCCTCCCACTTACCGGCCTGAAAGCCTCTATGTCAAGCTCTGCCTTCTTCCTGGCCTCCACAGCTTCTTCATATTTCACCTTCAGCATTTCCAGCTGACCCGCCATGGCGTCCCGTGCTGCAAGTGCCAGGTCCTACAGTGGGTACAGATGAGTGGCAGTTACCAAGACAACCCTTGTAAGTGTCATTTATTATCTTGAACTGCCTATATGTCTGTCTGTTAAAAGAGTGGAGGGTGTAGATGTGGGTGTGTTACTCTCTCTCTCACCCGCTGAACTTTCATTTGGTCAGCGATTCTCCTCAGCTCCCTCAGCTGGTCCTCATAAAGCATTCGTAGGCCAGAAGGTTTCACATAGTGGCCCTTAATGGCATCGATCTCAGTTTCCAGAAGTTTGTTGTTTTGCTCCAGAGATCGTACCTGCAATGATCACAAACCCAGTCACAGGGTGGTCTTCACAAGAGGAAGATTAGAGGAAATGGAGAGATGTAAGTGTATCCTACCTTCTCGATGTAGGCCGCCAGACGGTCATTGAGGGCTATCATCTCCTTCTTCTCGCTGGTACGAGTGCTGAGGAAAACCTGGTTCTCGGCAGCTGCAGCGTCCAGGTCCACACCACGTCCAGCTACCCCCAGTCCCAGACAAAGTGTTCCCATACTCACACTGCTGTATATGGGAACCGCAAGGTTTACAAAGATAAAATAATCTTGCAAACCAGATAATCTGGTTTGCAAAATCCAAAATAATTTTTTAAAGACAACTAATTTGTACATCTGAATTGGTTGCTACACTTAGGCATACAAGCTTAAAAATTTAATTACGCTACTGAAAAGGCTATAGGATGCTTCGCAGCAATGCCATAGAAGTTTTACTGACTTTTGGAAGTCACTTTGGGAAACAATGTCTGCTAAATGCCTAATGTAAATATATAGGATCTGTCAGACTATATATTAATGAAAGCTACAATTTACAAACCTGCTCATGCGAGATCTGCGGGTGGCAGACTGCGCCCCGCGCCCAAGTGTTCCGCTGCGGTTGTAACTCGCGGAGCGGTGACGCGCTGTCCTTCGGGTAGGGGAAGGGCTGGACAGGCGCACCTGGAGCGTGGAAGAGCAGGTGATGGCATCTTCAAAGTGACGGCGGTATGATGACAACCTTTCTGGACTGCGACTCATGATGAATGCGGCGGGTACGTGCAGCTCTTACTGAAGTCAGGAGAGTTCCTTTCTGTGCGCACTCAATCATGATGATGCTTTTATACCTGCTCGTGTGATCCGGCCCTCTCGAGCAGGAATGTCGAACCTCAATCGAACCCTGAGCTCAGTCATCTGACGGGACAACGCGAAGAGCAAAAATAGAGGAGCGCGCTTTCCTAATCTAGATGACAAACCTGAGTCTCTTATTAAATAAATTCTCTGCAGTTAAACTGTCTAAAACCATCAAGATTAATTTAGCTTCTGATTATTAGTGAAATATATGTTAACATCTGGTTGTCTGTTTTTGTAGGTGCAGGTAATAAATCATTAGTTGAAATTAAATAATAATATGTCTATCCAAAATGCAGGTAATTGTTTTTTTTTTGCAGGTGATATTTATTTTTAATGTTCAAATAATATTGTAAATACAAAGCAGTGATTCTTTGTTACAATAATCATTAAATGTAGCCTACAAAAATATTGTAAAATAAAGTATTCGTGATTAGAAATAAAGTGCAACAAATAATTTGTTACAATAAAATATTGCGAGATTTTTATTGTGCATTATTAGAATATATTTTATTCAATTAATTTTTTCTATATATACAAAAAATATAATTATATAATTTTACATAATAGGCTATTATTAAAAAATACTTTAAATAGGCCCCTAAAATGCAAATATTTGTATGTAACGTTAGCCTAAGTTACATACATCGTAATACAGACTGTAACAAAGGTTTTAACGATGCAAAATTCTTCTGAAACAAATGAGACAGCAAATATTTATAAATTAAAATGTTTACAAATTTAGATATTTACGATATTTATACATGCAACGTAAATTTACGGAACTTTTGCGTAGGTGCTTTTGTTGCCGCCCGAACTTCTTTCATCTGCACACTTAAACTCTACGGAGTGTTTTTTGTGTCGCGCTGCTCGTCCGACCTAATCAGAGCTTATCTTCATTTCATCATAAAATAACATTAAATTAAGGGTTATTTCTACCTCAAAAGCCTCAAGATGGCAGGGAACTTCTGGCAGAGTTCACATTAGTAAGTAAAGCGCTAGTTACGAGCTAAAATGCGGACATTTGATCTTTCTCTTGAGGATTTGTCTGTTACCAACGGAGCGGTTACAGAAAAAGCAAACTTCTTTTAGCAGAAATATTCACTAAATCTATGTAAATGATGTGATACAGAAATAAGTTTTCGAGCGTTTTATTGTCTAAATAAAGTAATCCGTGTGTTATTAGCTTTAGCCGACTTGCTAATGGTTCTAGACTGGAGAAACGTCAGATGAATTAATGTCTATAGATAAACTGTAAATATAATAAATGTGCCTGACTGTTGTTCACATCAGTATCCGATTTCACCTCTTTAAATGATATTAATAATAACTATTGCTATAACTACTTATAGTGCAGTTGTGATGTTTTATTATGATAGTAAAATGCCTATGTTTGTTGTAGTGTATTTTAGGTTATTTTGATGAAGATGTATTGGTTGCTATCGTTTAATAATGTTTGTTGTTATTATAATGTTATTTTGATGGGTTTGTTCTCTCAAAGTCTCCAGTGGGTTCTGGACAAACAGGATCTGATGAAGGAGAGACAGAAAGATCTGAAGTTCCTCACCGAAGAGGAGTACTGGAAACTACAGATATTTTTTGCCAATGGTATGGAGCTTATTTGTTTATCATCATCTTGTCAAAGTTAAATGTAAAGGAAATGGGGTCTGCGAAGCCAAATGTCTTTGGATACATTGTAATGCATTAACAGCCTCATCAAATTTTGGATTAGGATTATTTTGATGGGAAAATGCGTACGGTCAGTTTATTATGAATATATATGTATGTATACAATATATATAAAATAAATATGAAGATAATATAATAGCATACTGTATAAACATTAATGCAAGGCTCGTTTGCATGTACTTAAATTTAACTTGCCATCTTGTGGCAGTGATTCAGGCCTTGGGGGAACACTTGAAACTCAGGCAGCAGGTCATCGCCACGGCAACTGTCTACTTCAAACGGTTCTATGCCAGGTGAGTGGACCATTGCCATGGTTACCGCCTCCGCTTTTTAAGACAACCAGTCACAATTTAATTTCTACAGAAAAGATTGATGTTCTGCTAGATTGATGATCCTCTTTATTTTGTCATAGATTAAATGCATTGTTCTTTCGATCAAGTACTTTTTTCTAATCAAACTTGTTCGTTTAGATACTCTTTGAAGAGCATAGATCCTGTGCTGATGGCTCCCACATGTGTGTTCCTTGCCTCTAAAGTAGAGGTAAACACACTGTCTGCTGTCCAATATTTCTCTCATCCTTTAACCGATAAAAGAGAGTAATGAAGTCTTTTCGGTTCTCAACAGGAATTTGGTGTGGTTTCAAACACGCGCCTTATTTCAGCAGCAACGTCTGTATGTAAGTAAATGTTATAGCTGGCAAACTTGTCAAGCAGTTGCATTTTAATGTTTTTTTAATATGACAGTTATTTTAAACTTGATTTGTTTTATTCGTGTCAACTAAATACATTTTGGAAATGTTTTTACAGTGAAAACAAGGTTCTCCTATGCCTTTCCCAAGGAGTTCCCCTTCAGAATGAACCATGTGAGTCAAACCTCAGTACTTGGCACACATGAGGAGTCATGACACACAGATTTGGCATGAACAGGACTGTGACATATACCAGATGGCTTTAATATTACAATCAAAAGTGTTTGTTCATCACTCAGAAGAGTTCTTGTTACATTAATCACAGCTTTGAGATTTTGGAAACCCTACAGATCCACTAAATAATAACTACAGAATATGTAACCGTCTGATTTGTGTGATGGAAACAGTGGCTTATGTGCCAAAATAGGATTAAGTGTTCGTTTGTGGTGATTCAAAGGTCTTCAGTCACGTCCTGCATGTCACCAGGTTTTCTGACACTCAGTCAGGAGTGACATTCCACGCCCCCTCACACTTTCATAGGAAAGTCTCGTCACTGTGGTAAAAGACTTCGGTCATGTGGCGCTTTGGTGATAAGTGCGGCGTGATTACCAGCAGGCTTATTTGTATCGCACACTGGCAGTCAGGCGTTGTAAGGGAAACATCTTCGCTGTCCAAAGCGCTGGAGGAACAATAATGGATCAGCATGGGTGGGAAGATGATAATTGACAGCGTACAGCCATTAGTTAGCACACTAGTGTGACACATTTCACGGTGACCTCATGTGCTCCTCCTGACTCATTTCTTTCTCTCTTTTTTAGATTTTGGAGTGTGAATTTTATTTACTGGAGCTTATGGTTTGTACTAATTCCTAAGTACATAAGGGTGTATATATTTACTGTATTTGCGTATATACAATGTGGTTGATGGATGTTTCATGTTTTATTGTAGGACTGTTGCCTGATCGTGTATCACCCATACAGACCTTTACTGCAGTATGTACAGGACATGGGACAGGAAGACATGCTGTTGCCACTGGCGTGGTGAGGACTATGTGTTTTCGTTTAGGCAAAAAACAAAACAAAAGCACACACATTGACTCATATGAAAAAGGTCATATATTTGTTTTTCTTGTGTACATTTAGACTACATTTGTTCATGGAATTGGGTTAAATCAGGCAAAACTTAAGACACATTTAGTATGTAATTGTTAAATATGTAAATGTGGTGATATCTGACCATTTAGATGTGTGTGTTGCTTTAAAAGCTCATTAGTTATGTTATAAACTACATTAACATCCTATTTCCATAACTGAGCATTATGAATTTCTATTGTGTTAAAGTTGTTTTTGTATATGTGCAGGAGGATTGTCAATGACACCTACAGGACGGATCTCTGTCTCCTTTATCCTCCTTTTATGATTGCACTGGGTAAAAAAACACACATTACTTTTCCACTTCAGCTGTAATCTCATTATGATTTCAGTTGTTAAGAGCTAGGCTGTGTTTGAAATGAATTGCAAAATAAAATAGTGTGCCTGTAGTGCAGAGGTTGAACATAGTGTTAGCAGCACTAAAGGTTGTGTGTTTGATCTTAGGAAACACACATACTGAATAATATCTTGTAATGCACTGTAATAACGCTGTGGATAAAACATCTGCCAAATGTATAAAAGTAATAAATGAAATACTTGTATATTGCCATCTAGGTATTCCCTGCATACAGACAGTCAGTATCCTGACCATTATGCATGCTCTATATTACAGGAAAAGTAGTGTAGTAGCATATATGATGCTGTGGTTATGTCACTTGGGGCTACATCTTTTATCTTTTGCAGCTTGCCTGCATGTTGCGTGTGTGGTACAGCAGAAAGATGCCAGGCAGTGGTTTGCCGAGCTGTCCGTTGACATGGAGAAGGTGGGAATGCTAATGTATTATCAACTGATATAAGGACTGGTAGAGCATTGTGCTAGCAACTATAAAGTCATGGGTTCGAATCCCAGGAACACACACATTTATAGTCTATAGTCCTGAATTCACTGTAAGGTTCTTTAGGTTTAGTGTCTGGTATATTATTTCATGTGATGTAGATTTAAACAGTACGTGACCTTTATTGCTGCTGTAAATTCATTGTTCAAGTTTTTTATAACAGATTCTGGAGATCATCAGGGTAATACTGAAACTCTATGATCAGTGGAAGAACTTTGATGACAGAAAGGAAATGGCCACCGTGCTCAACAAGGTGCCCAAACCAAAACCCCCACCAAACAGGTATGATGTAGTACAGTTGTTTTAGTGAAATTTAGGCAATGTTTACACGACACGGAATTAAGCCTGGAGTATAGTTAGTTTTTTACGTGTACATGAGCGTATGGTCCCACAGCCTTTACAAAGCATAGTATATTTGACTTAAGTGTACAAAGTCCAACAAATCCACCAGTGCGCACGTAGTATTCTGATAACGAAATTTGTGTCACACGCACCGTATACAAGTACCAAACTTCAGGCTTAAGTAAAAAAAGTTTATCAGTTTTTAAAAAATGTCATATAGACATAATAATGTTGTCAAAACGATTTACGTATACACGGATGTGTATTAAAAATGCTGTATCATGTGTGCCAGGCCAAATATTTGTTATATGTTTCCTTATTTATTGTATTGTACTTGCAACTGTCATTGTTATGCAACAGCACATCTTGAGTTACACAAACAAAGTCCTGTAGGCCGGCATTGTTCTTTTGTTTGTGAAGTATTCGTACATGCCTGTAGACTGAACGTGCAGTATGCATGACATCATTGTCTTTCACAGATTTGCACTTTTAAAGTTTACAAACCGCATAAACATTTTCCTATTTTTGGATGAAAACGTTGTTATGTGAATGGGCTGGAGATAAATAAAATCTTAGTGAAGTATGTAGTGAATGTAATTTCTTTGTTCATTATGTTTTTTTAAACTTATTTCATCATCTAGATGAAATAGTGTCATAATTTGTTATTTACTGTTATGTTTTTTCCCATTCATATTTTGTTTGTTATTTTAGTGAGAATGACCAGAGCTCAAATGGAAGTCAAAACAGCTCATACAATCAATCTTAGAGCGCCACCTGGTGAAGGACTGGAGGTAGAGTGACATCTAGACATAGAGGACAGTGGAAAACAGATTACTGGCACACACACATTCTCTCTTTACTCGCCTCGGGGTTCCTCCACCAATCAGAGCAGACGAAATGATGCCAGCACGTTCCCTCAACCAGTCACAGCAACCCGCATCATTCTGGGGGTGGGAGGGAACCGATGGTTTTGGGCCTGTAAGACATCTGCTTTGAATATGTTGCCAGGTTTAAGGCTGTGATGTTGTACACTTTGTACTAATGGAGACACAAACTTGCTTCCGTGTGAGGCATAGCTTTTTTCTCCCAGATCTTTAAAAAGTCCATGGTCCTGACTTCCTTGAAAAGTCCCATGAAGCTTTCTTTAAGCGAATGCTCTATGGGGACAAAGAAAACTTGATCATTTTCTGTGTCTGAGAGCAATGAATAGAGTGTGTATATGTGTTTGTATGTATGTATGTGTTTGTTTGTGTGTTTGATCGCAGATGTATGTGTGCCTCTCGCTGACCATATCACAGTTTGTATTCCTCAGGGAAACGGATCAGTCCTCCTACAAAGTGGCTTTCTGTAAACTGTTTGGCCACAGGGCTATGACTGCGATCTTTTTGAACCCTTGTACTGTGTTATCAAATCCTGATTGGATGTTTTATTTTAAGTAAGTGCGAATGGCACTGCGAGTTGAAGTGCACATGTGAAAAAGTTGATCATCCTCCCAAACTACATTTGTAAATATGCTTTTCTCATTCATTTATCCCTTGACTTTAGTATTGTTTCTTTTATTATAAATTTACTGTATGATTATGTGCTATATGCATTGTTGTACTTTGTTATTGATTTTATTTTCATTTGTTGTTTTTGAATTTAACAGTAGATGTATATTTAGCTTCAGTACACATGGTTCAGATCTGTACTTATTAAATTTAATGGAGGGTAAGACAAAAAATCTTGAGGGGTTTGGTCAGATTGATGACCAAATTTATGGATTGTTTGAGGAAGTGGTGGACATCTCCCTCAAGGGTGTGGTATCATAATTCCCATCCTCCATGTTGAGATCATCAGAATGATGAACACGTATCATAAAATGATTTTTAATGGACAGACAGGTCCTGTGTTCCTGAATGCAATTTGTTTTTCCATTGTCATTCACTGTGGTAAGTGCTTTAAAATATTACCACATCTTTACTGAGTGTACTTGCATAAATGCAGATCTCTTTCTGTGATGCCATGTTTGTATTGTTTACTTGTAAATAGATGGCGTAGCACTGGGAGGACTGGGTTTTGTTTGTATGTTAATGGAGCTTGAAAGCCTTATTGAATAAAAGCTGCTGTTGAAAAAAAACTGATTTTGACTTTTTGTTATTAAAAGGGAATCATTGCGTTACCAAGTGAGGTGACATATGCAAACTAATCATGCTAGGGATTTTTATCCAAAATATTTTTTAGTGGATGTAAGAAGTAACAATCACAATCATATAATTCATGATTTCATAATAGTTAAAAAACGTGTATGGGGAATGAGATGATAATTTTACTTTTGTATTTTTTGTTCAAAGTGTTTATGCATAATTTATATAAAGTCATTTATTTGACCAATTTGGTTTGCAAAGTGCCCACAATTTATGTATATACCATTTTTCTAAAAAAACAAACAAACATAATATTCCACATAAAAGTCAATAATACATTGTGTAAGGAACCATTAATTTATTCATTTTTATTGTTTAACGCCACAAGAATAAGATAGTCACATCATTACCCAGTGTTGGTACTTACACAATTTAAGCTAATTAATTAAACGTCAATATAAACACGCATATTAAGTATATAGTGTTTTCCTTAAAAAAAATCTAAATATTGTGCGATTAATTATTAAACATTTTGCTCCCATAGTCTGTAGGCGTGTTTGACCTTGTGGCGCTGCGCATAGTGATCGGAGTATAACATCACAGTACCACGAGAGAGCAAAGCTTTCCAATCGCTCTCGCGATACCTGATGTCATAGGCCGGTCAGGTTTTCGCAGCGCCGCTGAAGTCGACACACGACCCCGAATGAAAGCGACCAATAACAGTGTGGAATCTAATTACTAGTACCGCCCCCCGCAGCATCAGCATCCAAACCCCCGCTGACGTCACGCAATCCGCTGTGTGCGGTAAACAGCGGCGGTGAGCGGCTGCGGAAGGATGCCGACCCAACCGCGGGTCTGAGGCGACATGCCCGCTGTCCTCTATAAACCTTCGGCTACCATCATCATCACCCCCACCTACACCCTGCGGCACCGATGAAGCCTCCCCTGTCGAACCGAAACCGGGCCGAAGGGCGGACAGAGGAGAGAGAGGATGTACTGGCGCATCGGGTTCGCTTGGACCCGCTCGTGCGTGCTTGAGCTGGGCCGGAATAAGAGCTTCTCTCTGAGCTTATGCGGGTCCGAGGAGCATCTGTCGTTGTATGGGTACATCATCGCTTATCCGCTGCAGGAGTACGGAGGGATCATGTCTGCGTTTGTGTCCGACACCTGGTGGAGGAAGACGCTCTACATCACCGGGGGCGCGCTGCTCGCCGCCGCTGCATATTTACTACACGAGCTACTAGTCATCAGGTATTTATACTTTATCTACGGTAACCTTTATGTAACCTGTCTACATTATTTATATATAGCTCATATAGATCATATTGGGTATGTAACATATTGATATAGATTGTGAAGTATCTATCCATCTATCTATCTATCTATCTATCTATCTATCTATCTATCTATCTATCTATCTATCTATCTATCTATCTATCTATCTATCTATCTATCTATCTATCTATCATCTATCTATCTATCTATCTATCTATTTATCTATCTATCTATCTATCTATCTATCTATCTATCTATCTATCTATCTATCTATCTATCTATCTATCTATCTATCTATCTATCTATCTATCTATCTATCTATCTTGTAGTTTGTATTATAGATTGTAGATCAGTTAGGTTGTATGTCAGCTAAATTGTGTACACACAAGACTATATCCATCTTTCTATCAATGTCATTAAATATGCTAGTTATAAAATATCTTGATAATTTTTGACCACTTCATATATCTCAATGTCATTTTGAAACTGTTTATGTGGTTGTGTCAAATTACTTAATCGGACACCTTCAGGTTGTGTTAAGAGGAGCATTTGGCTCTGTTAGGTAAAGGAGTCTCATGTAACCCGCCAGCTGATGGAAGTTTCCATCTAAGCTACATTAATGTCTGAGATGAGTGAAAACACAGTGCGGTCCATTTGTGGTCCATCACTTATGTTGATGGAGGAATACATGAACACCTGCCAACTGAATGAGATTTGACCAGGATGCTAATATAATAGTGAAAGTGCTGCATGGTACAAGGTAATATGTTGACATGTTAATTTGTGCTATTTCAAGGACACCATTTAGGCCTTCCATGTTTAATAGTGTTGTTGTGGCAGAATGACCTTTTTTGACCCCTCGTGAGAGAGTGTAAATTGTGATCTGCTAATATAATTCTGCGTTTAAGTCTGAGTTTAAATCCTGGGTTCATCTTTGACCTTTGCAGAAATGTCAATTGTTAGCTCCCAGCAAAACATCTTAAAAGACACAAGGCCCTGGAAAGCTCTCACTGGTTAGATATTGATTACAGAAATAGCATAAAATGTGATTACTTTTTAGGTTTAAGCATCATTAGATTTTACAAGAAAGAGATTAATTTATAAAAGACAACAGGAAATTTCAACACCAAGAAAGCGGACAGCGACTAAATGCCAAAATAATTTACATTTTACCATGATCCTAAATATGCTTCTGATACATTTTGAAACAGCCCATATGAAAAAAATACTGTACAGTCGCTATGGAGCATTTCTCAGATCAGAAATGTATTTATCAAAACACTTTGTTTGTATATATACATGTAAATATTTCTTAAATAAATACTTGTATCTGTGTGTAGTTATATATACCATACATAATTAAACATACATGATGTAAACAAAAACTTTTATTCTGCAAAATTGCGATTTGTCACCATTAATCGTACTGCAACCCTACTTCACTGCAAGGAAAAATATCTGTTGTGATGTGGATAAGAATCCAATTTTTTTTTTACATTATACAGTGAACCTTTCTAGTTTTGTTATTTTGTATTTGTACTTTAAAATATGATTTATTCAATACCATAATCTGTGTATTTTCTTACGAAAAAGTAAAGGTGTAAATGTGAATTCTGTCCAATCTCTTCGACATACACAAATTAATAACTACATACAGTTGAAATTGAAAAAGTGCAGCCATGTTCGTTTACAAAACTGTATCATCATTATCAAAACTGCAGCCGTAAAGTTCACGTAAAAAATAGAAACATCTACAATTGTTTACTCTTGTTATATTGACAAAATAGCTGAACATTTTGACTGTCTTGTTCATAAACAATGACACAAGGACTTACCATTTTGAAGGGACTGACATGTTCACTAAAATAACAATGTACTTTGAGAGATGAAGTAAGGATTTTGAACAAGTTACAGGCTATTGCTGATGTTAAACAGTTTGTACAAATGGTTCTGAGAAGTGCACACATTATTTTGCTAATTTTAAGAATGATTTGTGAAATGCTCCAAAGCGACTGAGAAAAAAGGTAGTATACTGTAGTAAATTGTAATATACTATACTTAAAAATTGTTTAGTGATGACCACACTTTGTAAATGCATACAAAAGTACTCTGCAATATTAACTATATTGACTTGAAACTATACTTAATTATTTATTATGACAAGGTTTAAAATCACTGTATCTGGGAAGATAAAGCAAAATTACTGAAATATCTAAAATATACAAAAACAAAAATGTGAAATGTATGTTGGTTATAAAGTTTTAAGTTTATAAAAATATTCATTTGATTTTACAAACTTGACGCATTATAATATTGCATGTTTATTAAGTTATCACAGTTACGCATTTGGCAGACACTTTCATCCAAAGGGTCTTACAGCACATTACAAGCTATACTTTTTATCAGAATGTGTTCCCGGTGTCCTTTTGTGATGTTAACACAATGATCTACCACTGAGCACTACCACAGTTGAGTATTTTGTCATGTGGGAAATGTATAATTGAAGTTGTTTAATTTGGTTTTTTAAATGAATGTTTCTGATAATCATCCATCTTTGTTGGCCTGTAGAAAGGAACAGGAGTTGGACTCTACAGATGCCATAATTCTACATCAGTTTGCCCGACCCAACACCGGAGTCCCTAGCCTGTCCCCCTTCTGCCTCAAGATAGAAACATATCTTCGGATGGCAGACCTGCCCTACCAGGTATCCAACCCAGACACAGTAAAGTTTTTTCGGGAAATACAACAAGGATAAGAAAATCAGATGATAATTTTCTTTGGCTTTTTTCTGCAGAACTATTTCGATGGGAAGTTGTCTCCTCAAGGGAAAATGCCATGGATCGCTTATAATCAGGAGCAGGCGTGTGGAACAGATTTCATCATTGACTTCCTGGAGGAGAAGCTCGGCGTGAATCTCAACTCCAGCCTGAGTCCTCAAGAGAAAGCCATCTCGCGTGCCATAACCAAAATGGTGGAGGAGCACTTTTACTGGTGAGACACAGCTGGTCTTCTGTGCATTTACACAAAAACTTCAGTTCAAACAGTTCTTAGGTATTTACATTCACACATTTATCCAAAACAACTTGTAGTACATACAAGTCAAGCTTTTGTTAACACTTTTTGTTAGAATGTGTTTGTAAGTGTGCCAGTTTGATGTAGGACGATCGCGTACTGTCAGTGGGTTGACAATGTGGAGGAGACGCAGAAGATGTTGGCGACGAACGGGCCACTGAGTGACCTGCTGAAGTGGATCTTGAGTCAGGTGACCGGTGGGATCGTAAAACAGGAGATGTACGGCCACGGGATCGGACGCTTCTCTAAAGAGGAGGTTTACACCCAGATGGAGAAAGACATGCGCACACTTGCCACACTACTTGGTATGTTGTGAAAGTCCTTGTTGTGTTTGTGAGCATTGTTGAAACATTTCATGCTGTTTAAGTACAATTAACTACTGTTTGATTTAAAGGTACCATAGATGAATAAGAGCTCGGCATGCAAAAGACCGTTGAAAAACAGGCCAATCTCAACATAACATTGAGTGTGACGTTACAGTCGAGATGTATGGCCCAACATTAAATTACACATTAAATAAATAAAATTGTAGGTTTATAAAAAAACACAAACTTACCACTCAGAAAGGTCCATTTCCAATCTTTAAACAATTGTTTATTGCTAAAAATCTGTATCATCTTCTAATACAGACTCAAATATATAAGGTCTGTTGCTTTAAAGGAAAACACCACCGTTTTTCAATATTTTACTATGTTCTTACCTCAACTTAAACAAATTAATACATACCTATCTTTTATCAATGGTGCATTTTTAATCTTTGAACAGTGCATTGTGAATGTGTTGGCCCCATTCATTCCTTAGGATCCAAACAGGGATGAATTTAGAAGCCACCAAACACTTCCATTTTTTCCCTATTTAAAGACTGTTACATGAGTAGTTACACGAGAAAGTATGGTGGCACAAAATAAAACCATATGGTTAGTTTGGAGCCATAGGAATGAATGGGGCTATGCTAAATGCTAACACATTCAAGAAGCGCTGAACAAAGAGGAATGTATTACTTAATCTAAGTTGAGGTAAAAACATAATAAAATATTACAAAACGGTGGTGTTTTCCTTTAAGGGCTACCAGCTACTGACTAACATGAGTCATGCTGTGAAACAGCCAATCAAAGCAGAGCTCAACATTTTTATCTATGACCCTTCCAAATAAGGTAATAACAGCCATTTTCAGTATAGAGAGAAATCCTTGGGTTGTTAATGGACATAAAATGTAAAATTGTTTCTGAAGGTTTTTGCATTTAATAAAACCACATACCGTCTATGTAGATATCAGAGAAAAATTGAACATATTCTTTTAATGCATTCTTTGGCACCTTTAATATTTCATGCTTGTAAACAAGGGTAACAAAATAATTCTTCAGTGAATCTGTGCTGCCCTCTAGTGCTAAGAGATCAAAATGCAACTATAAGCTAAACACCACTATTAGTTCAGTCCTGGAGCACTTTCAATTTCAAAACGGTGTGCAATGTTTTGCTACAGTTTCCGGGTTGAACGACATGTTTCCTGGAAAGGTGTGCACCGGGATTTGAGATACGTTTTCTCTTTTTTGCTGGGTGTGTCAGAACTGCAGTCCAATCAGCAGCAACATGTAAATAAATGCGGTACTAACGAGACAAGCTTGCAAAATGGATTGAAGTTGGAATGATGTTTTTCATTCTGGATGGCAAGGGCATTGACTGTAACATTAAGGGTATTTTACAGTATTAAACACGTATTTATAACGATTCCATCAGGCTCCAGAAACATTAAAAGGAGAACACAAAGAATGTCCTTCTCAGCTACCATAGTTGCAACACTTGCATCATCATCAGAACAGGGTGTTCAATACATCGTTTCTGTTTAAAAAACGTTGTGCAACGTTTTGTCGGGGCTGAATGCAACCTAGGTATCTCCAACCCTGCTCCTGGTGAGCTACCTACTTCAGCTCTAACATACCTGTCTGTATCAAACACCTTGATTAGCTGCTTCAGCTGTGTTTGATTGGGGTTGGAACTAAAATTTGCAGGACAATGGCCCTGTCCCAAATGGCGCACTTCATGTTGACTTTCGGTCTTGTGGCCTTAAATTGCGCGTGCTCGCTTAGTCCACGAGTCCGTAGGGTGTCCCATCTGTCATTTTTACGCTTTGAAGTGTGCTCATCAGCGCCTCCTTTGCCCCCTTGATGCGGTCTTCAGCGAAGCCCGCACTGCAGCAGGCTTCGCGCACTTTGCCAACCCAGAAGTCCTTGCGAAAGAGCAATCAGACCAATCAGACGACGGAAGGGAGGAGTTCACACTGACGGGCAACTTCTCTACCTATTTCCGGTGTGATGCTCGAGTCTGTCCCAAAATACGACTCCGGTGCACCCACGTGGACTCGCATCAAGGGTCCCTAAAGTCTGGACTACGTGATGTCATCAAAGTGTGGACTCTGAGGAGGACCACAAGTCCGGAGTGTGCCATTTGGGACAGGGCGAATAGCTCGCCAGAGTCGCAGGGTTGGAGGCCCCTGGTTTAGTTTATACGGGTTGCCCGATTGTTCACATCACGGACACCAAGCTATTATTTTTGGTGGATGATAAAATGTGCAAAATATCTCCAAAGATATCAAAGGAAACACACGTCAAACTTAGGGATGAGATTTGAAGGTGGGCTGTATTTTCTTAACTATCTTGGTTCCAAAACCCAATAAATCCATTTTGACCAATTTCCCCCATAATAATCCCAAACATTTTACATAGCATCATTAGGTTATAATAACATTAAAAACTCAAATCCATAATTAGATTTTCAAAGATTTATTATAAAAACTGAAAAAAAAATTTCCGCAAAATGCTATAAATCTATTGAATCAATATATAAATGTGCATTCATCTTTGCCATGTTATATGGTTAGTTGACTACTGGTATACACTGATTAAAAAAATAAACATTAATGGCATTAATCAAAACACTTTGTCATATTAGGAACACTGTCATTGCTGCTGTCATCCTTGGGACGTTGTCGCTGAACTTTTTTGACAGTGATCAGCTGTAAAATGTTTTGGTGAAGGGATGCTTAACGATTAATCGCGATTATTTGTTAGCAGAATAAAAGTTTTTGTTTACATCATATATGTGTGTGAACTGTGTATAATAACTTTGTATAAATAAATGTACACACATGCATGTATATGTTTTAGAAATGTTTACATGTGTATATACATTTGTATATTTATGTATAATTTATATTATATATAAATATAAATACTAAATATATATATATTTTTTTCTTAAAATTATACATGAATGTGTTCATATTTATATATATACATATTTATTATACACAGTTTACACACATATGTGATGTAAACAAAAACTTTTATTCTGCTAACGATTAATCGCGATTAATTGTTTAGCATCCCTTTTCGTTGACTTCGAGTAAAATAATGGAAAGTTTTTCATAAGATTCCCTGGGGTCAGTGTGTTAGCATGACAGAAGCCTGATGCTATCGTGTGAGAACAAGCAACAGCCGGCATTTTGTTTTTTTTGTCTATAATATTTGTTTTTATTTTGCTATTTATTTCTGCTATAGGCAATAAAAAGTATCTAATGGGCCCTGAGATTTCAACTGTAGACGCTGCTGTGTTTGGTCATCTCGCTCAGGCCATGTGGACTCTTCCTGGAACACGCCCAGAACAGCTTATCAAAGGTGAGCTGCTTCAACTTTACTGTAAATATATTAACATCAACAATTTTTACACTTCAATTTTTAAGCACACAAAATGACTTTTCCCCCCTGCTGTAGGTGAGTTCATCAACCTGGCCATGTACTGCGAACGAATCCGCCGGAAATTCTGGCCAGAATGGTTCGTGGACGTCGACGACCTTTATTATGACGGACTGAGCGAAGAACCGGCTTCTCCTTCCCAGCTTCCGGATTTGGGTCTCTACTCACACAGCGACAGCTTCCAGGAGCAGGAAAGCCCTCCCTCACACCGCGCAACACAGACTCCAGACAGCGACAACACTGGACGCTCTCTTTTTGATTCAGACATGGACACCGACGTGTCGGAAATGGAGCAGCTGAAGGGTTAACCACACCCCTTTACGATAATGGCCACGCCCCTTTCGTTCTCCCACGAACCCATTAACAGTGCAATGGGTTGTCAAATGAAGACGTCACTGTGGTGAAATAGCAGCGGTTTCTCCAGACTCTGACCAATAAAGCGGACAGTGAAGGTATTATGAAAAATTAGGGGAAAGAGGGAAAGAAATGTTATTAAATAGACCCGGGAACATCCAATCCGTAAGGATGCACAAAATAAAAAATAAATCATCAAACAGAAAACAATCAAGAAATGAAAAGGAGTGAATGACGTTTCTACTGAATCACTCCTGCCGCAGTGTGACATCATCATTGTGCTCAATGACATCACCACATGTGACCACTATGTGTCCGTTCGTTCTGACATATGATTATTATAATACGGGTAGTCAGTGCAAAAGAAGGATTTTAGGTAATGATTGATAAAATGTAGTTAGATATTGTGTGGTTCCTAAAAACACTTTTTGCCTTTACTGATCTGGACTGCATATCTATGTGTAAAGTTTTATTCAGTCAGATTTCCAAAGAGAAAAGACGCTGAGGGGGAGAAGTGATATGATTTTAACGAGTAAAGACTAGCAGCGAAGGGACATTTATTAAATCTATGTTGACATAATTCGAGATCTGATTCTGGAAAACATTATGTACTGTAGTCAGCATGCTCAGCTCTGTTCATTGTCTTAAGTTCAACTAAAAATTCAACCATTGTCTGTTATTCATCCTCGTGTCATTCCTAAACTGACTTTCTTCTTCCGTTGAACAGAAAGTGAAATATTGTGATGAAAGCAGTAAGCAGGAGGTGTCAAAATGACTAATTGAGTTGAAGTTATCAGTACAATGTGTGTTATGTTCTTATAAGCCTTTTGAAACCATATGATGTGTGCATGTGAGGGAAAAGACAAAACATAAAATATTCATTATTAATCTCTTCATTCTCAAATTTCATTTCAGCAAGCCCATACTCAAACTCATCACCTCATGCCAGGTTTGATATCAGTGATGTCATTATGTCTCACGTGGTGAACTATTCATTAAGAGGAGAGGACAAATATCAGCATTATTTTTTACCAATGTAAAACAGAAGATTTTAAGTTATTTTTGCCTGCTTAATGCAGCCTGACCCGTTACAGAATCTTAATCATACATGACTTTTGTATGTGTGTACAGCTGTTATGTGTGTTGAATGTGTAGGTCAAAACATAGCTTGTGTTTGTCGAACAGCAGACACTTGGTTTCTGACAGATCTTTGTCATTGTGTTATGCAAAAGCGCCCCCTTGTGTACTACATCACCATCACAACATTCTTATGACAGAGTACAATGAATTTGCCTATAAAAATGCAGCGGACACAGAAGGGAGGTGCATAACAGAATACAGAAGAAGGGAGATGAGCTTATGCTGTGTGTGTGTGTGTGTGTGTGTGTGTGTGTGTGTGTGTGTGTGTGTGTGTGTGTGTGTGTGTGTGTGTGTGTGTGTGTGTGTGTGTGTGTGTGTTTGCTGCATGTGTGTGTGTGTGTGTGTGTGTTTGCTGCATGAGTGTGTGTGTGTGTGTGTGTTTGCTGCATGAGTGTGTGTGTGTGTGTGTTTGCTGCATGAGTGAGTCACCGAGTCATCGTCACACACGAGTAAATCTGTAGGATGTTTTTGTGTTGAGTGATCTCATAGGGGTTCAAACACAGCCAATCATATACAAGACCAGAGACTGCTGCTTTTTCCGTTTTGTAGCAAGATGGAAACAGTACACACATATTTACTGATACATGAAATGCCCTTACATTTATTTTTATATTTTAAATATATCCATATTCCTTATTATAAGATAAATGGAATGTGTGTTGATATTTTCAAATGGAAACACAAAGGACCCTTGTAGGAAAAAACCTTGTTAGACAAACATCAAAATTCATTGATTGATCATGTAGCCTATGTGATTTTTACACTAAGGTGCTTTATCAGAAAAAAATGACTGTGGCTTAAAAAATGGCTGCATGTCATTTACAAATAAAAAGTGCCATGCAAATGCCATGGAAACTTCAAATAATAATAATTAAAAATTATAAGTCACAGTTAGCTGAACAAAACCTTTATTATCATTTATATATATATATATATATATATATATATATATATATATATATATATATATATTTATTTATTTATTTATTTATTTGTTTGTTTATTAATTGTGTCTGATGCCAAAAGCAAACATTTTAAATTTTATTTGAATTTTATTTTTATGTATATCTATCTACTATATGCTTGTGACCTCATGTTATGTTCAACAAATTATTTATTCTTAAGTTGTATATTTTTTTGTAAATATCTGTAGTTTTGGTTTACAAAGATTTGCTGTTTGTTTTTTTATGAAATTAGGAAAACATCAGAACTGAGTTACTGTAAGGGTATACATCACCAGAGGAGCATTAACAAAATCCTCAATACATGCAATTGCTAGCAAATTTCCAAGGGTCTCTTAGATTTCATTTCTAGTTTTATTATTCATGACAATCTAAGAACCCCACTCATATAAAGAAAAATAACGGGATAAACTGGGAATGCAAAGATGGGGCAAGATCCAAATGTCTCTGATCTCTCGTGTCTGTTGTGTCACATGTTTGTGTTGCGCTGTATTCCAGAATCAATGTTGTATGTATCATGACCTGGTGGCTTTATGGATTTATTATGTGCTGTACACAACAGGTCTTGTGGGAGGACTTGTGTACATGAACTTTTGATCCCTGTAACATAAGAAACTAAACTTGTCTGACAAAAGTATATTTCATGAAATATAACTGTAATAATTTAAGTCCTGTTTGTGATTTGTAATTACGGTCATCAAATTCATTGTCCAAAATATATTACACAAACTAAAATATGAAAGGTCTGTGCTTTGGTAAACCCAATGGTTGGTTTAAAATAGCCTGAAAATGTACATATTTTACCCAATAGGTTAAATTAATCCCAACAGCTGGGCTCCAAATTTTATACAACCCATTTTTACATTGGCAGCTTTTAATGTAGATGTTTACTTCAATATTTTTAGCTTATTTTAGCTTATTTTAATGAACTCATTACATAAAACATTACTCAGTTCATAATATATTTTTATGGGTTTATTAGAGAATTATTAATTTATCAAAACCATATAAATGATTGTTGTAAAGTTAATTTAACTTATCAGTGGTATAAAAAAGGATTTAAAATACACTCCACCATGTCATGGTCCAGTCATGACTGGATCTCTGTATTTTTAAATTGATACATATAGATTTTCTTAAGCAATCTTGACTAATTGATCAAAGCCAGATATGTGCCATCAGCTCCAATACTAAAACCTTAAAGGTGAGAATCTCTTTCAAACACTATTTAAATCAATTATGTGCAGTGTAGGTTTAAGTAACTATTAAAATAAAAAGCAGCGCAAGCACAATAAAGTTACCGCAGTTAACTGAAAATATTTTGCTCGATTACATCCTCAAAGTCTGCAGCATATGCCTTATGTATCATAAAATGAAATCCGTATTAAATAGACAAGCTAATCTTTTTTGATATGGTGTGTAGGACATTGCTCTTCTGCAGCTTATTGAAGGGCCCATGACCACTAGATGGCGCTCACTGCACATGCGCCAGTGACCCACTGATTCCCAAACACACACATTCACAGATTCGGATGAGAATTTTCCATGGCAGTACAAATGTACAAGGCCATGAGATGCACAAATCGTTATACACAAAGAAACAAAAAAAAATATATAAATGAAATCTAATAAAAGTTTCGGTCCTACGGATTCAGAAAAGATGAAATAATTTATTTTAAACGGAGTGGAGGAGGATGTTTGACAGATTTGATAGACAAATGTATCTATCTTTCAAATGTATAAAATCAGTAATTTTCTAAAAAACGGTCTAAAATTATTTATATATAATTTTAAAATAATACAAATATTTTATGATTTATTATTACTCATTTTGTTAAAGCTGTTAATAATACACGCTACACAAATATTATTAACATTTTTTAAATGTATTTTGAAGCCTTAACATATTTAAAATATTAACAGATTTATTGTGTAAAATTTAAATGATTCAGAATGATAAACTATTGTAAAAAGATATATTATTTGATTCAGAACGCTATGTAAATCCACAAAATACAAAAGATTTCACCCTTTTTACCTATCTGTTTCCTGTACATTTTGAACCATCTAATCTGTCATCATTATGGATAAAATTGTAAAACGGTTGTGCCTGAACAGGAGGCTAAGAAATTATAATATGCTGCAAAGGACGTACAACTCCACGTCATCCTGAGGCAATATTATCTTCCACTTGCCTTAATGGTCACATAATCTGTGAGATTTATCTTTCGGATCTTTCTCCTCGCTATAATTAACCACATGGCAGAGATTCACGAGATGCACTTCTTCATATAAAAATGTATTCCTTTAATGACAAAAGTCTTTTAAAAAACTGTGCAATATTTTCTGTCAAAACCAAAGACATTAAGGGTCTCAATAGGGCACAATGACAGGTTGTGCTTTGGCAGTACCAGGTTAGGTGCACAAATATACAAATATACAAGTATTCACAAAGCCATACAAAATTAAAATAAAAACATTTACGCACAGTGTCCTTTTTTTCGATGCAGGTCATCAAATAATAGCAACACAGCTGGTGTTATATTTCCCGTAAAAGAAAATGCGCGCGACAGCTGACAACAACAAACGCAAGTTTTAGAAAGCCAGAGACGATTATTAAAATAAACCAAAATATCAAACTGTTACAAACATTTTGAGGCTTTTACACGTTTAGCTGACACACAAAATCAATGTGTTAATATAATAATGAAGACTCAGTGAGATGGAGACAGCAGAAAAGAAGAAAAAACTGGCCATTGTAGCTGATACATTTATTATTATTTTTATTATTATTATTATTATTATGTTGTTGTTTTTGTTGTTATTTCTATTATCATTATCTTAATATTTGCTGCATTGATTGCAAAAAAACATTGCATTGTTTTTTTCTGTATGCCTACTGTAAAATAAAATATCCTGTGTTTAGCTTCTTTTAGATTTTCCCTTAAATTAAATCAGTGGAAACTGAAAGGCCTTAAATTTTTTACAAAATCATTTTCAATTTAAAGCTCCTTGCAAATACTAAACGCAACATAAATGCGTAATCATTAGGTCAATCATTTCTTATTCAAATTAATTTATGTGATCTAATTTTAAGGATAAGCCCAATAGGTTGGGTTGAATGTATAGACCTGGCCTGCTATTCATTTATTTCCACAAATAATTCGCTGTGATGCACGGTGCAGTGCAGTACAGAAGATTTTAATGTTTCCTCAGGCCTCGTATTGGACGGACGCTCTGTTATGCACCAGCAGTGTGTATCCGTGATCTGCATGAAATTGAGTTGTTTTGGGTTGCACAACACACAGCAGCACTTGGCAGCCTTTGTTAATCAACATTGGATGTACTACCCTTGAATGTCTCATGCTATTTACATTTATATTTGTAACTATATTAATGCAGCCTTAAATAATAATAATAATAATAATAATAATAATAATAATAATAATTGTTGCCATTCATATTTGGAAGAGAATACGTTTCAGACATTGCACTAAATTAAATCAGTATTTAACCTTTTGTGGTCGTGAGGGGAAGATGGCGTTGGAGAATTTGCGCCCCTGACGCCTTTTCACAGCTTTCGGTTGGAAGTGATAAAATGCTTTCACAGATCCTCGGACTTCGAATAAAACCTTTTTTTTTTAAAGAAGAATATTTACGTCTAAAACGTTCGCACTTTAGGTTCACCCGCAGCGTAACGCCTTAGTTTACCGGAGCGCATTTCTCGCGCTCGCGCCCGTGTATTGTTTGGGCAACAATGCCCGCTGCGCTCCCTCTGAGGTGCGCATCACCACCGTCGGTCCACCGTGAACGGACTTGTGACCAGGACAAAGAGACAATCGATTCAGGTCGCCGTCTGAGTGCGCAGATGCCCCTTCTTTCACGGAACAGGTGTCTGTGCCCCGTGGTGAGGCGATGTTTCCCCGTACGAATCTTCGTTACCGGGCAGGGGTCCGTTCTGCGGCGTCATCCTCTTCTCCTTCTGCCTCCGATTACAAAACCAGACCCGCACCACCTCTTTCTCCAGCTGTAGGCTGTCCGCTAGCGAGGTGATTTCAGAAGCGCCGGGTTTGGGACACTTGAGGAAATGGCTCTCCAAGGCCCCCTTAACGCTCACCTCGATGGAGGTGCGCTTTTTCCTTTTCCTTCCCTGCGCGGCTATCTTATCCAGACTGGTCGGGCTTCCCGAGGTGGAGTCTGCCTCCTCCAGCCATTTGTTAAGCAAAGGCTTGAGTTTGCACATGTTCTTAAAGCTCAACTGAAGCGCCTCGAACCTGCAGATGGTGGTCTGGGAGAACACGTTACCGTAGAGCGTGCCCAACGCCAGCCCCACGTCCGCCTGCGTAAAACCCAACTTGATCCGGCGCTGTTTGAACTGCTTGGCAAACTGCTCCAAGTCGTCCGAGGTCGGCGTGTCCTCGTCCGAGTGCTCGTGGTGTCCCTGATGAAGGCTCTGCGGGTGGCCATGCTCGCTGAGGTGCGGGCTGTGGTGGTCCTCATGCGCGTCCCTGAGGGCGTGATGGTGCATGCCCGGCTCCCCGTAGCCGGGCTGGGAGTAAATCATGCTCTGTCCGTTTGAGGTGGTCATGCTCGGCATATGAGCGGTGGTCGTCGCCCGCCAGGCGCTCGCGTCGTGAATCTGACTAGGCTGCACCAGATGCGCTTGCCTGGGCGTCAGACTCGGCGAATGCCGCAACTCGTCCACGTCGCCCTGCAGGGTGGGCTTAATGTCCTGCTCGCCCAGCGGGCTGGCGGGCCACGGCGATCCCTCTCCCCCGTGAGACAGAGCCGCCGTCAACCACTGGTGCGCGTGGCTGAGCGTGCTCCCGCTGCTCTGCAGGGTGGTGTACTCGCTCTGCAGAAGACTCTGTGCGTCCCTATAGGCCGGCGGCGTCTGCTGCATGCTGCCGGGCTCCGAGTGCGCGACGACGGACGCACTGGACGTGAGGATGCTGTAGTGGTTGGACGCCGCAGTCGCCATAGTGCTCGCGAGCGCGCGTTTGACATCCACTCTGTGCCACAGGCGGCTCCCCGGCGCGCCAGAGCCGCGAGGATGCAGATGCGCGCACCTGAGATCCGCCTCGCGCTGCTGTTTATTGGCCAGAAAGGCTTGACAGATGCGGTTGCCACTGACAGCAGCGCGTTCATTGGTCACAGTAGATTCAACACGGAACTCCCCATCCCATTGCGCTTATCTGAAAACACTCACAGGGGTATCAGAAGTGACAGGGCGCAGTGGGCCACTTTACTCCAAAGGTACCCCAGCCTGCCTTTAATTTAACATTTCATTTAAATCACACTTTCATTTTGCTATTAGTTTTTAATATGTTTTTATGTCTTTATAAGTTAGTTATATACAGGGAATCTCAAGGTTGTTATATTAATTCTGGATAAAATTAGATTCTGGTTGTTTCATATGTTTGTGTCCTGTATTTTACTTTATTTTAATATTTTTCTTAAAAGAGAACAATACTTTATTGTACTAGAGTTAATAAATTTAACACATCAACTAGATTTAAATACACATACAGACAGATGGTAAAACTTTGATCGTTTAAAAATTGTGTTTCATATATGATGAATAAAGGTAAGAAGATGTTTTAAATGCGTTATTCCGAGTTAAGAGCAGCAGAGTTCAATAAAGTCTTATTTTAGTTTTTTTAAAACAGTATTTAAATATTAAAGTGTCATGGAGACACTAATTGGTAAACTATATGCCCAACATTAATATTTCACAATATTACGTTATATTTAATAAATTACTAAATTATACAGATTACTTAATGTTTCTGAAAACTCTGTTCTGATGGGAATTTTGGAGTCTTTCCCTGTCTTTCATGGCTTCGAGGAGGGGGGAATATTTCTCGCGCCCCTGTCCGTTGCCATGGCGAGAGGTGAATGAAACAACGCCGCCCACGTCACAGCTGCTCGAGTCTTTTCTCTCTCTCTCCCTCCGCGCACATAAAGCCCATTTCAAAGCCTGAAAAGCGCATGCAGGGCATCACAGGGCCGCAGGGGCAGTGAGAGGTGAATGCAGACTTTACCTCCACCCCAGCTAAGACGTTTTGTAAACATACACCCACATGCGTTTTTTGCAAACCCTTGCACATTTTTTGCATCACTTCAAATGCATTTCTGTCTTTTCAGTGTGTGCAGTATATGCATTCTGCAATAATTTGGTTAAAATTCACACAATCATTGATATATAGTTATAATATTGCTACCCAGAGGTATTAATATGATAATGATATCAATTATACCCATATTATTTTTATTCAATAAGTCAAACCAAAGATTCTACGGTTCATGTTAAAGTATTTTAATATGTAATGCAAATACCACAGTGGCCAAGATGCAATTTAAAATTATACAATGGGTAATTGATTTTGCATGTAATTTATCAACACGTTGCTGACTGCAACCCGTAAAAGCCCTTGACTTTAGGATATAATATTTGCATGATTTAGAGTTGATAGCAAGAAAAGTGAAAATGCATGAATGGATAGATTGCCAAGAGCGCTCGAGATCTGGTGAAACAGAAAAGGCGCTCATGTTAATTGAGTTGTAATTTTAAGATTCAGAAGCTTAAACGTAACCGTGCACCGCCAAGCAGAAAACACATTAGCTTAATAAAGTAATATGCAAACTATGGCTGTTCAATTATACGTCTTAATAGCGCATAAACGATGCTAGACCCGTTAAAGGGACGAACAGGCCCAGTTTATTTCTTCTGCAGTATTATTAAACGGTTATGTCAATGCAATAGTTACACCAATCTGTGTTTAAGAGAATACGAATTAATGGTGAATAATCTGAGCAATAAATAAGCAGTAATTATAGAGAGTCTCTGTGTAACAGTTACTTCATTTCTCATGGTTCAATTGGGTTCTCTTAAGTCATTGCAGTGCTAAAAAATAAAGGTCCCTTAAAGGTTCCCTAAAGAACCTTTAACATCCATAAAAAAATTCTATGGCATCGGTGTTTAGAAACTTTTATAGCACTTTTTTTTTTTAAAAGAAAACTTTATCTTAATTTTTGACGAAACAGGTCACTATGTACTTAAATAAATGGCTTATATACAAAACAGAGTTTTATAATTTTGTTCATTTTATCATAATGCTTCTTTAATGAAATATGTATAGGCTACGAATTGTAAAATATACAAAACTTTGCCATAATGCAAAAAACTTGCATTATGGTGTTTACAGGCTTACCAGTGTTAAAAATATCTGTAGAAATTACAGTATTACTGTTACAGTTTTACTGCCAGTAGCTTACTGTAGATTAAAAATGATGATATTTACTGGCAACAGTTTGATCAAAGTTAAATGAAAATAATAAACATTAACAAGTCTTTGTTTTAAAAAAATAAAACGATAAAATAACAGCCTCATGCAAAGCATTCTGGGAACCAAAATCTGAAGGAACAAACAAAAAAAGGCTGATGAGGATTTCTGATTCCCAGAATGCTCTGCACGAGGCTGTTATTTTAGTTGTATTCTGTAAAAACAAATGCTTCATTTAACTCCAAACAAACAGTATTTACAAACACCCAGTAAATAACATACATTTAAATCTAAAGTAAGTTACTGGCAAACAGCTGCATTACTACAGCTTATATATTTTACAGTGTATTTTAACAAAATATTTCTGGCAACCGCAGGTGCCGTTTTTTATTTTTTTTTATGGTAAAAGTACTTTTTTTGTTTACTTGTGTATGTTGTGTTTAGATGCTTGACTCTGAATGTGTGTGTGGGTTCACCTGTGGTAGATATAAGGGGTGGATGAGCTCCTACAGACCCTCATTCACATGTAATTAGTCTGCACAAAGGGCTTGTTAAATCTGTAATCCCTCATGCCTCTTCTCCCTTTGATAGTGTTGGTCAGCTGTGAGCGGATGCCTATTATGCTCCAAATAAAAGAGGGGCAGTTCAGCTCTCTGTATCAGAGCTCCCACCGCGCGCAGCAAAACTGGGGTCAACGCCACCCCAAACACACATTTGCGGTGTCTCTCTCACACATACACATACACATGCACCAGAAGGACTGGCGCGATACATAGTATCACATATCTCATTCGATCTGACCTCTCGATACAACGGCTTATATACGCCACCTGTTTTACATGGCTGTAAACATAAAACACTCTGAAGCAACAGCTAATCTTGTCATTTGAATAATGTTTTCATAAAAAACACAATCTGTGTCTGACAGATTGTCATGAAACATGTACAGTGAGGATTTGGCAAATTTATGATTTACTGATGTTACATTGACAGAAGGGTAGAAAACCAAATATAATATTTTCACTGAACCAATAGCAAACCAAATTTCTAATTTTGTACTTTACTAATATAAAATGTGCTACCTTAAAAACTAATTTCAGTACCAAGAAACACAACAGCTTTCAACTAAATTGCAGATGTGCAAATATAAACATTTTATTGTAATTACTCTCGTTCTTGCTCTCTCACCTTCTGTCACGCTTTCACTCTTATACAGATCTAACATTTCCCTTATTTTTGCTGGACTGATGTTTAAATATGTATAATTTTAAAGCCCAGCAGGTATATCCATTATTACAACAAATGCGGATAACATACATATTTCATAGGGTGTGAGATTTGGTTATGATTTTTGTGGTTTTAAAGCTCATACACTTAAGTACGACATTCCTCTAATTTTGGTGCATTTGTACGGATTACACATTTCTGTCCAAACATTTGGCACTAGTGTAACTGCGTGGGAAAATGACATTTCGTCTTCAGATTAAGTATGTAATCCAGAGGTGCCCGTGTCTCTCGCTTTGTGTGGGAGAATATAATGAACACAGTAATTATGGGTATTATTTAGATAATGGGTGTAAATCTTTGTCTGAGAGGCTTAGACAGTTATGATAAAACTGTAATGGGGAAATCCGCAGTCATTAAGATATTTAGCTGATTGTCAAAGATCTTTGGAAGGCGGCTAAATCGCAGCCTGATAGCGTTAGATTGATTCCCTCGTACCCTGAACTTTTATGACATGATAGGAAAAGCAAGTTTAAGGCTTTCCCCCCGCAGGAGTTTAATGGCTGATTGGATTTTACAGTATTTGCAACAGACCATTAAATAAGGAACATGGGAGTTTCTTCTCATCTTGCCAGCAGCCGATTTTGTTCTCGCACGCTGAAAAAGTGTAAATATGAGGTCATGTTTTGAGGGTCACTGTGCCTTTAAATTTTCTTCTTTAATTCTTATTTTTACATTTACATTCAAACTGCATTGATTCAAGCAGTTGTAGCTTAGTTATTTAACTGGATACCCTTTAAAGGGACACTTTTTAAAAATAGGCTCATTTTCCAGCTCCCCTAGAGTTAAACATTTTATTTTTACCGTTTTGGAATCTATTCAGCTGATTTTGGGGGTACCACTTTTAGCATAGCTTAGCACAATCCATTGAATCTGATAATACCATTAGCATTGTGCTCAATTTAATACTTGACTCTTCTGTAGTTACATCATGAACTAAGACTGACGGAAAATTAAAAGTTGCAATTTTCTAGGTCGATATGGCTAGGAACTATACTCTTAGGGGGCATGCACTTTAATGCCCATGGACGGCGCACGTTTTCAATTGTTTCTAATGGAAGTGCAGCGTTTTTTAAAACAACCAGCAGCTGGTGGATTTTTTCCGCGCCCAGCACTGAGCGTCGAGAGTTGAAAGAGATTCAACTTTGTGTAAAAAGCTCCGCTCGTCAATGTCAGTTCTCACACGGCCGTCCAATCACAGTGGAAAAGGGGCGGGACAAGTATCACAACAACCAACTGTCTCACAGCTCAAGTATAACAGCTACAAAAGTGTTGAGCTGAATAAAACTGGCGTTCAGCTGAAAAACAGCTGGAATTTGGCATTTGTCGCGTAAAAAAACTTTGGTGTAATAATCAAGGACTTTGCTGCTGTATCATGGCTGCAGGAGGCCCAAAGGAGTGCCCGGAAATAATATAGTATAGATCCTAGCCATATCAGCCTAGAAAAAACCCAACTTTTAATTTTCCGTCTGTCTTAGTACACAGTGTAACTACAGAAAAATCAAGTTTTTATTAGGAAAAATATCGAAATTGTTATTTTTTAGCATGATGCTAATGCTCTAATCAGATTCAATGAATTATGCTAAGCTATGCTGAAAGTGGTGCTGCCAGACCCGGAGATCGGCTGAATAGATTCCAAAACAGTAAAAATCTAATATTTAACTCAAGGGGAGCTGGAAAATGAGCATATTTTCAAAAAAGTGCAGTGTCCCTTTAAAGATTAAAATTGTTTGTGTAATATAATTTAGTGACTGTGTATACCGTAATGGTTTTGATTTGAGTGAAGCTAATTTACCACATTGCAAAACATTTTTACAGTCGTATATTGCTGTAGAAATGTTCAAAACATGGTCCCAAGCTGCCACTGACAGTACCCTTTAAAAAGTCCAGTTTTGCACTGTGTTGGTGCTGATATGCATAAATTTGGTATCAATATGTACCTTTGAGGTATGCACTCTTTGATATCACTAGGGTGGTACCCTTTGGTTCAACCCACTATTTTAAGTTTTGATTTGTAATAAGTTCTTGATTTGACATAATTTTTAGGGACTATTTAAAAAAAATTCTGACAGAATCCGCATTTTATGAGTTAGTTAATTCAGTTGAAATATTTCCAAGTGAATTGTAGAAAAGTTTAAGAGTACCCCTAACCCTTCCCCCAATGTCACAGCCAAACGAATTTATACGAATTAACCATCTACCACCTCAAAAAATAAGTATAGGAATCGTTATGAGATGGTGTTTGTTCTAGAACAGTGGTTCTCAAACTGGGGGCCGTGGCCCCATGGGGGCCCTGAGATGGTTCCAGGGGGTCACAGTTTAATGACATTTTTTAAAAATCATTAATTTATCATACATTTTATGTAATTAAACCTCAAAAAAATAAGGCTACTAAACAACAAAACCACAGTGTATAATTTAATATCTTTTTATTTCAAATCTTTGGGATGTTTTATGTCATACATTTTCTTTAGGGGGGCCAAAAGGGATGCACCATACACACCATACCGCGCACGCCGAAAAAGTTTGAGAACCACTGTTCTAGAACAATAGCATCTCATAAGCTGTTATGGATCAATAGAGACGGGCAACCCTCAGATTATACCCGGACTAAATCGACCCGTTTAGTTACACTGGGGATTTCTACAGAAGTATATCAGTCCAGATCAATACTGTCTGAACTAGGGGTTAAAACGGCTCTTAATCTATCAAGTTCAACACCAATGGCCACACTAACAGCTAAGGACGGCTAAATCTGTGAATATAACGTCACCAGCTAACCGGTTAAGAGTGAAACTTGTGTCAGAACAGAGAGCAGATGATCTGCAAGCCTGCTAAACGGTAACCTGTGTAGATATTTGTGTGTGTGTGTGTGTGCTAATCAGTCCAACTGCACATCAGAAAGGAATAATACCCCTTTGTTTGGGCAGCGGGGGCTCAGTGCTTTGTGTTTAGGGGAACTGGTGGGTCGGGGGTTTTAATATGCATACGTGTGGCTATTTTTATCTATATAAACATATGCACATTAAATGCATATATTTATTTGACCAAGCCTGAATTACCAACTGTGAAACAAACATCAAATTGTCCCCCGTCTTAAATCCACTCCAGGCTCACTAAAGCGCTGACTACGTTTAGGTCACTTTCCCAAGAGTCTGGTCTCCCCCTTCCTGAACAGATAAAAACCAGTGAAAGAAAGAGAAAAGAATCGAGTGGTTTAGAGCAGGACACCATCTGTCCTCTACCATAAAGGACCAAGGACATCTCGTGGTGTTTGTCTGTGTGTGAGAGAGAAAGAGAAAGCAGGAGGGTGGGATTGTGAAGTGGTTCGCTGGCCCAACAGAGAGGCAAGAGGTGAAAGATTTGAGAATGAAGAGGTGAGGGAGAGAACGCCTGAGTGGCCGGTCTGTGGTGTGGCCAGTGTTGTGTTTGAGTTTGTGTATGTGTGCGTCTGTGTGAGATCTCCTAAATCCACCTCTTGCAGCTGTGACCCTTGTGACCCTGTGGCACCATGGCAACCGCTTAGACCTCTGATCTCTACCCAAATTCCCTGTCTGGTGTGTTTCTCACTAAACTGTTTGAGAAATGGGTGCCGCGTTTAAAGCATCTGCGGCTTACTGTGGATTAACAATTAAAACATCCAAACAGATCCCTCAGTTTGTAATGCATTCACTAGATGTCTATTGGTCGAGTAATTTGTAGGGTTTAAAAGCAGACATACTTTAAAGTTGTCAAAACAGTAGTTTTGCGACTACAATTAATATTAAAGTATGTTTGTATTTCATAATTCTGTTGTTTTCTATGATTTCTTTTTTCCTTCTAGATTATTGTTTTCTAAATAGCAACAAATAATTTTCTGTAAAGCTGCTCTGCAACAATGCAACACCATGGAAAGCTTTTACTATTTAAAATTTTAATTGAATGAAATTGATTATGCATTAATTAAGCATAATGTCCATATTAAATCCCACAATTTGTTTTCTTTTAGTATAATTGCGTAATTATGATCCCTATTACATTGCTTAAAAGAACATTATTTTGTGTATTTGGTGTAATGTAATGTGTTCATATGGTTTGAGGTTAAAAAACACATTATTTCGACATACAGTACATTATTGTGGCTCCTCCAAGCCCCACCTTTCCGAAACGCGTCAATTTTGTACAAAGCTCATCGTTCTGAGAAGCACAGTGTCCTCCGATTGGCCAGCTATCCAGTGCGTTGTGATTGGCCAAATACCTTTACCATCTGGCCGAAATGTGGCGCTTGTTTCCATATTTAGAAAATGAGATCCAAATCCGATCCTGACAGGAGTTAATATCTTGTTTACTACACAATACCTTATCAATGTGAGCCGGAATCTGATCTAGGAAATGCAGATGACCAAGCTGATCAATTAGCTTTGTGCAGAATATAACAGATTGGTAAAGTTAGGATACTAAAACATTAAACCATGTCTGCATTTGTGATGACAGACAATGAGCCCTAAGGCAGGCAAGCGCAGCCTCCAAATCATCTGTACTGATCCTACTAGATCGATCTGCCACTTTTGACACTGTCAATCCTTCTGTCGACCCTCAAGTCTATGGGTGTCTCTGGAACGGCGCTACTATGGTTCAGTCTTACCTCTCAGGTAGGTCATTTGTAATATCCTGGGGAGGTGACGTCTCCCAACCCCAAAATCTCAGTACTGGGGTACCTCAAGGCTCAGTGCTTGGACCACTGCTCTTTTCTATATATATGACATCCCTGGGTTCTGTCATTCAGAAACATGGCTTTTCTTACCACTACTATGTGGTTGACACACAACACCACCTGTCGATCCAGCCTGCCGATCCCACAGTTTCTGCCTGCATCTCAGCATGCCTGAGTAAAATCTGGTTGAAGGATCATAATCTCCAGCTGATACTCACAAAGACAGAACTGCTTGTCATATCATCTGTCCGTACACTTTAAAAACAAACAGTGCTAAATAGCACCAAAAGTGGTTCACTGGCTCGTAATCATAGGGAAACCATTTTAAGTGCTATGTAGCACCTATCTAACACCTGTGTAGCACCTGAGTAGAACCCTATAGTGTTATATAGAACCATTTTTGGTGCTATAGCGGTGCTATATCACCCCCGTATAGTTCTTCATAGGTACTATATACCAGGGGTTTTCAAACTGTTTGTGTGTGTGGACCACTATTTGTAATCAAGAATTTTCACGAACCACCTCATAATACTCGTAATAAAATATGTCTACACAAAGTCCTGAATTTATCTGCACCTCTCAATAGGCTTACTAGCACTAAAACTATAACGGGTCATTACATCAGTACAACAGATTCTTAAAACATATTCTTAAAAAATATATTATTTTATATTTTATTTTGCCTTTACACGGACCACCTGCAGTACCCTCACGGACCACAGTTTGGGAATGGCCGCTATATACATCACAATCTTTCCGTTCAACTAGTTTCTCGACCATTACGCCTTCCAGGGGCGCGTAAAACCTGTGAGAGGTCATTGATGATTAGCTCAGTTTCACAGAGCATGTTTATACCACCGCCCGCTCTTGTAGCTTCATCCTTTACAACATTAGGAAAATTAGACCTTTCCTATCGGAGCATCCTATACAACTTATAGTCTCTTGTCCTGTCCAGACTGGACTATTGCAATGCTTTACTGGCCGGACTCCCAGTCTGCACAACCAAACCCCTACAGATGATCCAGAATGCAGCGGCAAGAGTGGTCTTCAATCAGCCAAAAAGGGTGCACGTCACTTCTCTCTTTGTCAGGTTACATTGGCTTCCTATTGCAGCTAGCATCAAATTCGAATATAATTGCTTCTATTGTTACCTCATTTGTAAATCACTTTGGACAAAAGCATCGGCTAAATTACTAAATGTAAATGTAAACAAGCACTACTCTACAATGCTCAAAACTTGCGTGCGAGTCATGGTTTAAATAGTCAGTAGCAAATTCTTTAAATATGAAAACATAGACTACTTACAGGCTGTGAGTCAAAAGCAGGTGGACTTTTGATAATGTGCATCATGTCAACCGGCTGAGGAAAAAAACTGTTGCCTACAATCCTTGTGTTATTGTAGTCCAAGCAAAAAGATTTCAGTTGGACATGATAACTCACGTCATCGTATACTTTGGGATTTGTAACTTTGCGGATAGTTATCATGCACTAACTCACACTTACACACCAAAAGAAATTTAAGATCATGGATCAGAAAATAGGTGCTCTTTAAAGATATATATACATAATATACATACATACATTTATATATTGTATTTGTTTATTTTACTACGGAAGTCAATGGGTACTGTGAACTGTGTGGTTACCATCAATTATCAAAATATCTACTATTGTGTTCTACAGAATAAAGAAACTCATACAGGTTTAAAACAACATGTGTCACTGTCATGGAAGACGCACACACTGTGCTCAGGTCCAGTGTGAATGTACAAAAATCCGACCGATATCTGATCCATTTACACAGAACGATGTATTACAAACAGCTTACTACGTCTACGTCACATGTGGACTATGCCAAAACCTAAACGCTATTGGTTGTTTTTAAAAGCAGGAGCGTTTTCTCAATGGTTCCGCACTAACTTCCTATTTCAGCTGAAATTACATCAAATAATGCTGTGCGTTTCCAGGCACTTCACTAAGCCTTTAATTGCAGGTCTCTCTATGTAAACATTATTTTATTGTTATAGCTTACACTTACATAAATAAAGAATCTAAACTTTTTAATTTTTGCTCCAGCTGTCTGGTTTCATAAAGAACCTTAAACATCTACACGTTCATTGAACCTTTTTGCTGATGAATTATAGCAAAATCTTGACTTGTTAAAGTATTTGATTCATTAAAGTAAATGTTTAAAGTGTGTGTAATTGTCTGCTATTTCGTGAAATTAAATTCTTAGTCGAAAAGGAACAAAATGACATCATTTCACTCTATTTTTTTAATTTACTGTAGTAACTATGGTATTTTGACAGGTATTTTGGTGCTTTGGTATATTGGTTGTTGGACGATACAGTTTGTCTTTGTCAAACAAAAAGAAATTAAATGAATTGAAAAAATGGCAATAATGGAAGCACATGCTAGTAGCTCTTGGCTATGTTCTTATACACAAACCAGTTCATATAATCTCTCTCTCTCTCTCTCTCTCTCTCTCTCTCTCTCTCTCTCTCTCTCTCTCTCTCTCTCTCCAACACACACACATAATCTTGTCCCTCTCAGCAGTGGCTAATAAGATGGCTCTCTTGCCCAAAACAGTGTGTTTAATGAAAAGCTGTATGTGTGTGTGTGTGTGATGAAAGTGTAATTACTTTGTGTATTAACAGATGTGCTCGCTTCTCCATGGTTCAGTGCAAATGGACCGAGGGCTATTTCACGAGACTGCGCTTGTGTTTTAATGCGCGTGTCTACGACGACCGTGAGAATACTTCATGAATTCATTTGCGTGCCTGTGGAGGTCAGCGTGTCTCATAATGACCCTCAGCGTTAGCAATAAATGCTAAGTCTTTTTATTGCTAAAATGTATCCCATAAAGCACCAAAGCACTGATCGCTTAAGCACGATTGAATTAACTATCTCTCTCTCTGGGATAAATTAGAAGCTGTGGAGGTCAATGTCCTACAGTCTAAGCGTTTGCTAACAGAAAACTGACGGAGCGTCAGAGATCATTGAAGTTTTGTGTGTCCGTGTCACAGTTAGTCGTGCAAACATCACGCACTGAACGTTCTGCTTCCGTCTCTGAGTGTTTGTTTGTGTGCTTGAATGTTAATGAAGTAGGCGCTCAGGCTCTGTTTACAAGATGCACGGGCCATGAGTTTGACCTCTTAAGAGGAATACACAGCACTTCGAATGTGTGAATGAGAAACATGAATGCACGTGTGTTTATGTGTAATTATTTGTATTTGTTTGTGTGTGTTGGTCTTACTCAAGTCACTCTCAGCTCCTATTGAATCTGACCTGCAGGCCTGATCAATGTAGCACAGCGTGTGATGGAATGAGAGATTCGACTTATTACCCTGGAGAGAGAGAGAGAGAGAGAGAGAGAGAGAGAGAGAGAGAGAGAGAGAGAGAGAGAGAGAGAGAGACAGAGAGGGGGGAAGAAAACAAGACACTTTAGTTACAGGCAGAATCTTAAGGGGGTAAAAGATGCAAATGTTGAAATAGTGTGTAGCATTTGTGTTTGTTCCCTTGCTGAGGTTGTGTATTTGTCTGTGTATTATTCAGAGAAGAACATTGTGTTCTGAGATTCATTAACACATAAACAGATGCACTTTGATCCATATATGATGTACAAACTTGCTGAATTTGACCCAGATTAGCTCTCACCGTATTATATTGTTAAGAGACTGAACAGTAGTGCTGTCCCAACAAGCAATAGCTGTCATTTTACAGGTTAGAGGTGACCAAACGTAGGGCCGCGTGCCAAATGGTGCAAAGCAGTTTATAATTATATTAAACAATGTAGGATTCTGGTCCAGAATGACTTTTTTAAAGGAATACAAACAACGTCCAAAGATGTCGCTAGCGCTGAAACACTTGACTGGAAAATACTGAATGTTGCATGTTTAAAACAGAATGGACAGCAAAATACTTCACCAACATCAGACAGAAGTCGGTATGTGATATTTGTGGTCCTACCATGATATTTTATTTGTTGTAAAACTGTGGTAATACAAATGGGAATTAATCTGGTTAAAACATGGTTACTACACTAATAAAACCATGGTTACTCTTCCTTTTGGTGATAACTGTAAAAATACATTACTTAAGACTGTACTATGATGTTTTCTTCAGAACTGTATATATGAAGAGTTTGGTTCCAAAGCGTGATAAACGCAATTTTAAAAAAAGTAGTTACCGCCAAAATCAGTATTGTATCTGGTCAGTATTAAAAAGTCAATTCTTTATTTTATGCCAGTCCTCCTACTCTGCAGAATGCAATAAATCCGCTTAACCAATCACAGCGCACCATTCCACGCACTGTAAACAATAATGGCGGCACTTTGAATACACACAAAATCCTAGTTTTCCTCATCTACTTTGTACTTCCTGTAAACAAACAAAAACAAAATAATACTTTTGATGGCATTGAAAAACCTGTGGTGGTTTTCTGGATGTAGATGAAAGTTTATACAGTATATATAGTACAGTAGTACTGAGTGTTGATTTGGAATAAATAAAGCTACATTTGTGGTTAATGGTGTGCAGCCCTTCTCTTTTATTTCAAAACCTTTTCGAGTAAGAAAAGTTTGCCCACCCCTGATCTAGGTTAACTATTCACCTGATTGTCTAGTAACTCACTTCTAGCCAAAATAAACGTGAATTTGGCTACATTTCGTTTTTAACAAAATAACTTGCAAGAGGTATGACATCACAACATGTAAGCAAATTCAACAGTGATTACAAGGTGTTTGGTTTTATTTATTTCATTTATTTTTGGGCTATGGTTAGACAACTATAAATTGTTTCTGACAGCCCAAAGTTTGCCTTGTTTTGGCCTAGACGTCTGGGCTGTGTTTGGATGGCTATTGAACTTCTTTTAAACACAGAATTGTTTACTGGGGTTCTTATACAGTCATAAAAACAAAGTTGCCACATAAAGTTACTCACAGCGATGCAATGAACCATTTTTGGTTCCCCAAACCCCCATACATTTTAATGGTCCAAAGAACCTTTCTACACTTGAAAAAAACTTTGGTAACACTTTATAAGAAGGTTGTATTTGTTAACAATTAGTTAATGCAGAGTTGACATGAACTAACAATGAACAATACTTCTTCAGCATTTGTTAATCTTAGTTCATGTTTATTTTGACTAATACATTTATAAAATTGAGCGTTGTAACTGTTAGCATTAATTGATGCAACATGAACTAACATGAATAACTGTATTGATATTAAACAACATTAACACAAATTAATAAATGTTAAACAACTATATTGTTACTTGTTTGTTCATGTTGGTTAATGCATTTACTAATGTTTACTAATACAAACTTATTGTAAAGCGTTATCAAACCTTTTTGTGCAACAGAAAGTTTCTACAGATGTTAAAGGTTCCTCTATATTTATTTATTTTTATAATTATATCAGTCAAATAAAATAAAGTTATTATTTAAATCATATGATTATAATTTTAATAATAATTTTTATTTAAATTTTGTTAAGCGTGTTTAGGTTAATATGATCCTGAAATTTATTTAAGACTGTCTGTGTGTCTCTGAATGTTTGTGTTTTAATTTTTATTGTCACACATGCTTGAAAAAACTTAATTTTGTTTCTTCTGGCTTTTGATATCGTTCTTATAGAGTGAAGTCAAGGCTGTGACAAGGACAGTCGATCTGGGATCAACTCTTCACACTGAACTGTACGTCTACTGCAGCCCATCAGGTGGGTGTGCGTGTGTACACAAAGCACTGATGCAGGATCAGCCTCATTATCCTGCACGGCAACAGTGACCCGATCGTCATGGTTACGGTCATGGTTAAGGTCACCGATACGCCTGTCTGGGGCATGGTGTAAATCAGAGGTTGTGGTTTTTATCGGGGGTCACCATCCAGGGTCGTGACCCCCTTTCGGCTTTTGACCTGTTGTCCCCTGTGTGTGATGGATTTATCTAGAAGGTTTGATTGATTATTCTTCAAATATTTTTTAAATAACATCAAGCCAATCCATATATACTCACTATTTGACTTTCTATGTCAAAGACGTCTCATAGTCAATGTAGGTTTGAGTAGGTGTGTGCGATACATACATTGCTATATTTATGTGTGTGTGTGTGTGTGTGTGTGTGTGTGTGTTTAAGACCAACCCCTATATGTCGCACGTCTGCATGCAGTGTGATTTTTAAATCAATTGCTCTGTCGCCAATAGTAATTGATGTGGCTTTGAATGGTAGGACGGAGTCCCGCCCAAAACATCCCTCAAATTCAATTTGTAATCAGAGGCCAGAGAAGAGGTGAGAGACTCAATATCACATTCATTTCAACCACACAGACACAGGCATCCCCCTCCCACTGCAACCCCACATAAAACCCTCAGATCTCAAGCAGGATTTGAAGACCAGTAAATCCCCAATGCCCGACTCTCCACATACGGAGTGAAAGCAGCGCCACAGCCCCAGTGGCTTGGGTTTAAATGTGCCCTCCCCCAGAAGACACAGTGTGCACATTACTTTCAGTTGTAACGCTCATGAAATGGCCTGGACCTTCATGAGGAACACTAAACGTTAAATACACACTAAATGTTTCCATCAACCCTCTTCACCCATTCTGCCTGATAGAGAGACAGTGATGGAGAGATAGAGAGAGAGAGAGAGAAAGAGAGAAAAAGAGAGAGAGAGAAAGCATGATGGAGGAGACGCTTGACTGCTCAGAGTCGCAGTGCCCCCAAACTCTAACCCATGATAGATTGGCTGCTCCTGCAGCGTGACAGACAAGCGATTGATGGGAGAAATGGAGGAGAGGTGAAGGGAGAGAAAGAGAGAGAGAAACAAAAAGATAGAAAAGCTTGAAGCCTGGGCTTTTATTAATTGTATTGCAATGTGAATGCAAAACTTTACTTTTCAGCTTTATTTGCATATTTACCTCATTCACTTTTCAAATTTTATATACATGGATAAAATTTAAACAATATAATATAATACTAGATTTATATTTACATTTATTTACAGACACTTTTATCCAAAGCGAAATAGATACATCCAAATAGATACATACATTTTCTGAAGAAAATGTGAGGGATGCTTGCTCTAGCAAAACTCGGACTACAATATGATGAAATATGATATGGTATGGTACCGCATCGTATCGCTGTGAATTGTATTGCCATACCATACCATACCATACCACATCATATCATCATCAACAACATCTGTGTATGATGTAATATTGATAATGTTGCATATTTATAAAAAAATATTAAAAAGTGTATCTATAATAAAAATTTTCAATTTGCCCCCTTTCTTATGTTTGGACTTGATCTCTGTTGTATGAGATACAGTAGGTTTGTGTTGACAGTTAGGTTCATTCAATGTCTTTCAGTGGTGGCCGATGACTTATTTTTCAAGGGCGCTCAATGCGAAGTTCGTCACAACATGTATGTAGCCCGTCATGTGTGTGGTTCGCAATTTCAAAGTATGTATTCTGCGCTTCGAGTGATCCTATGTGCATCACGTGTCTTGTCAAAGTAAGTGCCTGCTGCAGACACATCTAGAGGGTTTATGATAATAGAGACGCTCGTATTTGCCAGATACTCACATAATCTCATGCGTAATCAGAGTTTACTAATAAGGGAGTGTCTTGCATTTATTTTGTGAACATGAGCTTCTCTTTTATCATAAAAGGTTTTGACGCGTGTGCAGCAGGCACTTATTTTGAAAAAACAAGCAACACACATGGCACTCCAAACACTTATTTTGAGTTTGCGCCCCTCGGATAAGCAGTCACAAGCCGCCACTGATGTCTTTCATCTTTGCCTTACATAGTCATTTTTTATCACTTAAAGGGAAAGTTCATATAAAATACTAATTTTAGCATCAGGTGTTATTTTATGTTTCATAGTTAAATATTTCATGATATTACTGAAACGCTTTTGGAGTTAATCCCAATTGAGAGAAAAATTACTCCACAAAATATTAATGACATCTCTGCCGTTGGCCGATATGTTTTCAAAGTATTGAAATTGTTCTTCATTTATTTAATCTAAGATGCAATCATATCAAAGTTCTGGCACAAGCTGGACTTAAGGTTTGTGTGTTTCCATAATGGAATTTATTTCAGTGCATAGAGTTTAAGCACAGCTTGTAATTCAATGCAAAAGCTCTCTTTCCTCTCTCTCTCTCTCTCTCTCTCTCTCTCTCTCTCTCTCTCTCTTCCGCCCTTCATGGCACAAGCATCATTTGTTGACAGGGAGGCAGTATGCCAACATCAGCATCAGCGACACGCATCTGAATTAAACAGCCTTTATGGCTTGTGCTATAAAGCTGCCGTTTAAAAAAAGGCAATGCCATTTAAAGCAGAGACATAGTGTTGCTGTTTAAAGATTTTTATTGGCCATAAAACAGACTCAGGGTGATTGCCAGGGAAGGATCCTGTACTAAGACAATGTGTGAGCTTCAAATGACTGTTAAACAGATGTTTATGTGTACATTTAAGTAAATACAATGACACAATAAAACACATATGTACATACAGTATGCATAAACACACACGCAAGACACATGTATATGGGTGTGTGTGTCAATCCAGGCTTATGTGTAGGTAACATTTTTCATGAGTTGGCTGATTTGTATAAATTTGTATGAAGTGAATCGCCCAAAAATGTACGATTATTAGGGAAAAAACAATATTGAAATTCCATCCCTACCCCGTTGTGGGGTAAATAAGCAAATTGCACAAAAACATATGGACGTGGTTGTACATACTAATACGCATTAGACACCTCGTAAAATACATGCAAATTGCCATGAGGTTGTGTTGGTTAAATCGCACAAAATCTGTCAAGAATATATCAATGTCAAATTTCACCTTAAAATCTAAAACTTTATTTTAATAAAATGCAATTTTGACTACTAATGAATTTTTGCTTATTTTCATGAAAGCCAGGCAAAGCCCCTTCCAAGTCTTATTATATATGAATTCTTATTTGCATTACTCAAAAATATTATTATATAAAATATCTTCACTAGTCAACATTTGAAGTGAATCAAAAACGTTCATCAAAGTTGTCCTAAGACAAGAACGGGTATTGGATATCGTTTTTAAGACAACTTTAAGGAAAGGTTTTGATCCACTTCAAATGCTGACTAGTGTATTTCTTTAAAAGCATTTATACACTTAAAAAAATGCTGGGTTACTTTTAACCCAGCGTTTGGTCAAAAAGGTACGAACCCAACCCGCTGGGTTGTGATTTATAACCTATGCTGGTTTGTTTCAACCCAAAATGCTGGGTCAGATAAAACAACTGGATTTGTCTCTTTTTGACTCAACCATCAGTTGATAATAACCCAGAATTTTTAGAGTGCCTTTAGATTGATTTACACTACTGAATTACAAAAATACTAATAATATTAAGTGACAATAAAATGTTCAGGCACATCTATGATAGCTGTCATGACAATGTCACAATGCAAAATCATCTTAAAGGTCCTAAAAACAGACTTAATTTCTTTAAGGAAAATATAGCGTATTTTTGGGGTAAAACATGACATATTTTAGTGTAATTCACTCGTGTGTGTGCAGGTATGTGTTGTTTTGATGAATAGGTGGTCTATGTTTCTCAGTCTCAGTATGGCTGTTTAAGAATCCAGTCACATTCTACACCGGCAGTAACAGTGCGCTCTCTCTCTTTCTCTCTCTCTCCCTCCCGTTCCTTCATCATTTTCTCCTTCCATGTAGCTCTTTCACACTCCTTTCTCTGTTTGCCCTCCTCTACTCCCCCCGCACCCCCTCCTCTCTCTGCGCCGCTGATAAACCCTCTGACTGAATTTCCAGGTTTGCCACCCTCACATCAGCTAGACACTGATCTCTGCCGAGCTGTCAATCAAACACGCCGCAGACGGCTGAGACGCAGGTGAGAGACAGACAGACAGAGAGACAGGCCGTCGGGTCTCTCGAGTCCTCACTGCGTCTATGATACACCCTCTTGCCGTTTTATGCCCCTCACCCCCTTCATCTTTCTATCCGGTTCTTGTTTGCTCCTTTTGGTTTTTGTTTAGTTTCATCTGCCAGTATAAACATAGCTGCCTCGTCTTCGCAGGTCTGACATGCCAGTGATTGACAGCTGCACAGAGGGGCGAGCATCTTATAGTCTTTACAGAGAAAAAGAAAGAGAGAGAGCACTGACAAACAGTGCAACGCTTTAAATGTCATTCTTTATATCTGTCCACTTCAGAGTGTGTATTCAACCCGTATCACATTGCCACAGCCTGCACACACACACACACACACACACACACACACACACACACACACACACACACACACACACACACACACACACACACACACACACACACAGGCCGAAGCAAATCTACTTATTGTGAGCTCCTTTGTATTATTTCTTTCCCTGCTTGAAACACTGGAACTGAATAATCTGGCGCAAAAGATATGATAAGAAAGGGAACAAAAGAAAGATTCGGCAGCATGCCATTCATAATATTCAGGTAAGTTTTTACAGGGTCTCAAACAGCTTCTGCTCTTATTTGTAATAAAGTATCCTAGCAATATTTGCTGTCACACAAAGTGACTTCCAGTGCATTCAAGCAATACATTTTAATCAGTATGTGTGATCCCTGGGAATCAAACCCACAACTTTTTTCAATGCAAACGTAATGCTCTACCATTGAACACCACAAGAACACCATGTCACGCATTGGTAAGCCTACACTCTAAAGAGCGTTGGGTCAAAATGGGACAAACACAGCCATAGGGTTAAACTAAGTTAAAACATTTTTATACTTGATCCAACAATGCGTTAAAACAAATGGGCTCAAACAAGAAAGCAAAAGTTAAAGGGGACATTTCACAAGACTTTTTTAAGATGAAAAATAAATAGTTGGTGTTCCCAGAGATTACGTATGTAAAGTTAAAGCTCAAAATACCTTATAGATAATTTATTATAGCATGTTAATATTGCCACTTTGTAGGTGTGAGCAAAAATTTGCTGTTTTTTGGTGTGTCCTTTAAAATGCAAATGAGCTGATGAAATGCAAACACTGATCACCATAATGGTGGTTTGTTGAAATTAAAACTAAATTGTGTTGTTTTCTCTCTCTTTCTCTCTGCACTAAATGGCAGTGTCGTGGTTGGTTAGTGCAGATTAAGGGGTGGTATTATCTAGGGATGCACCGAATGACTTTTATCACCGAAACAATACGGCCGAAATGTTGTGATGACACAAACAGAAACCGCGAGTCCGCGACCTGCACGTGCTTGTCTGAAGCATCATGTATGCGGCGTGGATGTATTTAACCGCAAAAGGCGCTAAAGTACGCACAGAGGCACATGCGGTTGTGTCCGGTCCAGACGTGATCATCACAATGAGTACTCCCTTCAAAGATCGGAACTCTTGATGTGTAAACTTTAGAGAGAGTCGCGCAAATGTGTCTCATACTGTATAGTCCATTACATGTGCCGAATAAAGCAATGAAAAACAACATAACATTTTTATGCTGCGCTGTTTGGGATTCGCCTTCGTTCTCTGTGTGCGCGCGCGTTTAAGTGCCCTCAATAGTGCACACACGAGTGAGACGCAAACAAGCGAACGTAAAATCTTTCTGTTATTGACAGGGCACATATAAACATAATTATCTCCAAAGTATTCTTTTTCTAATAAAAACATTTGTTTATGTCTTAAGTGTATGTATAGATTACAGTCATAAACCAGTCTCAATTAACCTACTTAAGTCTAACAAAGAGACAAATAGCTCTAAAAATAATAATATATTTAATTTATACAATAAAGACAGTGTTATGACTCATTTAATTCGATTTCTGTACCTAATGCTAATGTTAGCCCTTATTAATGTGCAGCTTTGTTCTTTTTTATAAATGTTTTCAATTTCTTTATTTATTATTAGATTTTCCCCACCCCCTGTTTGCTCATCTGAGAAATAATCCGATCCGTGCCTCAAAAACTGTAATGTGATCTGAACCGTGAGTTTTGTGATCTGACACACACCCCTAGTAAAGTTAGTACACAGTGATAGCCATAAATGCATTTGTACTAATAATTGGCATAATAATTTATTTCGGTGTTTCGGTTTCGGTTTTTCGGCCTTGGTTTCCTCATTTTCGATCAAGAATTTTCATTTCGGTGCATCCCTAGAATTATCCCCTTCTGACATCACAGGGGAGCCAAATTTCAATGACCTATTTTTTCACAAAAAATAGTTTAACAAAACTACGTTACTGGGATGAAAATCTGAAAAAGTCAGATTTTCATGATATGCCCCCTTTAAATTACAAGCAGCATTTTTTTTGTGTGTACATTGAAACAACCCAGCATTGGTTAAATTACAAAAACTAAGATTTGTGTGCATTCTATAGAGTAAAAATGTGCACCTTAAAGAGATAATTTGTACCCAATCTGACATTATAATGACTAATGTGAATGATTCCTGAGGTTTTAAACCCCTGCAGTTTTGTAACAACCCAGGTTGGGAAACCCTGTTGTAACTAAATGTAAACATATTTTTGTCATATTCAATTTATTCATGTTTCTGATGACAACTATCGAGAGAAAATAGAAAGGACACCTCAAGCTAAAATCCAATTAAAATTGGATATACTAAATGTACATGAATGTACTAAAAATATACTTAAAATACCAGCAAGTATTATTTTTATGCACAAACGTTTTGTGTAAAAGTTGTACACGGCAAATGTACAAAATAAAAGTTTATTTATATTTGTTTTAAAGTATACTAAATAAACTGTCAGACAAACTGGTCAAAAAATGGTAGCTGTCACTTGGGCAGTACCCTTTATAAAGGTCCTTATATGTACCATTTAGGTACAGATATGCATAAATTTAGTACCAATATATACCTTTGAGCTACTAATATAAACTTTAATATAATGTTGAATTTTTTAGAAGTATAAACTTAAAAGGGTACCGCACCTGTGACAGCTAGGGTGCATTTTTTATATATTTTTTTCTAACAATGTATTAAAGCAACACTATGTAGTTTCAATGTAAAAATGACTTACAGCTCCCCCATGTGGTTGAAAAGCACAACAGTGCCTGGTATCAGACACTCTTCTGCAGGCAGGGGGAGGGGCGGGGCTGTGTTTCCTACCCTCCACCGCCACTTTCAGAGTGTGCTTGTAGCAGCTAGGTGGCTGCTCAGGTTGCAGCAACAGTACAATTTGTCCAGTTAAAAGTTGTTCTATCACTGAAATAATTTAAGAGACATTATTTAAAGGTAAAAAAAACTACATAGTGTTGCTTTAAAATAAATTTTGCTTTAAACAGTTAAGTTCACTTTGATGAACTGAAGTTATCTTAAAACAAGCAAATCTGATGCACGTATAACGATCGCTTGCAGCTGGGTTTTAACTTAAAACCTTTTAAGTGCTACTTACGAGTCGCTATCCGTTTGTCAAGTGCTGAAATGTCACCAATAGAATGACTCAAATTTGTAGCAGAAGCTTGTTTAGGCTAATGATCTTTAGCCGATGTGCACTAATATTTTTTATTATATTTTTTATTATTGTTTAATGACTTTTTAAATGTTTTAAAATTGTTCATAATGAAATATTATTTTCCATATTTAGTCCCACTGCAAAATGCCTTCTGCATTTTTTATTATAGTTTAGATTATTATTATTGTTGTTTATTATCTATGTTTATTTATTATTATGGATTATTGCATTGTACCATAAATATTTATTTGGTTTCTTTAATCAGATGCCATCCCCTTCAAAACATTTTTTTTACTGTAGCCTAGATGAATTATAGCAGCAATTGGTAGGAATCATTTATCAATTTGCTATCCCAACTTTTACCAAAATTGTACCAAATACGTTTTCCTTCTTTATTAATTTATTTTAGTCATTTAAATTGTATTTCTCTTTTGAATTTTAAATATAATATATTAAAGTAATTTAAACAAATAAACAAAGAAAACCCAATAAATAAATATACATTTAAAACATTACATTATCGTTATTGCAAAAGTGCAATTTGCTGGCAGGTGACCTTGTAACACTGTTGTCTTACGATGCACTTGTGAATTAACGATTAATCCAGAGCACTCGTAGATCTACGATGATTTTCAAGTGCTACTTAAGTTGCACTTGAAAATCATCGTAGATCTACGAGTGGTCTGGAGTAATCGTTCATTCATAAGTGCATCGTAAGACAACAGAGTTACAAAGTCACCTACAGGACAACCAGCAAATTGCACTCCTGCAATGACGATAATGTAATGTTTTCAATGTAGGCTATATTTATTTATTGGGTTCGTCTTTGTTTATTTTATATTAAATATATAATATAATATATTTAAAATTCAAATGAGAAATCAAATTTAAATGGCTAAACATACATTTATAAAGAAGGAAAACGTATTTTGTACAAGTTGGTAAAAGTTTTTTGTATTTTGGTAAAAGTTGGTTTAGCAAATTGATAAATGGTTCATACCGATTGCTGCTATAATTAATCTAAACATTGTTTTGAAGGGAAATGGTATCTAATTAAAGAAACCAAATAAATATTTACGGTAAAATGCAATAATCCATAATAATAAATAAACATAGATAATAAGCAACAAATAATAATAATAATCTAAACTATAATAGAAAGCAGAAGGCATTGCAGTGCGACGAGTCCTAACTAAATACGGAAAAGAATATTAAATAAATTATTAAAACATTTAAAAAGTCATTGAACAATAATGAAAATATATTATTAAAAATATTACTGCACATCGGCTGAAGATCATTAGCCTAAACAAGCTTCAGCTACAAATTCAAGTCATTCTATTGGTGACATTTCAGCACTTGACAAATGGATAGCGACCCGTAAGTAGCACTTAAAGGCACACAAGGCAAGTCTGAGTATTATTTCTCTCCTAGCTCCCCCTAGTGTCTGGGAGTAAATGCGTTCTTTATCTAAGACTGAAGGACACCGGGTCGGATACAGCGAACTTGCAAGTGGGGTATTCTTCCTACAGACGGTAGGGGCGGGCGAGAGAGTCTTCATTCGTACAGTAATGAGTCATTTAACCATATACCGACTTACGAAGATGATTTATTAACATAAAAATGCTGCCTTGTGTCCCTTTAAAACCCAGCTGCGAGCGATCGTTTCACGTGCATCTTTGGGAAACGCACGTAAATGAACAACGAATGTTCGTTAAGTAGCTCGTAGAAAGCGCTCTTAAGTGCTAAGTTCAATCGTTATCGGGAAACCCGGCCCAGATCTGTTTCGTCATTAACATTTTTCAATATATCTTAATTTGTGTTCAACAGAACAAAGAAATTCAGACAGGTTTATAACAACTTAAACCCCACAATCTTTCAATATTTTACTATGTTCTTACCTCAAATTAGACAAATTAATACATGCCTATATATGCAACATAGTTCTCATTTTTATCAGCTTAAAAATATCGCCAAGTTTTATTTTGTGCCACCATACTTACTTGTGTAACTACTTATGTAACAGTCTTTAAATAGGGAAAACATGAAAGTGTTTGGTGGCTTCTAAATTCATCCCTGTTTGGATCCTTAGGAATGAATTGGGCTACAGGCTAAATGCTAACACATTCATGACGCGTTATACAAAGATTAAGTGTACACATTAAAAAAAGATAAGTATGTATTAATTTGTCTAATTTGAGGTATACATAGTAAAATATTGAAAACAGTGGTGTTTTTCTTTAAGGGTGAGTAAATGATCCTTTAAATTGTACTAAATACAAATTTTTTGTATAGACGCACGTTTCATCAGACACACGTGCGGTGACGCGATCAAGCGTCTGGTCCTAACTTTACTTCTGGTTTCTGTTTGTTTAATGGTCTGAATAGTTGCTGAAATTGAACTGTTAAACAAATACCTCATTGATAATAACAAATGTTTTGGTTTCCTAGGTAATCTACGTGTTGTTTATTTTGCTTGTTATATAAATAAACTACTGTAAACAGATTTTGTTGGATTTTATTCTTAGCCGAGTTTACCGGAAGTTACGTGTTTTGCACTAAAGCCGCTTGCTTATGTTGTCACTGCTGAAACCGTCTATATTAAGCATCTTAAAAAATTTCTCCCACCCTGCTAATAGACTGTTTGACCCTCTATCTTCAGAAAGGAGGTTGCGTAGCTTCAGAACCGGGAACATCAAGGTTAAAAAACAGCTTCTATCCAGAAGGCGTGAGACTTTTAACACTGCCAATTTCAGAACTGGCAAACTGAACTTGCTGTCCTAATTACTTTGTATTTATATTTATTGTATTTATTGATGTGTAGTTTAGTTATTTATTGTGAATGGTTTTAACCGGACCTCACTTACTAATTTTGTTCAAGGTCAAGTACCATGTTTTGGAATGACAATAAAAAATCCTAATTAAGTACAAAATTAGTGTGTGAAAATAGTACATTTAGGGGCGGTTTCCCGGACAGGGGTAAGACTAGTCTAAGACTTAATTTTTTTTTAAAGCTGTCCAAACTGAAAACAAGATCAGTACCCTTTGTTTTGCTTAAAAATGCGCACAAGTAATGTTTTAAGTAAGGGATGTTTATTAAAACTAGTTATATTTCCTAATTAAACTAAGGCCTAGTCCTGGCTTAAGCTAATCCCTGTTCGGGAAACCGCCCCTTAGTGTACCTAATAAAGTGTATTTTCGTGCACTTTTACACCTGGGAAATGATGATTTAAGGAATCTGACCTTGCGTTCAGCATCATTGAGGGTTTGATAAAGAACTGAAGAATATCAGCCATCATCTGAACAGCTTTTCATGACCTGTCCTGGAAGATGAAAACAGAATGCTCAGTGTGGAAAAAGCACCAAGTTCAAATTGCATGCATATAATTCACATAAGTGTAGCTGTTACCCAAAGAAGAAAACATCTCATTGCAGTGGGGGCCTGAGGACCTCACCGCACCAAATGCAGCTTTATTCAACCATCCATTATGTAATTACAGCACATACACACACACAGACACAAAGAATTCAGCAAATGATCATCTAATTGCTGCGGTGGGTTAAGTATATGTGTTGCTGTCTTCTCTGATTAGATTTTGTTTCAGTCTTTGCGTCTGAATGTGATGTGTGAGGTGTTAGCGTGTTAGCGCATTAGCGAGGTGTCGGAACGAGGGGCCCATCAGCTCCTTAATGAGCAGAAACGCTAATCGTGTTTCACACTGACACAAACGCAATTAAAACATCTGTACCACAGCGACCTGATCCCGCGCAGCCTTCTGTTTATGCTCATGTTTTGCAAACAGAGAGTAAGAGATGTTACCCAAACACTGTTGTTGTGATGCCTGTCAATCATATAGGCATTGTGGTTTTTATTAAAACTGTTATTTTCTTCTTAAAAGTCCAAATGAAAATGTGCAGTCACCTTTATGATGCTAGAGAGTTGTGGGTGGTTGCCAGGGTGTTGCCATGAGGTTTTCTATGGTAATGCATTAGCAGTGCAATAGTCATGGGTTTGATTTAATGCCTGTAAGTCACATAAAAGCATCTCTAAAATGCAAATAAAAATGCATTTCTAGGTAGTTGTTTGCTTGCCGAAATCAAAACAGCTGTCTCCATGATATCACAATCCTTGATGTCCTTCTTTAATGTAAGTCTATGTTACTGATTCCCAACCTTTCTCTTTATTAAATTATTGGTGGATGGATCTTTATTTGAGCTTTATTTGTAAACTCTGGCACACCCCTACTGGAAACTCTATATGTTTTTCCTATATGTTATCATCCAAAATCCGAATCCATCTCAGTCTACTCAACAAGCAACACAAATTGAGATATGATCTCTAGCACTATTTTACATTTTGTTCAAATTCCTAACCATACATACAGTCAGTGTTGTGTAAGTTACTCAAAAAAGTGATTCATTAGTTACTGATTACTTCAATCATGTAATTAGATTACTGTACAAATTACTCTCTCCAAAAACTATTTCCTTACTTATTACTTTATAATCTAAATTATATTTAGTAAATGATATACAAAGAGAGGCTTAAAACAGCTCGAATAAATCATATAAAAGTACATAAATTATTGTGGTCACACTTTTAAAGGTGCTTTTAAGAATTGATAAACAACCAATATCTTATTAATGCTAATAACCAACCAGTTAATAGTAAGAACTGTTATCATTATTCTTATTAACTCACCAAAGTATTTAAAGTGAGAGCTCAAAACATGCATTTTAATGTTAGACTTTAAAGTTTGATGTTAAATCCACTATTGTATTATATATAATTGTTCTACAGTCCATACAATGTATTTAATTCAATTACATCAGAAGTAACTGCAATTAAATTACTGAAAAATAAGAGTAATACCTTACATTTTAATGAATAAGTTATTAAATTACAGTAACTACACCCAACACTGCATAGTCCATAAGTATTTATTTAAGGGTGATGTTTGCAAGCACCCTGTAATAACAATACTTATACAGCTGTGCTATTGCTATCTGGGTAAAACTTTACAAATTGGTTTGTAAATGCATTAGCTAACATGAACTAGCAATTTATTGTTCAGCAGTTATTAATCTTTGTTAGTGTTAGTTAATGCCAATACAATTGTTTGTGTCAGTTCATTGTGCATTAACTGATGTTTGCAGTTACAACTTTTGATTTTAAAAATGTATTAATAAATGCTTAAATTAATTAATAAATGGTGCAGAAGTCTTACTCATTGTTAGTTCATGTTAATGCTAATATGCAAAAACTAATGTTAACAACATAATTGTAAAGTGTCACCCTTATCTGCATTGCTCAAAACACATGTAATACAGGGCCATGCACAGACCTTTTGAGTGGTATGTGCTGAAACTGAAAAAGGGGACCCCCCTTTCAAATAATTAGCACAGAATAATCATCTCAAAAGCTTTATATTTATTCACTATTAATGATTGAAACACTCACTTTTAATGAATGAAAAATGACATTTTATGATAGGGTGGCAATATACAGTGCAAAGCATCTGGCCTTCTAGATGTAAAGTTGGCTTTAACAATTTGCATCCTGTGTGGTTGTCTGTATTATTTGTAGAGTCATGTGTTTGTGAAATGCTCTTCTGCACTCCCTATTATTTAATTGTGTAATATATTAATTTTCATTTTTCTCTGCTTTGCATACATAAAGTTCAATAAAAGTATGTTTGAAGAAAAATATGTTTTAGCTATTCTGTTTGGTTTTATGAGCTAATTTTTTATATATTTGGTTAACATGTAAATGTATATCATTGAGAAGAGGGGGGAATAGGGGGGATATTAAAGGTCACATTCTTTCTGATCCCATTTTTAAACCCTAGTTAGTGTGTAATGTTGCTATAATAGCATAAATAATACTTGTAAAATGATAAAGCTCAAAGTTCACTGCCAGGCGATATATTTTATTTAACAGAATCCGCCTGTCAAAGCCTACAGCGAACGGCCGGTTTGGACTACAGCCCTCTACTTCCTGCTTTAATGATGTCAGTAGAACAGTTTTTGACTAAACTCCGCCCACAGGAATACGTCAGTCGCCAGCTAAGCTAATGGCATGCTAAGCTGTCAAATCACAACACATTAAACAAACTACACAATCAGAACTCGTTACTTATTTCTGAAGGAGGTACTTCACATAACAAGGAAGACTTCAGCCCATTTTTAGGACAGTGAAAACAGCGCTATACAGATAAGTAAATTGTGTGAAAAATACAGCGTTTCTTTACACTTCAAACATGAACATATTGTGCACTGTGAACACAATCAAAGCATCAAAAACACAGAAAGAACAGGACCTTTAAAGATCAAAACTCCATTTGGTCGCAGTTTTTGAGCCCTTGGTCCCCACTCGCCCAATCTCGTCTATATGGACAATCCGGCCCTGCTCGAATTCATAACACATGAGCCGTTACAGACATACTAGTGTTTCTTTCGTAAAAAGACAATGTTGTACTCAAACAACAAGATATTTATTAAAGGCTCTCTAAGCGAATTTGCGAGACGTTAGTTATTGTTGACGTTTGAACTGTTTTCAAACAGACGGAGCGTAGCTAACTCCTCCCCCTCCCCTTCCCTTCCGTGCTTTCATGAATGCGCCCAACCCCCACCCCCAAATCCTTTTTGTCGTTTATTGGCTGGAATACTTTGTTTTGTTTTGTGGTGCTAGGTTTGGCCACTATGTTGATATTGCTGTTTGTGAAGCCTGGGCTGTCTACAGAGATCGCGGTTTTTTACAGTTTGATCAGCGGACAGGCAGCAAGCAGATATTGAGGAGATGTTTCCGGTATGTAACAAAAAATGTTTTATGGTCTAAAACGTGTCAATTCGCTTAGAGCGCCTTTAACTGCAAGACGTTCAGCTGCTCTGCTGTGAAGCTTAAATTCGTTGCACTCAGGGGGCGGAGTTAAAAGGTTTGACTGACAGTTTTAGCAGATCCAAAAAAAATTTTTATACCTTTAATTTGATCAATATAATTGTAAAACAGACAGACAAACAGATGTAAAGGGTTACCAATAGCATTGATTTGTTGAAGAAAAAAAAAAACTCCAAAAAGGGCATGTGTTCTGCACAGGTTGAGCCCTACCTGTGCACGTGCCTGATATGTAGAATAGATTGATAGCCCATCAAAAGCTTCAGATCTCTGAAGCTTTTGATGGGCTAGGGAAGAGAGTGTTTTCATTTATTATGACAAATTCAAATCAGCGGTTAGATTATGATATCCTATACCTCACATTTCCTGTACCCCCCTACTGGCAAGATCAACCCACCCGCATTGCCTCTCGTCCTCTCCGTTCAACCCCCAGCCTTCCTCCCTGCTCAAAAATGATATATGGATGGTTGGCCCACAGTTGTCCCTGTGATGGATTGGAGCACTTTGGGGAAAATTCCAGTTCGTGGCCACCCTAGAGTCGAAGCTTAAATAAGACTGTCTTTAATATTGAAATGGAGGCGAGAGAGAGAGAGAAAGAGAGAGAGGGGGGCATGAGAACTGGACCTAGGACACTCTTCCAGGGTCTTTCTATAAAATCTAATATACATATGAGCTTTAAGAGGAAAATATGGGAATGTTTACACTGCCGTTTTAACCTTTCCAATGAATGTGAACAGAAAGATGCAGGTGTCTCTGTTAAACGTTTTAGGTGTGAGGTAAGTCTGAGGTGATTTCTGTGAACACCGGGAAGTAATTATACTGCTGGAGAGATGTTAGACCACCTGCAGGTGTGTAATACACTCACATGGCCTCAGAACCGACCTGTTTACAGCTCACAGACACTGATTTTATTAAACCATTTCATTCAGGAGACACAGTGACCAGCGGCCTGAACAGACAAATACAGGGCAGACATACAGCTGCTATACAAAATCTAGAAAACATAGAAACTGGAACACTGAAGGAAAGAAGGAAAGACAACGAGAGAGAGAGAGAGAGAGAGAGGGAGAGAGAGAGAGAGAGAGAGAGAGAGGGGGGGGGAGGATGTAAGGCACCCACTTTTACTAATGCTGATTCTGGTATGATAATGAAATGGTAATAATATGATAATTATATGCTAATTTGGCAAGGCTATTCAGCAGGGGAGGGATGTTCCTGACAGTGCAACTGTCAAATAGGCACATGTTATAAACATAAAAAACATACACAAGATAAACTGGTATAAAAACACACACAGTAAAAATACCACAAACAAATACATACAATAGCAGCTAAAAACAATTATTTCAAGTTCTTAAGAATTGTGATAAATAATTTTTTGTTGTGATGATAAATTGTGCTGATACTGTACAATTATTCAAAACAATTATTTCAGATTGTATTAAGCGTATATGAACGCCTTGCTGTTAAAATAGAGACAGTTCACTACGAATATCATGCAGATGACTAAAGTGGAATAACCATCAATTATCTGTATCTAACATAAGGTCATATAATAAAAAATAGGACTATATAAGACAGAAAGAACGAAAGAAAGAAAACTATATATTTTGTGGAATGATAAATTGTAGCTCTTTACACAATCATAAAGATGCTGAATGGGGCCAAAAATATATAAGTGCAGCGCTGCCATCTAGTGGTAACAACTAGTCATTGCGTGTTTGGTTGACTACCATCCATCCATCCATCCATCTATCGATCTATTTATCTACCTATCGGCGTGTCTATAATATATTGTATTGATTTATGTAAATATAAATACACAAGCATACTTCCATTCCCACTGCAAACCAATAAAGTATTCAAACAATACACAAAGGCAAACATCTACACAACCTTCAATCTTTAAAGCTCTATTCATACTGCCTATAGGCCTACTAGATGATGTTTGAACACGTCTGCATGAGTAACACTGCACAAACCTGCTGTTGATTTCATACAACATCCTCTTCTGTAAAATTCTGCCCGGATGTAGGAAGGAGCATAAAGTTTTACAGCTAACACTGCCAACACAGAAAGTTCACTTCGTGTGTTGTCACAATGTTTACTAATGTCTGCTTCTTTACCTCATAAGTAACTTCTTTATGGCAATTTGTAGATAAACCACCTTTATAAACCGGTTGCGCGTGTGAGCGGGTGCGCATGCGCGCAGACTGTTCGTTTGGCACTTGTGGCCGTCTGTTGACCACGTTGATGAGAAGCTGTCACACTGACTGAAAACAATCAAAGCATGCGTAAAGACGGTCACCGCTGCGCGCTCCCGCAGCGCCGTCGCGCAATCAGCAGCTGATTAGGAAACCCGACGCCCTCCTGCAGCCGCCGCCGGGGGTTAATTTGGGCGTCAGATGGTGTCGCGAAGGGCAAAATGAAAACGTGAGCTGGATGATATTGCACGGATATAGGCGCCCTGTCAATCACTTTAGACTCACTGTAAAGGCTTAGAGATGCTGTTCATTTCCATCTCCCTGTAGGGCTCGCATAATCTGTTTAAAATAAATGCGAGGATGCGCCAATTAAATCAGACTGCTTGGAAATTTTGGTTATTCATTAACAACAACAGAAAGCAAAGTATTATTGCGCTGGTATAAATAATAAACGCATCTGGAGGATATCCAATTTGAATTGCACTTGTACTGTTGGCCAATAACTTTTTACATTTCTGCTGAAAATAAATAGAAACCATCACAGCAATTGTAATGGATGCATTTATTGAGAATACGGGTTTTAATTGAAGATAGTCTGTGTTTACTGGTCATATGGAGGAATGTTGTGTCAATAAAACGCATTTAAATCCCATAGAATAAGAAAACGCATTAGAAACTTTTGTAATGATTTTAATGGTAAAAACATTCTTCATGGTTTTTCTAATAGAAACCAATAAATGTGCTTTTTTCATTTTATATTTACTGAATTTTATAGATACATTTTACATGAAAAATGCACCGGTTAATAAAATATTTGAGAAAAGTGTAATTTTGTGTGTCTATGATAATAAGACTCTGGGCGGAGTTTAGTGTTTCTGCGCATGTGCGGATGTAAGAGTTTGTAAAGTAAAATTTTTTCACCGTGGTTCGACACAGCTTAATGTCTGAGGAGAGAATCAAGAAGTAAAATCCACCCAGGTATGATTTTGCCTTATTTTACTCATATAAGTTCAGAAGTGCCTGCCGTATAATGAAAGTTGAATGAAAGTTTGTAACTTTGACAATGTTGTGTTATAGTCCCTGTCACAGGACACGCGTGTCGATACATGCCTGTCAGTTTCGACACGTTTGTGTTTGTCTTGTGTGTTTATGAAAACAGTGTGTTTGCGTAGAACAAAGCGTAGGTTAGCAGATGTTGACTTTTTAGTAATAAAGTTACTCAACAAAGTTCCTGTTATGGTCCCCAGCTGCCAGTTTGGCAAAAGATACAACATACGTTGTGTATGTTTCCTAACATATTGCACGTCATCCAAAAATATATATGAGGATACTGCACATGGGTAGTAGAGCATAGAATAGTACAGTATGAAAACCTTATACAGAGAAGTTTCCATGTGAAAATGAAAGTAGAAAATTAATGAATTATGCCTTGTAAAGTTGTTTCCTATTATACAAAACTGTTGTATAATACTACTGTAGATTAGTAGTGTTGCAAAAGGGCCGGTAAAGCGTAATGCATAACTTGAAAATATACAGAAAGTTATGTTTCTACAGAAAGTTATGTTTCTACAGGGAGAGAAGTCTTAATCTCGTGAGTTTAATCTAGTTTTCTTTCAGTCTGTCACGAGTCACAAGACAGAAAAAAGTTACAGAGCATCTGAGGAGGGCGGGGCTGGGAGAAGATTATAATTAAAGGAAACATTAATTTCTTACCTTGTAGTCCGTAGAATCATGTACTACTACAGAGAACCTATAACACATATTATACTGTATCACAAGTCACAAAGAGCGATTGTCTTATTGCCCCCAAGTGAAACGGCTTATAAAATGGGGGGGGGGGGGGGGGAAGGGCGGACGTGAATTTGTCCATCGAGCTCGAACCGGGTGTGCCCCATAAGCATTGAAAAGTGAAGCCTCTGGCTCTTTGATCGCCCCCTGGTGGCTGGCTGCAGTACAAGTCATAAACCCCGCCCTCTCCATTCACCCGAATGGGACTCTGCTATAAAGAAAAAATTATTTACACTTCCAATAAAAGTTTCCGAAAGATGGTTTTGGTCTATTCAAGTAGTTGTTATCACGCTGATATATGTTCAAGTGTTTATTATTGTGGTAAGTTTCATTTTAGCTTGTAATTTGATGCTATAGAAACGGGGTGTGTCGTTATGATTGGCGTGGTTGAATTGGTCGCGCAAGCATTTGGGCATACCGCGGCTCCGCCTCTGGCTTCACGGACGATTCCTTCTGCGCATGCCTTGGCTCCAAACTGACGTTTTTACGTAACATGGCGGCGACCGTGGTCAGACATTTTTGGCTTCAACTCATTACAATAGTGGGAGGCGACGTCGCGTTGTCCATCTTTTTTACAGTCTATGGTTCGAACGTTCGTATCGTTGTAAGTTTTGGTCATGTTGTTAGTTGAGAATCGCTGCAATCTTTTTCCGGCCATATGAGTATACTCATTAAGTCATGGGTTCTCAAACTGGGGGCCATGGCCCTTCGGGGGGGCCCTGAGATGGTACCGGGGGGGGCAGTTTTATGACATTTTATGAAATGCATTAATTTATCATGATTTCTGTGTAATTTAACCTCAGAAAAACTAACCAACATCACTACAATGTATATTTTAATAAGTTTTGGTTAATTCAAATGTTATGTTTTACAGTGTTTTATCTCATAAATTTTCTTTAGGGGGGCCATGAAGGGCACAAGTGGGGGTCACCGTACACAATGGGGGTCGCACGGCGAAAAAGTTTGAGAACCACTGCATAAATTAAAAAGAATAAAAAAAAGTTCACACTGAAGTAGGGCTGTGACGATACATCGCGTTCCACATTAAAAAGACCTGCCTAAAATCGATTCTGAATCGCAAGGCTCAGAATCTGTGTTTCATGCACAGATTGTGCGTGTACTATGGCTCTGTGATCTGTTGGAAATCCTTATCAATCAAAATCATTATGAGTTGTTTATAATGTGAATTCAAAAAAGCAACACTCGTCAAACACAATCATTCAAATATTTTTATTATCATGGAAATACCTGAAACAATCTGAAGAACAGCGATATATAAATATCCCTTTAGACATTTCCTGGAATAGTGTTTGTAATGCTAATTCTTCTGTGGCACAAATTGCATTTCTACACAAGAGCGCCCTCTGGCTTTTGGATGAGGCGGCATTTCACCGTAATTCATTCAAATTCATTCATTGAGAAAACGCGCATTTGCACGATTAATCGGAACAGCCCTACACTGAAGACATTAGACTGCCAAAATCACGCTACAGTTTCATTAAACAAATAAACAAATAAGCTAACATTTACCAAAAGCGCTAACAAAAAAAGACTTTCGCTGCAGTCGAAACCACCTAATTTCATGTTAAAGGGGGTCGCACACCGGACAAGAAGCGCCATGTTGTGTCGTTCCATGAATCTAAAAACAGAACACATTATTTTATATGAATGTACGCAAACCGGTGGCGGCTTTCCGCTGTAACTCTGATCAAATCCCTGTCACGCCACTCATAGGGCCCTATAATTTCCGCGATCACGGAATCGCAGACGGAATCGCGGGAATTGGCTTATTAACACGGAATCTAGTATTAACGCGGAATTTCGCGGAATTTTACATATTTTGAATAAAATTATGTTTTTGTGTGGGAGACGAACGTCTGGGGGAACTGCAGACCGGGGGAAGTAAATCTGGGCGACACGCCCCCTCCCGTCGTTTCAGACCCCCTCCAAAACACTGAAACCATGGCGAAGCGGCTCTCCACGACTCTGCTTTCGTCAGCGAAAAAATTAAGAAATTCGACGCTAAGCACTTAGTTCCGAGCAGGTCTCACATGACTTTTATGTGACCGGAGAACTGTTATTTTGTAAGTTTTGTCAACACTCTGTTCACGGTGAGCGCAAAGATACATGCACTCTCTCATCCACGTCTGTCTCACTGCACCTCTCACACGTGCACGCGCATCTGTTCGAAGTACGAACACAAATCCTCATGTATTTGTTCAGTTTTATGCATTTCAAGCGAGCTGAGGCAAACTAACTATCCCTCGCATTTAAAATATAATAATCTGCATCATGGCGCCGCTCTCTGTCTCCCTTTCGCTCGCACGTGCAAAGAGCTGCGTGCTCATGCTGTCCTAAGTCAGATCACTATCCTGTGTATGTTTGTAAAGTTATAACGTTATGCATTTCAAGCGATTGTGTATAAAATATGGATTGCGTTCCGCTGGATTGATGTGTTTAAGGCACTTCTGAAGGCACCACTGCTTTGACACCTTGTTGTAGCCTCCTGCAACAACACTAAACAATGCATTGAATTGAGTTGTGTGTGTGCGCGCGCGCGTGTGTATGTGCGTGTGTAAATGCATCTTTTATAGTCATTAAGTAATCCTGTTGTCCAGTTTTTCCCCAAATCATTTACATTTTAATCATTCACATTAAAGGCACACTCTTTTTATGACTAAAATAACAGTAAAGGGTAAAAAATATAATTAGCAAAAATTTAAACGGATAAAACGGAATTTGCAAAAATTAAAACGGAGAAAACGGAATTTGGGAAAAAATTAAACGATTGACAGACATTGGCTGCTAACGTATATTTTGCATAATACTTCTGGCAAGATCCTGAAGTTTGATTTGGATGACTTGACTTTCCCTTGAGCTCCTGGGAGAGGAGTTATTAATTAAAGAAAAAGAAGGAGAGGCGTTAGTTTATTTAAAAAACACATCTCTATTCAAATAAAAAATTTGTATATTAAACAGCTGTTTCTTGTGGTCAAATTGCGCTTGTTTAACATCATTCCAGTTAACGACTAACTTGTTGTTATGACGACATATGTCGTGATGTACATCCAAATTCATTCATACTATCAATATTTATGCTATAGTAACTACTGTTTTAGGTACAGTATCACAGTATGTGATTTCAATTGCAGGGCCTCAGGATTGTTGTTCATCTGTCATTTTCAGCCACTTTGGCAGGTGGCACGGTCACAAAAAACTAGGGTCATAATACCGTGGTCCTGTCCTAAAACTGCAGTCTCTGCATGATCATGCTATTCATTTAAGCAGCATCTAGTAGTGAGATTGCGAATTCCAACCACTGACTCAGTACATTGCTCACCCCTTCTTTTCGAAACACATAGAGAACGTACTGGTGTTATGTTAAAGGACAAAATGAAACAAAGAAAGCCTTGTGTTATCGTCTGATTGCCACCAGTTTTTTATTGTGTCACCTAGAATATTTGATTTGAAAAAAATGATGCAACTTTAAAGCACTGTAAGGCGCAATGATGACACACTTTGCAATCCTCTCTGGATATTTGTAAAGTAGGTGTGAGCAGGGCACAAACTAACGTGGGGTTAATTGTAACACAGTTGCTTTTCATATTTATACAGGGTGAGCAATCTGTGCTTTTGGTCTTTTTCTCTTACTGTTAGAATTGTGTGAATTTGTGAAATGTTTTGATGTGTTTTCATTAAGATATTGAACAAAGCGTGTTTCGGAGGCATGAAAGTATATTTTTTCATTTGATGTTTTTTATGTGTAAGTCACCAATCCAACATTATATTATTTTAATCACTGTCTTGTTACTTAAAACATAACAACATTATTTTGAAACATGTCAGCAACTGCTAGTAACTGATAGCTGGGACTGAAAACATTTTACACATTGTGGTAAGTTGTCACACTGTGTTACAGTACAATTAAGTTGCAGGTATACAATGATAATGAAAACAATATAAATAGTATTCATCAAAATTATAACTATTAATACAATATCAGGGGTAATAACTCATAGTTATTTTAATTAATAATTTATTTTTTGGTCTTAATTGTGTAGCCCTTTCAATAAAATCTATGCATTAATGCATAATACAAGGATTATGGATGGATGAATGTGTAGATATCTATCTATTATAGGTAGATTATAAACAATATCCACCTTTGGTATATAAACAGAAGTTTATTGAATTGTGTTTAAATATAACTTTCTAGCAGGTGTGACAACAAACCCTCTGTGGGGTAAGTTGTAACGTTTCCACTCCTGTCACTCTCGGTGTAATTGTACGATAACAGTAGACTAGATCCCACAAACAAATTCATTTGTAACAGAGATGTGTGTGTTGATTGTGTAAAAAATAAATAATCAAACTTAAATATTTTTTGAATGATTGAGCCAAAGCCAAAAAGCATTACTTTGTGGCCCGCTCTCCCCTACAGTGAGGTCTGCATCCCCCCCCCAAAGAAAATTCATGACATAAAACAATCTCAAACTTGGAATTAAACATAAAATACTAAATCATACAATGCAGTGCTGTTTGTTAGCCTGATTTTAAGGTTTTATTACATAGAATTTATGATAAATTAATATATTTTATAAAATGCCATAAAACTAGGCAGTTTGGGCAGGTTATAGGAAAGCATTTGTTATACGTAGATACAACTGGCTCTCTTAATAAATAAGATTATTAATTAATAATATTCTTATTAATGTCTTGTCACTGTTTAAGAACATGATTCAGTTCGTCTGGCCGTATTGTACTGTTCGATCCTGTTAACTGTGTGTTTTTTTTTTCAGATGGCCTCCACATTGTGGGATCGCCTCCCAATGTTGGTGGGCAATGATACTGAACTTAAAGACAACAGCAGCTGTTTCAGTTCCACACAGAGCACTGTACTGAAGGGTGTAAATTTTGGTGGAGTGCCCATAGTTCTGCTTCTTGACTTCATAGTCTTCCTGGTAAGTTCCTCCATGCATGTATGAAAGCATGACGCAAGACAGAGAGACCTAGTTTGTTTAAACATATTGTAAGAAATACTAGTTAGTTGAATTTGATTGGTTTATGTAAATTAGGAAGTGTGATGTAATTGGGTGGTGCTGTGTACCTCTGCGCAGGTGCTGCTGTTGATTTTCACTCTGATCCGAAGGAAACTGTGGGATTATGGGAGACTTGCGCTTGTTGCAGAAACCGAAGGGTATGCCACATGAAGACAATAGTATTTCTGTCACCATGTAAACACACATAGCATTCATGCTACTATGAAAATGGATGCGGTTTAAACAAATGAAAATAAAGAAACATTTAATGCATAAAACCTTTGACTTTGTTTACTGCAGGTTCAGCACAGCCAAAAACCGACGCTACAGCAGAATGACGTCACAGATGAGCACAGATGAGCCAGAGTACGAGAGGGTGGGTTTAAAATGTATCTTCCTCATTTAGGAATGACATAATCATCATCATCCTCATTAAAAATGTATCTTCCTCATGTCTTGCAGGGTTGTTGTTCTTGGCTCTCCTTTATCTTCAGAATGGAGTAAGTGATGTTACGGTGCTACACTGTCTGTGATCTGTAGGAAGTCCTTATCAATCTAAAATCATTATGAGTTTGAGATGTTTATAATGTGAATACAAAAAAGCAACACTCGTCAAACACAATCATTCAAAATATTTTTATTATCATGAAAATACCTGAAACAATCTGAAGAACAGCGATATATAAATATCCCTTTAGACATTTCCTGGAAAAGCGTTTGTAATGCTAATTCTTCTGTGGCACAAATGGCATTTCTACACAAGAGCGCCCTCTGGCTTTTGGATGAGGCGGCATTTCACTGAATTCATTCAAATTCATTCATTGAGAAAACGCGCATTTGCACGATTAATCGGAACAGCCCTACACTGAATACATCAGACTGCCAAAATCACACTACAGTTTCATTAAACAAATAAGCTTACATTTACCAAAAGCGCTAACAAAAAAGACTTTCGCTGCAGTCGAAACCACCTAATTTCATGTTAAAATTTCAAGAAGCGCAATTTTGTGTCGTTCCATGAATCTAAAAATAGAACACATTATTTTATATGAATGTACGCAAACCGGTGGCGGCTGTCTGCTGTAACTCTGCCCAAATCCCTGTCGCGCCACTCACATGATTTAACATTAAATAACATCATATTTGTTACAAATCGTTAGCGATTGACATTGGCTGCTAACGTATATTTTGCATTATGAAGAAGTAGACACTATCTTACTAAGCTTGCACTATTTAACGCGACACTCCCTTATGCAACAAACATATACTGCAGTATATTGGAAAATATCATGTAATATATTAGGCAATATATTACCATATATCGGATTTAATATTTATATTTCCCAATATATTGTAATATATGCATAGAAAATATCATGTCATATATTAGGCAGTATATTCCCATATATAGGATTTAATATGTATATTTTCCATTATATTGCAGTATATGAATAGACCATACATATTGATACAAAATATATTGTAACCAAGACCAAAAAGGGCACTATGTTTTTCCATGTAATAGTTTGTCTTTATATGATTTAATATACTGCAATATATGCAGGGGCATCGCTAGACCCCTTTAACCAGGACACATGCCCCAGTGTAAATCTTTTGTGCCCCGGTGTAAATCTCAAGTTTAAATTTTAGCAGTTAAATAGTGTATTCCTTTACAAAGATAATCGCGGCAAAAACGGATCTATATGCAATGTAGTTACCCAATTTACGCTTGTAACGAAGCAGTCGCATTGACTCGTGCACGCACGTATCCATGTCCGCGCACGTCTTGCGCTCATCCGCATTGCACACAACCGCATTCAAAAGGTGATGCCACGCGAGTGACTTAGCTTATGAAAACATGACCAGACTAAAGTAAGTTTCTAAATAATAATAATAATCTTATTTTGACTCGATCATTATTGGCTTCTTTAGATGAACATGTTTTGTGCAAAGCAGGGAAAGCGAAGCAGACAAGAGAGATGATGAGTTTTAAGGAGGTAAGACAAACTACATCCTCACCCGATCAGGTCTGAAACATTAGAGGAAAAATCTCAGGAAAACCTTGTCAAGTCTGTAGAATTGAATTGTTGCTGAGACAGATGTAAGATGTTCTTAAGATTATCTAAGTGTACTTCACTGTGCTATTTTGAGGCACCATGAATATGAACTAACATGCACTTTTAACATACTATCTCTGTATAAAAAAACTTATTTAGTTAACACTTGTATTAATCTTGAACACAACTTTTATACAAAGATGGGTTCAAGTTTACTACAAGTGGTACATAAATACATTTTTTAAATACATTTTTAGCACATTTTAGTTCATATTTATGGTGTCTCAAAATAGCACAGTGAAGTACACTAAGATGATCTTAAGAACATCTTAATATACTAAAAATTTGTCTTTAGTACTTCTTAAGTACAAAATTAGTGTGCGAAAATAAAGCACTTAAAATACACTATGGAAGTGTACTACTTTTTCACCTTGGTTAACACATGAGTCAGTTTTGGTGAACTGTTACTTCAAAACTCTACACACAAATCCTTACATTTCTCAGTGCTTACACCATCTGGTCATATGGAAAGCACTAGCATTCAATACTGTTCACTCAAGTCAGCACAGCTTAGCAAACAATTACCAAGCTGGAAACACTAAAAGTCAAAATTGAACACACAGCAATCAGATCCTTCAATAGATACATAAAAGGGCCTGAATCTGTTCATTGAGCTTTGAAACAATGGATCCACAGAGAAATGAAGGAATAGGTCGAGGAAGAGGAGGAGGAAGAGGAGGAGGGAAAGAAGAAGGACATGGTGAAGGAGGAGAAAGAGGACATGGTAAAGGAGGAGGGAGAGGACATGATGAAGAAATAGGTCGAGGAGGAGTAGGAAGAGGAGGAGGGAGAGGAAGAGGCAGAAGAGTAGGGAAAGAAGGAGGACGTGGTGAAGGAGGAGGAGGAAGGGGACATGGTAAAGGAGGAGGGAGGGGACATGATGAAGAAATAGGTCGAGGAGGAGGAGGGAGAGGAATAGGAGGAGGGAGAGGAGGAGGGAAAGGAGGAGGACGTGGTGAAGGAGGAGGAAGAGGGCATAGTGGAGGAGGAGGAAGAGGAGGAGGACGTGGTGAAAGAGGAGGAAGGAGATGAAGGGCAAGGTGACAAGCAATTTCAAGGTGAAATACAAGCCACTCTAGTTGACCATGTCCTGGTCCATGGTATGACTATGAGGGAGGCTGAGCAACGAGTAAAGCCTAATTTGAGTCGCTTTACTTATGCCTCCATCTTCAGAGCCTTCAGGGAGGAAAACAGATAGGTGTACTTACAGTAAGACTGCTCTATACAGTAACTTTAGTGTGCATACACTGTTGGACTATGCTACTGGAATAAAGAAATGCATCAAATTGCCTTCCATACAGATAGACATATCAGCAGATGAATGCAAGGGGTGGATCAGGCAAGAGGATTTTACCCTTGCTGTTTGGCTAGGACCAATATAGCCTGTGATGTGGATGAGATTCTCTGGCCTGACCCAGAACTAAGACGGGATGTTGAGGCGAAATATTACAATGTACAGTTGTGCTGTGTATAGCACATGAATGAATAAAAATGCATACATTGATTGTGTCTTTTTGGTCATGTGAAAAGGTTTTTGAGGGGGAGAACCACAAGCAACTTACCAGTTTTGGATATATTGTTTTGAATTGATTGCACAAGTGTGTAATACTATATTGTAGTGTGTGTGTTTTTGAAAGCTTGTGTGTGTTGTCTGAGGGAAAAGTTTGGTATTTCAGTAAGAGTGAATGGTTTTGAGTGTAGAGCTTCATTTTGACCTGAAAATATGATGTTTGGAGTATTGTGTGAGACTTTATGGAATTGTCTTTACTGTTTTGAGAATATGAGGCATAGTTTCAAGAAATGTGTAATAATGTTAGGTATAACGAAGATTATACTTGTATATATGTATCTTTTGCAGTAACTGTTGAACTGTAGAATAGTGGGTTGAGCAAAGGACATTGTATAGAAGTGTTGCACACTTCTTGCACACAGCAGGCTTTCAAAAAAGTCAGCAAAAAATGGGGGGCCTGTGCCCCAGTAGAGCTTTATATCTAGCAATGCCCATGAATATATGGATGTGCTATGTATGTATGTACAGTGGGGCAAAAAAGTATTTAGTCAGCCACCAATTGTGCAGATTCTCCCACTTAAAAAGATGAGAGAGGCCTGTAATTTTCATCATAGATACACTTCAACTATGAGAGACAAAATGTAAAAAAAAATCCAGAAAATCACATTGTCTGATTTTTAAGGAATTTATTAGTAAATTATGGTGAAAAATAAGTATTTGGTCAATAACAAAATTTCATGTCAATACTTTGTTATATACCCTTTGTTGGCAATGACAGACATCAAACGTTTTCTGTAAGTCTCCACAAGGTTTATACACATTGATGCTGGTAGTTTGGCCCATTCCTCCATGCAGATCTCCTCTAGAGCAGTGATGTTTTGGGGCTGTAGATGGGCAACACAGATTTTCAACTCCCTCCTAAGATTTTTTATGGGGTTGAGATCTGGAGACTGGCTAGGTCACTCCAGGACCTTGAAATGCTTCATACGAAGCCACTTCTTCGTTGCCCGGGCGGTATGTTTGGGATCACTGTCATGCTAAAAGACCCAGCAACGTTTCATCTTCAATGCCCTCGCTGACGAAAGGAGGTTTTCAGTAAAAATCTCACGATTCATGGCCCCATTCATTCTTTCCTTTACACGGATCAGTCATCCTGGTCCCTTGGCACAAAAACATCCCCAAAACATGATGTTTCTACCCCCATGCTTCACAGTAGGTATGGTGTTCATTGGATGCAACTCAGCATTCTTTCTCCTCCAAACACGAGAAGTTGAGTTTCTACCAAAAAGTTATATTTTGGTTTCATCTGACCATATGACATTCTCCTAATCCTCTTCTGGATCGTCCAAATGCTCTCTAGCAATCTTCAGACGGGTCAGGACATGTACTGGCTTAAGCAGGGGGAAACGCTTGGCACTGCAAGATTCCAGTCCCTGGTGGCGTAGTGTGTTACTGATGGTAGCCTTTGTTAGTATAGTCCCAGCTCTCTGCAGGTCATTCACTAGGTCCCCTCGTGTGGTTCAAGGATTTTTGCTAACCATTTCGGTGATCATTTTTACACCACGGGATGAGATCTTGCGTGGAGCCCCAGATCGAGGGAGATTATCAGTGGTCTTATATGTCTTCCTTTTTCTAATAATTGCTCCCACAGTTGATTTCTTCATACCAAGCTGCTTGCCTATTGCAGGTTTAGTCTTCCCAGCCTGGTGCACGTCTACAATTTTGTTTCTGGTGTCCTTTGACAGCTCTTTGGTCTCGACCATAGTTGAGTTTGGGGTCTGACTGTTTGAGGTTGTGGACAGGTGTCTTTTATACTGCTAACAAGTTCAAACAGGTGCCATTAATACAGGTAACAAGTGGAGGACAGAGGATCCTCTTAAAGAAGAAGTTACAGGTCTGTGAGAGCCAGAAATCTTGCTTTTTTGTTATTGACCAAATACTTATTTTCCACCATAAGTTGCAAATAAATTCTTAAAAAATCTGACAATGTGATTTTCTGGATTTTTTTTCTCATTTTGTCTCTCATAGTTGAAGTCTACCTATGATGAAAATTACAGGCCTCTCTCATCTTTTTAAGTGGGAGAACTTGCACAATTGGTGGCTGACTAAATACTTTTTTGCCCCACTGTATGTATGTATGTATATATGATTTAACAATTTTTTTTTCTTTCCAAATAAACAACTACAGCATATTCATGAATATGCATGGCATATAGCCTAAAGAAAATATTAAAGACAAAAATCTGCATTACACAAATAACAGTTTTATTGAAACAGCAGAGACCTTTCTTTCATTTTCTACATTTGTCAGTACTCTACTCAGCACCGACTGCTTCAACCAGAATGCGTGCCAAAGGCGATGGAGCATAATGCTTGAGTAGGAAGCTGAGATTCAGGCGCGAGGAGAGGACAAGGACACATACCTGTGACTAGCAACAATGAGGCTGATAGGTCCTGACCAGAGATGTATAGTAACGAAGTAGAACTACTTCACTACTGTACTTAAGTACTAAAAGACAGTATCTGTACTCTACTGAAGTATATATTTTTTCTCCTACTTCCACTTTTACTTCAGTACATATTTTCGATGAGTTTAATACTTTTACTCCGATACATTTTTTATGTGCTGCATAGTTACTCGTTACACTCAAATGTTACGAATCATTCCAAACCCACATTATCACTGCCAGAGCGGTGATACACATTAGAAACACACACAGATCGTGTTCTAAACCAATCGGAGATAGTGAAGGGCGGACCCCTCCCTCCCTCTCACTCCCAAATATGAGCCGGGGTTGTGGACAAAGTGAAGCAAATAGAGAACCAAAGTGCGCGAGAAAGACAGAGAGAGAGAGAATGCGTGAGAAAGGGCGAGTGTGCGTGAAAGAAGGAAACTTAAGTTCATTGAAACACCTTGTACCTTTACTGTACCTATTACCATTATATCGACTAATATTTAATTATTTGGTTAAATTAATCTAAATTATCTGAACAGTCCTGTCTTTGTACTCCTGCTACAGCCAAAGGAATTGTGAGTGTCCTTTAGCTAAAACATTTGAAATAATATAAACAATATTATATTCAAACTTTTGACTGTTTTCTTTAATAACTACATTACACAATACTTGTACTTTTACTTTCAGTACTTGAGTAGTATATTTTAAAATAAACTACTTGCAATACTTAAGTACAAAACATGTTTAATACTTTAGTACTTCCACTTAAGTGCTGTGCTTAAAGAGCACTTCAACTTCTACTCAAGTCACTTTTTTGATAGAGCACTTGTACTTTTACTCAAGTCTGGGTCCCTAGTACTTTATACATCTCTGGTCCTGACCTATAGTCCTAACTCATACTCCTAATCAGTAGGTGGCGGTAATGCACCTAAAAGTTGTTTGCTAACCACCAGTAAAACTTGAGAAGGAGACTGATCGTTGGCATGCTCTCAACCCAGGAAAAACTTCAAGCTTTACAAGGTACATAGTTTTCAGAGGTGGTGCTTTCCAGTTTTGATTGCATCTCTTCCAGGAGAGATTTTTGTGAACCAGAGGGGAAGGAGTGAGAAGGGAGAGAGTAATCGTTGTTGTTTTGTTCCACAGATGCTGTTTTAAACCAGTTTCCACGGCCAAAGCTGATGTTAGAAAATCCATCTACAGTAGAATATGCGAGCTAAGACACCAGGTGAAGTGCAAAAGCATGGGTATATAAGTAATTTAAACCAGTGAAGAGCCAAGATGGACTCCTAGCCAGGATAAAGGCCTGTTCTTTTGGTAATTTATGTCTTTGCTTTTTCACATTGCCAAAGCTCCTTGAAAGTTTGTTTATATCTATTATTGTCTGTGCATTTTGTTTATATTGTATTTTTAACTGTATAACGGCACTGCTGAAAGTTTGAAATAAATAGACCTTTGTAATTTAAATTGCTTTCATTTATATTTTGTATATTTTCTGTTTTATGTCACTCTTTTAAAATGTAATTTATGTTAATGTAATGCAAGACATTTATGTAATGTAAAGCAAACCACATTGTCTGACCATGTGCAAAATCTCTTGTGGTTGTAATAGGTCTGTTTAGCTCTCTACCTCAAATTAGTTTTAGTATGTGTGCCTGATTAAAAGAAAATAAAGGTGGCTTTTGATAGATTATCCATTAGTCTGTGTTAATATGTGGTATAAATGTGTGTACATATTTTTATGTATATATTTCTATATAATTTTACATATTATTTAAAATATATTCTACAATATAGTAAACATACATGTGACACTATATCTGTACATATATTGTTAATACATTTTTGCATATCAATCGGAATACAATATGGTGGATATTTGTAAATATAATATTGCATATTTTGAGATATATAAACACATATATTATATTCACGTGCAATATATTAAAAGCGACAATTATTTATATTTATCAATATACTGCAATAAATTACATATATATAGAATATATGTATCAACATATTACTCATGTATTTTACAATATACTGCAATATATTGCATACATAAAGAATATATGCATCAACATATTACTCCATATATTGCCAATATATACTGCAATATATTACATAGATAAAGAGTATATTTATCAACATATTACTCCATATATTGCCAATATATACTGCAATATATTACATACATTAAGATTATATTTATCAACATATTACTCCATATATTGCCAATATATACTGCAATATATTACATGCATTAAGAGTATATTTATCAACATATTACTCCATATATTGCCAATATATACTGCAATATATTACATGCATTAAGAGTATATTTATCAACATATTACTCCATATATTGCCAATATATACTGCAATATATTACATGCATTAAGATTATATTTATCAACATATTACTCCATATATTGCCAATATATACTGCAATATATTACATGCATTAAGAGTATATTTATCAACATATTACTCCATATATTGCCAATATATACTGCAATATATTACATGCATTAAGAGTATATTTATCAACATATTACTCCATATATTGCCAATATATACTGCAATATATTACATGCATTAAGAGTATATTTATCAACATATTACTCCATATATTGCCAATATATACTGCAATATATTACATGCATTAAGAGTATATTTATCAACATATTACTCCATATATTGCCAATATATACTGCAATATATTACATGCATTAAGAGTATATTTATCAACATATTACTCCATATATTGCCAATATATACTGCAATATATTACATGCATTAAGAGTATATTTATCAACATATTACTCCATATATTGCCAATATATACTGCAATATATTACATGCATTAAGAGTATATTTATCAACATATTACTCCATATATTGCCAATATATACTGCAATATATTACATGCATTAAGAGTATATTTATCAACATATTACTACATATATTGCCAATATATACTTCAATATATTACATGCATTTAGAATATATGCATCAATATATTACTTCATATATTTCCAATATATTATGGGATATATTAAATAGTATAATGAGATGTATTTAATCAATATATGAAAACGGCAATAATTGCAGTATTGTATAATATATTGCAATATATCACTTACATATATATAATATATTTTTATATAATATATCATGATATATATTACTTTGTAAATTTCACAATATATGGAGACACATTAAATATATTGTCATGTAATATATTGAGAAATATATGTTTGTTGCATAAGGGCTGTGCTTCTCGTCCGGTGTTCGACCCCCTTATAGTAGGCAAAAAGCCGTAGGCGAGGTGAGTTGTTTATTTAAATTCATAGTATTCAGAGTAAAACAATAGGCAAAAAGTACCCAGATGACCTAATACTTCTGGCAAGATCCTGAAGTTTGATTTTGATGACTTGACTTTCCCTTGAGCTCCTGGGAGAGGAGTTATTCATTAAAGAAAAAAAAAGGAGAGGCGTTATTTTATTTAAAAAACACATCTCTATTCAAATAAAAAATTCGTATATTAAACAGCTGTTTCTTGTGGTTAAATTGCGCTTGTTTAACATCATTCCAGTTAACGACTAACTCCAGAATGGAGTAAGTGATGTTACGGTGCTACACTGTATGTATACACACTTGTTACATGCCCTATGTTCAGCCAAAAAGCTTTTGTGTTTAAGGATGTTGAAGGTGATGTCATACGCTCAATACAGCAACAAATAAGTGAAATAATGTTAAAGTTGAATCTAAATAAGGGAAGTAAAACTGAACTCTCTGTGTGTGTTTACAGTGAAACTATGATCAAGGAGAGATGTGGTGTGGATGCGATACATTATCTGTCATTTCAGAGGCACCTGATTTTTCTGCTGTGTGTCATCTGTTTACTGTCTGTAGCCATCATCCTCCCAGTCAATCTGAGTGGTGAACTGCTGGGTATCTGTCACACACACAAACACACATACTGTATACATACACACATACACACTAGAAAATGTAGTGCTGTCTGATAACAATGATGTAGGATGTTTCTTTAGGTGTCACTTACATGCACCAAAATAGCTTTCATTATGTCAATAAAAGTCAAAAACAAGACTTTATTACAGTGTGATGTTGGAGTTAAACATTTTGATTAGATTGAACTACTATATATATATATATATAGTATATAAATTTATAAATTTGAAATGTGTGTATATATATATATATATATATATATATATATATATATATATATATATACAGTCTTGTTCAAAATAATAGCAGTACAATGTGACTAACCAGAATAATCAAGGTTTTTAGTATATTTTTTATTGCTACGTGGCAAACAAGTTACCAGTAGGTTCAGTAGATTCTCAGAAAACAAACAAGACCCAGCATTCATGATATGCACGCTCTTAAGGCTGTGCAATTGGGGTATTAGTTGAAAGGGGTGTGTTCAAAAAAATAGCAGTGTGGCATTCAATCACTGAGGTCATCAATTTTGTGAAGAAACAGGTGTGAATCAGGTGGCCCCTATTTAAGGATGAAGCCAACACTTGTTGAACATGCATTTGAAAGCTGAGGAAAATGGGTCGTTCAAGACATTGTTCAGAAGAACAGCGTACTTTGATTAAAAAGTTGATTGGAGAGGGGAAAACCTATAAAGAGGTGCAAAAAATGATAGGCTGTTCAGCTAAAATGATCTCCAATGCCTTAAAATGGAGAGCAAAACCAGAGAGACGTGGAAGAAAACGGAAGACAACCATCAAAATGGATAGAAGAATAACCAGAATGGCAAAGGCTCAGCCAATGATCACCTCCAGGATGATCAAAGACAGTCTGGAGTTACCTGTAAGTACTGTGACATTTAGAAGACGTCTGTGTGAAGCTAATCTATTTTCAAGAATCCCCCGCAAAGTCCCTCTGTTAAAAAAAAGGCATGTGCAGAAGAGGTTACAATTTGCCAAAGAACACATCAACTGGCCTAAAGAGAAATGGAGGAACATTTTGTGGACTGATGAGAGTAAAATTGTTCTTTTTGGGTCCAAGGGCCACAGGCAGTTTGTGAGACGACCCCCAAGCTCTGAATTCAAGCCACAGTACACAGTGAAGACAGTGAAGCATGGAGCATGATATGGGCATGTTTCTCCTACTATGGTGTTGGGCCTATTTATCGCATACCAGGGATCATGGATCAGTTTGCATATGTTAAAATACTTGAAGAGGTCATGTTGCCCTATGCTGAAGAGGACATGCCCTTGAAATGGTTGTTTCAACAAGTCAATGACCCAAAACACACTAGTAAACGGGCAAAGTCTTGGTTCCAAACCAACAAAATTAATGTTATGGAGTGGCCAGCCCAATCTCCAGACCTTAATCCAATTGAGAACTTGTGGGGTGATATCAAAAATGCTGTTTCTGAAGCAAAACCAAGAAATGTGAATTAATTGTTATAGAATCATGGAGTGGAATAACAGCTGAGAGGTGCCACAAGTTGGTTGACTCCATGCCACACAGATGTCAAAGCAGTTTTAAAAAACTGTGGTCATACAACTAAATATTAGTTTAGTGATTCACAGGATTGCTAAATCCCAGAAAAAAAAAAGTTTGTACAAAATAGTTTTGAGTTTGTACAGTCAAAGGTAGACACTGCTATTTTTTTGAACACAGCCCTTTTAACTAATTGCCCAATTGCACAGCCTTAAGAGCGTGCATATCAAGAATGCTGGGTCTCGTTTGTTTTCTGAGAATCTACTGAACCTACTGGTAACTTGTTTGCCACGTAGCAATAAAAATATACTAAAAACCTTGATTATTCTGGTTAGTCACATTGTACTGCTATTATTTTGAACAAGACTGTATATATATATATATAAATATAACACATTCTAGGACCATCTTATATTACATCTTGTAAAAATGGGCATGATATGTGCCCTTTAATGTCATTCTACCATATATTCTATTTTATATAGTATATATTTAATTTATCTCCCTTTTTATCCTTGTAAAGATGCTTTGAAGAAATGCATTATTGTTAAAAAGCAATATATTTATACCTGACTTGATTTGCATATATACTTGAAATAAAATTAAAGACCGACCGATTTCTCTGTTTCAGGCAATAATCCATACAGTTTTGGCAGAACCACCATTGCGAATCTTCAGAAAGGGTACAATATGCACTTTCTGTGATTTGTTTGTATATATATATATATATATATATATAACTGTATATGTAAGAGACTTTAAACTGATTTTGTATTATGCGTCCTTAGTGATAATCTGCTTTGGCTACACACAGTGTTTGCTGTTCTGTATCTCATACTCACGGTGGCAGTCCTGAAACGCCATACATCTAAAATGAAAGGGAGTAAAAAAGAAAATGTGAGTTGCTTTCTAGTTTATCTTTCTCTCATATACACAGTTGGTTACTGTCAATCTTACACAAGATAATTTTTTCTAGGCTAGAAATACTCTGTTTGTGAGATCTGTTCCCACCGAAGCCAGTAATGAGAGTATAAAAACTCACTTTGTGTAAGTGGAAATTTTTAACCGCTCCTTCAGATATATATATTTTCCCCTATCTGAATCATTTACCACATTACATACCATATCACCTCAGTGTTTGTATTTCAAAGATTGTTACTGACAGATCAAAGCACCAATAAGAAAGCAGAATGTGTTCATATTGCATAAAAGGTTTTTAAATATGCATAAAAGGTTTAAGTAAAAAATTTAATATCTGTGTCTGTTAAATATACTGTTTCATTCAGAAAGTAAATGATAACATATGTCTTGTTTACTTGAATGTAGGGAAGCGTACCCTTCCTGTCAAGTGACTAGTGTTAACTTGTGCTATGATGTTGCCAAACTGATCGAACTCGCCAGAAATAGGTGAGAACTCAGATTTGTTCCTGTCAAATTTTCTTAGTGTTACTTTAAGTTTTGTATAGATGTACCTCTTCTGTTATTTATTAAAAACAGAAAGCATGCAGAAAAAAACCTGCAACATTACAATAAGATCCTGGAGCGGTACGGGCGGCGTGAGTTCATCAACCCGCGACCCTGCAGCCACCTGTGTTGCTGTTGCCATTGTCAGAGTTGTGAAAATGTAAGTTGTGAGGAAGATTCGCTGTATATTTGATTTTCAAAATGAAATTGATTTAAATTGGCATTGTATATTGTGTGTAGGTTGATGCTATAGATTACTACAGCTCACAGGAAGCTGCTCTGGTGGAGGAGATCAATAGACTCAAGGAAAATGAACAACTGTCTTCTCTGGGCATGGCCTTTGTTTCCCTGCAGACTGAATATATGGCCTCTTAGTAAGTGCTTTACAATCAGACTTGACTGAAGTCAATCTAATGTACTTCTTTCTACATTTTAGGCACCATAGATGTAGGCCTGGTACTAGGCTTGCTGAATTGGGGGGCAGTTAGGAATTTTGGGTGGGCAGCCATAATAGTTGTACAATATACACTCAACTAAAGGATTATTAGGAATACCTGTTCAATTTCTCATTTATGCAATTATCTAATCAATCAATCAATCAATCACATGGCAGTTGCTTCAATGCATTTAGGTGTGTGGCCTGGTCACTACAATCTCCTGAACTCCAAACTGAAAGTCAGAATGGGAAGGTAAAGGGATTTAAGCAATTTTGAGCGTGGCATAGTTGTTGGTGCCAGATGGGCTGGTCTGAGTATTTCACAATCTGCTCAGTTACTGTGATTTTCACGCACAACTTTTTCTAGGGTTTACATCCAGTATGCGGCAGTCCTGTGGGTGAAAATGCCTTGTTTATGCTAGAAGTTATAGGAGAATGGGCCGACTGAATCAAGCTGATAGAATAGCAACTTTGACTGAAATAACCACTCGTTACAACCGAGGTATGCAGCAAAGCATTTGTGAAGCCACAACACGCACAACCTTGAGGCAGATGGGCTACAACTGCAGAAGACCGGGTAACACTCATCTCCACTACAAATTGGAAACAGAGGCTACAATTTGCACGAGCTCACCAAAATTGGACAGTTGAAGACTGGAAAAATGCGGCCTGGTCTGATGAGTCTCGATTTCTGTTGAGACATTCAGATGGTAGAGTCAGAATTTGGCATAAACAGAATGAGGACATGGATCCATCATGCCTTGTTACTACCGTGCAGGCTGGTGGTGTAATGGTGTGGGGGATGTTTTCATGGCACACTTTAAGCCCCTTAGTGCCAATTGGGCATCGTTTAAATGCCACGACCTACCTGAGCATTGTTTCTGACCATGTCCATCCCTTTATGACCAAAATGCACCCATCCTCTGATGGCTACTTCCAGCAGGATAATGCACCATGTTACAAAGCTCGAATCATTTCAAATTGGTTTCTTGAACATGACAATGAGTTCACTGTACTAAAATGGCCCCCAGTGTCACCAGATCTCAACCCAATAGAGCATCTTTGGGATGTGGTGGAATTGGAGCTTCGTGCCCTGGATGTGCATCCCACAAATCTCCATAAACTGCAAGATGCTATCCTATCAATATGGGCCAACATTTCTAAAGAATGCTTTCAGTACCTTGTTGAATCAATGCCACAAAGAATTAAGGCAGTTTTGAAGGCAAAGGGGGTCAAACATAGTATAAGCATGGTGTTCCTAATAATCCTTTAGGTGAGTGTATATAAATATGAAACGGATCTGAAGGTTTTACTTTAAATGTCTCCCTCATACATAATTTATATTCTGTGTCTTATCATTGTTGGCAAGTGAAGAGGGAAAAAAACGATATAGGAGACTTTTTCCTTAAGATATTTTGCACAGTACCAGCTGCCCCCCCCCCCCCCCCCCCGAATTATAACAGTTTTTGTATAGATATGATAAAGTGATAATGATGAAAGCCAAGGTATGGCAGATGTTGGTGAAGTAATTTAATATTACAACCTCAACGTTACAGTCACATAGGCTATATTTTTATGAATGCCTGACCCTCATCATACATGCTTCTGCAGCAACCATGCTGAAATATCAAAACAGAGCACAACGCTTAAATAATCTATTGATGAGAACATTATGGGAGCAATTTGACAAATTGACATTGGTGGGTGGGAGCTAATATAAATAGTGTTTGCCAACAAGGGAAGCTATTTGTGTGGCTGGACATTTTTGGGGGCAGAGGAAAAATCTGGAGGGGGGACAATGCCCCCCAGCTAGCCTGATGTTGTCATACTCAATTCTAGTCAGAATTTAAGTCTGATACTGCTCCATTGGGCTGTGATTATGGGGTGTGTTTCAACCGAACCAGGATAAAAAATGCCTCTACACTCAATTGGATAGACCTACAACCAATCAGAGCAACCGAGTGTGTGACGTATGTTGAAATGGCACCTCTCTTTTTGCAGCCTGACCTAAACTGCTAGTTATTTCGCTACAATGAGACTAATATTATGATTGTGCTAACTGAGTCTAAGTTACCCTTAAAGTAGAGGTACCCTTAAATATTATAGTTTTAAGTTGTTAACTTAGGCATGTTGCTATGTCAGATGGCATCTTATTTGCTTGTGATTATTTTCTTAGTATTCTAAAAGATTTTAATGCGCTGGATTGTGGAGGCGGTGCTGGGGGTGTGGTGGGAGAAGAAATGGGTGGAGTAATTACATGTGGGTGTGGGCGGGAGCCTCAGCCATCCTCTAAAAGCACAGAGCTGAGGGTGCGAAGATGGAAAGTGAGGTACGCCCCTCATCTATACAACATCTACTGGTAAGTTCAACCAAAATCCTTCAAGATAAATATGGTTATTTAAAAAATATTTTTAAATTTACGTTTTATTAATCTCTGTCTCTCTCTCTCTTTCTCAGGGAGAATTTGTCCATACGGGGTTGGAAATGGTGGGTGCGTTGCCTGCTGCTAAATAGCTTTCTCTTTATCATCCTCCTCTTCCTCACGACTCCCTCCATCATTATCAGCACCATGGACAAGTTTAACGTTACCAAGCCCATTGCCTCCCTGAATGTATGTGACTGAACATTTACATAAATGTATGTACAGGTAGAGTAAGTGAAGTGATGGTGAGACTGTGTGTTTTCAGAATGCCATTATCAGCCAGTTCTTCCCAACCCTTCTTCTGTGGACCTTCTCTTCCCTGTTGCCTACGGTAGTTTATTACTCTACTTTATGGGAAGCCCACTGGACCAGGTAAACCACTTAAACCTGCATACACAGAGACATGTGAACAAACATGCTCAATAATGATTGTGTGTTTGTGTGTGTAGATCCAGTGAGAACATGAGCATGCTGTACAAACTTTACACCTTTTTGATCTTCATGGTGTTGATTTTGCCATCACTCGGTCTTTCCAGGTAAAAGGTCACTCTCAATTTTTTGTTTCAGTGTAAAGTTACTTTATTGGCATGATTGTGTGTACTTACAATATTCCTAAACATTATACATAAAACAAGAAACATATGATAACACACCAGTCATACAATAAAGATCTCTTTTGCTTTCTCTCTCGTCCTCTCTATATGTCTCTCTCTCTATAATATTTGCTCTCCATGTCCTGTCTCTTTCGCTCTGTCTGTCTGTGCAATTTAAAAGGAAAAGATGTTTTTAGTGCAAAATTAAAAGTCAAATAGTAAGATACATAGATATATGAAAACAAAAAATAGCAAGATATAAATTTAAATGATAGTTCACCCAAAAATAAAAATTCTGTCATAATTTTTTCATCCTCTTCTGTTCTAAACCTGTATGAATTTCTTTTTTCTGATGAACACAAAAGAAGATATTTTGATAAATGATGGTAAGCACACAGCTGATTGTAACCATTGACTTCCATAGGATAAAATTAGGTGGAATTCTATGGCTACCATCAACTGTGTGCTTACCATCCATTATCAAAATATCTTTATCATTTATCACAATACTTCCATTATATTTGTTTATCATACTATGGAAGTCAGTGGTTACAATCAGCTGTGTGCTTACCATCATTTATCAAAATATCTTATTTTATTTATATATAAAAAAAAACAACTCATACAGTTTAGAAGAACATAAGGATGAAAAAATTATGACAGAATTGCATCTGACATGCTATCTTGCAAATCTATGTCAGGCACTTATGTTTAGGTTCAGTAATTTCACTTTAATGGCAATGAAAAGGTTATTAGTCAGTAATTGAAATGCCTTATTTTCACAAATGTCACATTAGTCATTTTATTGGTATTTAAAGAATTTGACGGCCTTTTGTTGCAAAACCCTCAATGTGTTAGCATTTGCAAGCTTTTTTGGAAATAAAACTCCACTTCTATTCTCAAAATCACTAAATATGCAACTAGAAACATTGCAAATGATGAAAGTTAACATATAAAAATTGAACAAAATTGAACCACACATAAGGAGGCAGTGTCATGCATGTGGCTGCCACCGTTGGGTTCCATTCAAGTCCAAGGGCTCACAAGGGACACAAGTCCTCGCAACTTTCTCTGTCTCTCTCTCTTTCTCTTTCTCTTTCTCTTTGACTTTCAGCTTTGATTGTGATCTGTCTCAACCAGTATTCACATTTGCTGTGTTTCCCCCTCAGTCTGGACGTGTTTCTTCGCTCGGTTTTTGACCCAAAGGGGAGTTTAAGGTTGGAGTAAGTGTCAGTCTTTTTAGAGTTTTTTTTATTCAATTTATTAGCTTAAAATCTATTTTGTTAAACACACTTGAGTTTCAATTTAAAAATAAGTCTCTCTCTCTGTCTCTCTCTCTCTCTCTCTCTCTCTCTCTCTCATCTTAGGTGTGTGTTTTTACCCGATCAGGGGTCTTTCTTTGTGAATTACGTGATCGCCGCAGCGCTGGTGGGCTCTGGGATGGAGCTGCTGCGTTTGCCAGGATTACTGCTATACATTGTGCGCCTGGCACTTGCGAATTCAGCTGCAGAGAGGAAATACGTTAAACAGGTTGGGCTGTGGCTTTAAAATTTGATGAAAATTATGTCATTTTCTTTGTACTGCTTTAAACTGATGTACATTTGAATTATAACATCCCTTCTTGCATTCTCTTTTTTCTGTAGCATCAGGCTTACGAGTTTCAGTACGGAGCCGTGTACGGATGGATGCTGTGTGTGTTCACTGTCATCATGGCCTACAGCATCACTTGTCCTGTCATCGTCCCTTTTGGTCTGATTTATTTATCTATCTAGATCCTTGTACCCTACCTTACTGTAGATGACATTATATTAACATTCAGATTGCGTATGCAGGTTTGCTGTATCTCTTACTCAAACACCTGGTGGACAAACACAACCTGTACTTTGCTTACTTGCCGGCCTGCCTTGATCGTAAAGTTCATCTGGGAGCTGTCAATCAAGCGTTGGCTGCACCAATCATATGCTTGTTCTGGCTTTACTTCTTCTCTGTGCTCCGGCAAGGTAACACCCACTATGCAATGACCGGATGATCAAATATATGCTTTTTTTAAAGATTTGTTTTATACATTGATATGTACGGTACAGATGATTTGTGTGTTTATATGCAGGGTTCATGGCAGTCACATCTTTGTTTACATTAGTGGTTTTGAGCTTGACCATCTTTATCTGTATAAGTTACACCTGCTTCGGACACTTCAAATATCTCAGCCCTCACAACTACAATGTAAGTTAACATTGGTTTCGTGTGTGTGTGTGTGTGTGTGTGTGTCTGGTTGTTTATACTAATACAGTCTCTCATAATAAGGTTCTCCAATAGCTTTTCTGTTTACCGTGTTATTGTCATCGCAATGTATGTCTATTATTTATATTTAGGTAAAGGAGGAAGATGAAAATGCTACAGAGAGCTCATCTTCATTGGTATGCTTCACATTTGTCTGTAATTTCTGTATTACTTAAAAGGGTCATGCACAAAGTTGCATTGAACATTAGAAATGACTCAAATGTACCTGTATCTCTTCGACTTTCCAAAGGTTTATCTACCCAAAGTTCTAAACCCAGACTCATCGTCACATGCCCCCGAAAGGTGCAGCACACACCAGTCATACGGGACGACAGATATAAACCCGTCCATCCTCAGCACTGAGGAAGACTCTCCTAACTTAAATACCTAATGAAATCACTAAACACAACCAATCAGAGGCCATCAATCCACATCTGCCAACCTCCACAACTGCTCTCCTAATTCAAGAAAATGACCAAAAAGCTGGAAGGTGCAGTTTTTTTTTGCTAGTTGTGGGAATATATATATATGGTTTATTATTAAACACAGACAGGAAGTCTTGCGAAACAAATCAGACACAAAAGATTTTAGATTATTTTTGTTAATGATCCTAAATAATTTTTTCTGTCACAGACGTGTTGCTGTCGCAACATGCTGATGTTAATTTCCTTACAAAAGCGGCATTACCAATGAGTACAAGGTAGGTCTAGTGTGTAAAAGTGCACGTGAACTCTCAGGTGTCTTGTTACAATTTATTTTACGTTATAACTGTAAGTAAGTGTAAAACTAAATGTGTGTGTTTCTGAGAGAACTCGCATACAGGTTATGCATAAAAATGTAATTGTTTTAAATCAAAGTTTTATACAAATATGTTTATATTGACTGAGAAATTAAAAACATTTCATAGGATTGTTGTGTGTCTACTTGTACAGTACAGCTATCTGTATGGCCATCTGAGTGAGGACAAATACAGTAAAGTGAAGACCAGCCAATATGTCCTCACTTTACTCTCTTTGTCCTCCCTCCGATTCTCTTACAGATAACTGTACTGCCCCTTTAAAGGGCTCTTTGAGGGGAAGACTTGGGTTTAGGTTTGGATTTTGAATTGTGTTAGGGTTGGGTTAAGAATTAGGGTTAGGACTTATTTGAGAGAGAGAATATTGAATAGAATGATAAGTTGCTGTTTAAAGCTCATCATCAGTAGGTGGCACTGTTGCTTTCTGAACTGCTGGGAAAAGCCTTTAATTCTGTCATATGGGACTAGTGAAATATATTTCTCTTGTCATTACTGTAAGAAATTCAACAGTTATGCAATGTAAAGTATTGTAAGTGAAAATTTTAATGTCTGGTTTTTGTTTATGTAAAGAGAAGAAAGTGTTTTATGTAATTTTTGATATGTTCTTCATATGAAAGACCCAAAAAGGAATTGTAATCTATGACTGGTTACGTTTCATAGACCATACAGTGAGTCTATTGTCTTTAACATCCTAATAATGGATGAATGAAAATCACAGATTTCGTGTGACTCCAGGACAGCGCAAAATCTTCTTGTTTCTGCAGTTACCCATTACAAACTCCAGAATCAAGGGTTTTAAGTCTCTTAAGAACAGAAACCGATCTGATAATGATACCATGGGACTACTTGGTACTCATCAGCTGGTTTACTTACTTTTTTTTTTTGCACAATAATTTTTGGTGCATTTTTACTGTAACCTAAATGCCAAAAACCAAATGCTTACCATGTAAATGAATATAAAGCATACATACATTTTTATTCTGTGAAATTCAATGTTTGCACCTCTATAAACCTTCAGGTTAAATCATTTTTTAAATCTGTTTTTGATTTACTTTCACCTGCATTCAACTTACAGTTTTGTGCATTTGAGTTTTATAAAATGCTTTTATATTTTCTGAAACAAATGAAAGTGAAATTGGTCAATCAATTATAAACTCGAGATGTGTTGCAAAGCAATTTCCAGATTCTTATGGGTAATTGTTAAGATTGACAGCTGCCCTGTCAGGAAAAAAGGTCAAAATGGTCCCAAAATGTACCATTTAAAAAAGTCCTAATGCATTTTATTTAGATACAGATATGTACAGTGTTCGAATTGAAGGGGGCTGGGGTGGTCCTGGCCCCCTATCAAGCACAAAAATTTTATTAAAATACCACATGAATTTAAAATGATTGTGCTAAACTGCCATAGATCAATACTGTCTATTATTTGTCCAAATTTTACAATAAATTTATACAAAAGATTTCTGTCTGAAATAAATGTAAACTACTCCCAAGTGCGCCTCATGCTGGTTTCTGGAGGAATTAACAGATTGTTAGACTTGAACTCTAGGGCTAGGGGCGTTAAAAAATAACCTCAAACTATTATTTCACACTTATTTCATGGGTAAAGATGGTAATGATTTGAATAAAGTGTACTTTTTACTTTGTGAAATCATGACAACCTTGGGATGGGGTCTTAACTGGGCGACCCCTCAAAATCTTGACCTAATTCAAACACTGAATATGTATACATTTGGTACCAATATGTACTGTACCTCGGACGTACAAGTATAACCTCTTTAGGTGCAAAGTTGTACTTTTTAAAAGGGTACCGTCCTGGTGAAGGGGCCTAATCCTAAACATAAAATATTGATTGGTCTCTAGATAGAGCTCAGGTCCCTACTTCAGTGTAGCTTAATGAGATTCAAATTTGTTGTAAAAACTTCCAAAGTAGTGAGCATTTTTAGTTGTGAAGTGAGTCAAGTGTTGGCAGCTGTAACGAATCCAGAAATACCTTATTATTTCTGATTTTAGAAACAGCTGCTGAAGACTGGCCCATTAAGAGAGTTAGAAAACCTTTCTTTTTTTAGAGAAAGTGCATTATTCATCCTTGTAAAAAGGCCTTTTTGGACAAGATTTAAATTCTGTAATGTAACACCACATCATATTGTGAATGGCTCATCTCCAGCTGGGTTTGGTCTTTCAAACTACAGGAACAAATTATTGTTGCGCTTGAACATGGTGCCTCAAAATCCCTCCAAAGATGATTCATCCCCCATTTATACCAACGATCCTGTTTCCTTGTATCCTCCCTTCTTCTCTCCTTCTTTTATATGATCCGTGCTCTTTTTCCATGCCATGATGAATGCCTCTGACCTCATGACCCCCGAGTATGTATGACTGATCTCTATGCCAGCCAACCACAAAGCCGGACGGCATTGATTTCCCCTCCTGATCCCTCCCTTTTGTCTGCAGGGATTATTCCCATGGCAACGCTGGTGGTCCGTAAGGTAACATTCTTGGAGGCAGCGTCGCGGTGAAAGTAATAGACCCTCGCCAAGCCCAGGGGGTAAACTTATTCCACTTCACCCAGACTGAACCTTTAAGGGAAATCTATTAGGAACGTTTTGTTTCCTTGCCAGGCATCTCGTAAGGTTTACTCTGTAAGGAGGAGGCAGCCTGAGGACAGAAAGAAATGAGGAAAAAAGAATTCACAGATTGAGTTGCTTGTTAAGTTATAAGAACAGAATACACATGCATTTTGGTTGGAAGCCATACTATGAAATACTATTAAATCATTTTTTGCTCAATTTCTCATACAGTAGATCTCATATATCATTTTTGTATATTCAAATGTGGCATCCACATTTTAAAACGTTTTGTTGAAACATACACATACCAAAAATGATGTTAACATTGGTGCCCCTGGGTAAGACTACAATCTATAAACATGACATGATGTCTAACCACCATGGAAAACTGTGTCCAACGCATTTTTTCTTCCTGCCTCATCCTTGCATTTCTTTCCTGTCCCAAATCTTCACCCTATAAGCTTCTCATAGAGGCCTATGCTTTGTGAGTTATAGCCAGAGGCGGGTGTGATCTTGTTGCTGCTAATCTCTTGTGAATGAGTGCATGTGTCTGTATACCACTGTGTGCATTGCACTTTTGCATAGCTAACTCAACGGGGTCTTTGTGTCGAATCGTTCTTTGACAGCGCTGAAGTACCATCACTAATCACGATAATGCAGACACATGAGCCCGCTGACACTCACAACCCTGGACCTGCTTCAAGAGCACTAGACTGTTAAGTACTTGACACCTGTAGCGGATGTTGCTTGTCAAGGTTTTTGGAAAAAGCTGGAAAGTGCAAGAGAAAGGTCATGCTATGGAGCTGAGTCAGCTGACATACAGTCAGGGGTGTAAAAAGTACTCAAAAATGTTACTCAAGTGAAAGTACAAGTACTAAGTGTAAATTTTAATTAATTAAAAGTAAAAGTATCTGTCCTGATCATACTTGAGTAAAAGTAAAAAAGTACACATTACAATTGTACTAAAAAGTAAAAGTAACAGGAAGAATAAAAACTAGAGATTCTTGTTTAAGCTTTTAATCTCTAAAAACATGAAGTGAATGAACCATTTATTTGTCAAACTATAAAACTATTAACTAATTTCAGTATGCAACATGTTACTCAAAGTTTGTAGAACCTCGAATTTAACTTAAATTTCAAGCTCTATCAAGCCTGTCACAGGCAGCTTTTTGGTTACATTGTGCTGTTGCGTCACATAAATCCTAAACACGTCAGACGTTGAGGCAGATTTTCGTGCCAGTATGACGTCATTGCCATAGAAACAGTGCAGATAATCTGGAAAACGGCACGCTACAGGACGCACAGATCGGATCTGAACAGTTAATATGGACAGCAAGTCTGTCAAATTGGATATGCACCAAAATCAGATTTGGACTGACAGTGTGAACAAGGTCTTAGTCATGTTAGAGATGCTACAAATAGTAGGGAACGTGTCTCATGGGAACACACTTCATGTGTTGTCGGTTTCAAAGAAAAAAATCTTCATCATCAGATGAACTGTTGGCCAATTCCTTAGTGTGGTCTAAAGGCTCCAGAATAAATAAGATTTAAATTAAACTGGCCATCAGCGCAATTCAATTGGTTTGGTAAGAGCAAGGAATGGGTAGAATAAAGTGATCTCTAAAAAAGAAGTACTTTTTGATTGTAAATTAAATTGTAAGGAGTAAAAAGTATGTTTTTGTCTTAAAAAATTTAATTAAGTAAAAGTATTGATTTTGACTGTTACTTTATTTACGTGGTTCGGCCGTTCGTCCACACGGAAACGCAGTATGACGTCACTGAAACAGAACATTTTTGAAAACCCCTGCCAGGGTGAGTATTTTAAGAAACGGTGGTTGCGGTGGTGTTGTGTAAACGGGTATTTGCCTTGCGACGTCAATTTTGTTAGGCTTCTGATTGGCCAAGGTGGCGTTACGATTTGAGTTATATCACTGGTGTGGCATGCTCTTGACAGTGCGTGATCACGTGTTTTTGCGTGTTCATGTAGGCAGAGATTTCTGTTAAACCGAAAATGTGTGGAGGGAAATTTTCTTTTAACCGTAGAAAGGAAAACCTCCAATTATAAAAATAACTGTGTCCGTGTGGACTAGGCCTCAGTGTGACTACAAGGAAATGTGGAAATAAATGCTGGGTCATTTTTAGCAGTTTTGGGTCAAAAAGAACCCAACACGTTGGGTTGTAATTTATGCCCAACGGTGGATTGAAAATATCCCATCATTTTTTTAAAGATATATTTGTGCAAGTACAACAAATGCTTCTTTGTTGCTTTACGTCTTTCTTATCAAAAGTATATTATGTATTAAAATTATGAGTTTCAGATTTAACCCTTTAACCCATGGCTGGCTAAATTATGAATATACCCAACCGCTGGGTGTATTTAACCTAGAAAATGTACATTTTTGACCCAGCCATAACCCATATTTTTTGTGGGCTGGGCTCATTCTGAACAGGCAGCTGATTTCTCCCATCACCTATAGTTGCTGTAGTTTACGTGTCTCGTGTAAATCTGTTGGTATCACGCAAGGGGTATTAGGTCATATTGAACACACATCCTGCCAGCTGTGTCTGCACTTCCTGTTTTAATTTTTCTGTTGAGAAGCCAATAAAATCACATTGTAACGCTTCAGACGTCTGCTTACATTTGGAAAAAAATGTTACAGTGTGTAATTTGGGTAACACTTAAAAATAGGGTCTCTTTTATTAATATGTTATTTGTTACATTAACTAATCCAACATATGCAGCCATTTATTCATCTTTGTTAAAGTTATTTAAGTTTATTATAATGGGTGTTTATTGTGCATTATTTTTAAATATCCTATTTATTAGTACATTTATTAGTAATTTATTAACATTACAAACTGCTGTAGAATTATTGCTCATTGTTAATCAATGTTAACTTTAAATATTTAAATTCACAAGTTTAATTAAACTTTATTTCTATAACTTTTCAGAGTTTTGAATTGCTGCAAATCAGCTTCACAGTAAATAGCATAGTAATAAATAAATAAATAAAATAAGAAAATACAAAGAATACATGCTTTTATTATTTCACAAAATATGTACTTTATTGATACTAACTGTGAAAATAATTGTCTGTAGGTAATCACATGCTATTTATAAATTATGCATATACAGTTTTCCATACAATGTATTTGCGATAGTAAACATACACAATTTATTATGTATTATTATAATTATGTATATTATAGTATTATTGTAAACACAGACAGATTCAAAAGTTTGAGATCGTGGAGTTCTGTAGTTCGCTACACGTTGCTATGGCAACAGCTGACTAGGGCTTTTGTTTACACTAGCAACCGCAGGCAAATGAGCTCGCTAGCTTTAGTTAACTCACAACATAAACACTAAGCTTCTGACAGTTTTATTAGGCTATATATAGATTCATATGGTATTTCTTTTGAAAATATAGATTGATAAGAAATGGATTCTGATGCTTTGCATTATTTTGTGGATTTAGCAGCTGGTTCACTAGTTCGCCTGCGCATTCAGGTCTTAATGATTAATGGTAAACAAACTTGGCTTGCTGTCCTCGAAGGGAGCTCTGTACCTGAGCTCTGAACCTTCAGAGAGAGCGAACCTGAGGCTGGGGCTCGAGCCACAAGTTCAACCCCCTGCAACTGAACTGCAAAGAGGAAGAAGGAGAGAGTGAAGGAGGAGATGGGGAGGAGGAGGGATGTCGGAAAAGAAAGCAGCTGGACAGGAAGGCCTGAAGGCTGCCTTATATACGCCCATGATGATGATGATTGACAGGCCTGAATGTTTAGGCTCCTCCCGAACCTACGTTTAGAACTGCATTTCACTAGTTCGCCTGCGCATTCAGGTCTTAATGATTAATGGTAAACAAACTTGGCTTGCTGTCCTCGAAGGGAGCTCTGTACCTGAGCTCTGAACCTTCAGAGAGAGCGAACCTGAGGCTGGGGCTCGAGCCACAAGTTCAACCCCCAAAAGAGTGTTTGATGGACAGCAAGTTGAGCAGGAGCCTGCGAGTAATTAAGGTCTGTAAGATTTATCCTCTCTCTCCCCCCCAAAAAATGGGTAGAATATCATCAAACCATTTCTTCTTCCTCTTACTGAATTACTACTGCGGTAGTAAGAGCGAAGATGAAATCACTGCTGCGGCAGTGAAAGAATTGTACAGAAAAAGATGTGCAAAGTTTCAGCTTAAGACTCCTGCGGGAGTCAATGGGAAGCGTGCGGCCTGGGGCTCCTGCGGGAGCAAGGCTGAATCACTACTGTGGTAGTGCAAGCGTTATGAAATCACTGCTGCGGCAGTGAGCAAAGTTATACAAACGAAGCTGTGCGAAATTTTGGCTTAAGACTCCTGCGGGAGTTACTGGGAAGCGCACGGACTGGGGCTCCTGCGGGAGCAAGGCTGAATCACTACTGCGGTAGTGCGAGCGTTATGAAATCACTGCTGTGGCTGTGAGCAAAGTTATACAGAAAAAGCTGTGCAAAATGTTTGGCTTTAGACTCCTGCGGGAGTTACTGGGAAGCGAACAGACTGGGGCTCAAAGGGGAGCAAGGCTGAATCACTACTGCGGGAGTGCGAGCGTTATGAAATCACTGCTGCGGCAGTGAGCAAAGTTATGCGGAAAAAATGTGCAAAATTTGGGCTTATTTTAGCTCTAGCTATAGACACTATATGCTACGCATCAGTTACAGGCTATGTATTGTAACTGTGTTTGCTTGTATAGTCCCTGTCAAATAAACAAATAATAACTCCTGCGGGAGTAGGAAATGCGCTGTCTGGGGCTTCGGAGCGAGCGGGATAAGATCACTACTAAGGCAGTGAGAAAAAAGGTTGCGGCAACTGTTAAATAAGAGCGCGATCGGCTGGGATCAATACTGTGGTAGTATGAGCGGGACAAAATCGCTGCTGAAATCAATGCGTATCGAGCGAAAGGTTGTTAGAGGCTGATTGTGGTTGATAATTAGCCAACATGTTCATTAGATTTTTGTTGACAAATAACTGCGCAAAAAACACACGAACATTGGAAACAATCGTGAACACGTTTTTTGGAGCAACGGACTATATTATTTAGGATAAATTTCTATAGGAGGAAAAACGCAAAATAAGAACATCTTGTGACTATTTTGTGGGCTCGTCTGCTTACTTTAGAGAACTGTGTTAAGAGGTTGGTATCCGGTGGGACCAGCGGGACCCAACTCGAACCTTGTGGGAGCATGCAGCTTACCTTTGCTGCGGGTGGGACTGGGCAGATAAAAAAGCTAGTGGTCCCAGGGTTTCTCTTTGATATAAGTGTCAACAAATAAGAATAAAGAATAAAGAATAAGAATAAAATTAAAACTGGAACGGAAGACTGACATTTTTTGTTACATCGCCTTGCAGATGGCTCTGCGAGGCGATGCATAAATTGAAAAAGCGTGAATATGTACAAAAAAATATATGGACGTTATAGAATATGCATCTGCGGCCGGTCAGTTTATGGGAAAAAAGCAGTGTTTCTCGATTGTTATAATACGTGAGATCAAAGTCCAAAGACGTGATCCACTTAGCTTTGCAGCTAGCACGGCACCCTTTAATCCCAGATAGCACGGGTACGACTGTAAGATGTCTGATAAAGATCTGGAGAAGTGGAATACATTTGGTGTGTTAAAACATCTTATAAAGGTCTTAGAAAGAGCTGCTTTACATGAGCACTTTACATACATTATAAATCAAAAACATCTTTAATATGTCTATGACATCTTTTAGGAAACGTCCCAGAGACGTATTGCAGATGAGCAAACAATCTAAATAATGTGACTTGCAGATGTAAACACAGACATCAAATAGACATCTTCGAGATGTACGTGTGCTATCAGGGATGCGTTTGAAATGACACCTCTGGACACCTAGACAGCACGGGTACGACTGAAAAAGCATGATAAGGATCTGGAGCTCTGGGGAAAAAAAAAAAAATTTGGGTGAGTAAACATCTCATAACAACCTGGAATAAAATTTCACGGCAGCCTGCCGCCAAATTGGCTTGCTGCCAGCCAGCCGCTTTGCTTTTATGAACCAAAGTCAAACTTTCCGAATTTGGCATTCAATAGAAAAATCGTTGATCAGTTTCACGAGCAGAGCATTCGCGTCGCGCACGCACAACATCTCTGCAGCGGGTATAGTGAGAAATTTGAGAAGGGCGAGTCATGTATTGCAGATGTGCAATTTAATCATCAAAAATTACATATTGCAGGTGAAAATGTAGCGTAGACATCAAATAGACGTGTATGTGTGCTATCAGCAATGTAGAAGCACTCTCATATGAAAAAATTATTACAAACGCAAGAGCAAGCGGCTCGTTTGCAGACTATCGACCGGTACACGGAGACGCACCCACATACATGAATACTGCGGCTCAGCCATTGTTGTAACTTTGACTGTGCCCTAGATTGCAAACGTAAGGTGCTCTCGTTTTGTGAACAATTGATCTTTAATCTGTGATCAATTCTCAAAAGTAAAGTTTAGCTACACAAAACAAAAAATCCAAGAACGGAGCTAGAAGTTCATAAACTATATTTAAGACTGTCGACGACAGGGGAAAGTTCCCTCTCGCCCCTAACATTTTTTAAATTAAAGCTTATTGAAAACTGGCCGTGAGGACGAAGGCCAGGATCTGCTGCGGTAAAGAGAAATAAAAATTCTGACAAATTATAGTGAAGTAAGCAGCCGAAATCATTGCTGCGGCAATGAAGTAAAATTTATTTAAAAGTTGGGTGCTAGGACGAAAACAGAAATCGCTGCTGTGGTAGAGAAATTTAAACATTTTCTAACAAATTATTGTGAAAAAGCAGACGAAATCATTGCTGCTGCAATGAAGTAAAATTTATTTAAAAGCTGGGTGTGAAGACGAAAACGAGGATCATTGCTGCGGTAGAGAAATATAAAAATGTTCTCTGACAAATAATCGTGAAAGAAGCAGCCGAAATCATTGCTGCGGCAATGAAGTAAAATTCATTTAAAAGCTGGGTTTGAGGACGCCAACAGGAATCACTTCTTCGGGAGAGAAAATTAGAACATTTTGTGCCAGATTATAGTGAAAAACCAGCCGAAAAATAAATAAATGCTGCGGCCATGAAGTAAAATTAATTTAGAAACTGGGAGTGAGGACGAAAACAGGAGTCACTGCTGCGGTAAAGAAATATAAAAATTATCTTTGACAAATGATTGTAAAAGCAGCCAAAATCATTGCTGCGGCAATGAAGTAAAAATAATTTAATCAGCTGGGTGTGATGAAGAAAACCTGGATCACTGATGTGGTGGGAAAAAAAAGTTATTTTCTCTGACAATTATCAAGGGAGAAACAGCCGAAATAATTGCTGCGGCAATGAAGTAAAATAAATTTAAAGCTGGGTGTTAGGATGGAGGCTGGATCACTACTGTGGAAGAAAAATTGTAAATTTACTCTGACGAATTATTGTGAAAGTGGCTGAATTCATCGCTGAAACAATGAGGTAAAATTAATTTAAAAGCTGGGTGATAGGACGAAACCGGGATCACAACTGCAAATAGAAAAAATTGACAATTTTCTCTGACAAAGTATCGTGAGAGGACGAAATTACTGAGGTGGAGAAATATCAAGTTTAACTGGGGCTGGTGAATGATCGGAGTCCGGGAACACTGCTGCGGCAGTGAGAAATGGATTTTAACTGGCGCTATTGCGGTTGATCAGATAACTGCTGTTGGCCTTGAGATTGAAAATGAAATCAAGTGCGGGAGCGGTGTTTGTGGTTGCTGCTGCGGCTGAGGGAATGAACTTTAGGTGAGACAGGTGGAAATTATTCGATGGTAAAGAATTATGTGCGCTTCTAGTAGAAACCGGCGTTTAGGGATGAAGTCCTGCAGTTGGTTACGAGGTGAGTTAATACAGACAAATCTTCTTTAGTCCATAAGTCTATAAAGTTTATTGGCATAACTCCGCGGCGTGATATTTAATGACCTGATATCAATTTAATGGTGCGGCGATGAGAGACAATACCGAAGAACGATTTCAAATTGCGAAGCGTGTTTAAATGTTTTAATAAACACTGTGGTTTGGCTGTTGGACAAATTGTGAATAGCAATGAGACCGGGGTTTGGTCGCCTGTTAATTAAGCACTAATTAGCATCAACCGAACCGCGTTTTTTTTGAGATGTTCTAATCAATTATGAATAATATTTAAAGCAATGAAGAAGCAATATATTTAACGAATAAACATTATATGCTTATTAGGTTGATGAAAGTGGACTAGCTTACCGTGATAGTGCGAGCGGCGGTTCTGTAACGGAGAGAAACGGAGATCCCTACTGCGGTAGAGATGAAGCGACAGAAAGATCAGCTTTAAATAATACTTAACCGGACTCGTGGCGAGCCCGTGTGAGCAGGCAAGCCTGCAACAAATCTCTTTGATTGATCCATACAATACAATGCTATTTAATGTATATGCGTCTTTACTATGAAGTATAGAAACGTGCCATTTAAAACACGAGATAGGCTATCTTATATTTATAAAGAATGTACCCTGGATGAGGAAAATAACTACAATCCGATTTCTGCATTGCTTGAAAAGTAAAAACGTAAATGAAATGAAAGTTTAATAAAGACATATTTATGAGATTGTTATTTTGTTCATGTTCTTATATGTGTCAAGTTTTTGTGTTACAACAATAGGGTTGTTCCGACAGACGACTTTTTCTATCCTTAGCTTTGTGTTGGGTTTTTTGAACTCAATTGCTCGATGCTGTCGGTTCAAAGAAAAGTGCATCAGTTAGCGCGTCATGCCTTTCGCCTTTTGGGCTGCACGCGGCCGCGGACCCTCTCGATGACGAAAATGACGTCATGCGGACGGCGCGCATACGCGGACGTCCCTAGTATACTTTCGGCTTCGTGTGCGCGAAAGCGGAGGCTCGTTGTAGACCATTGCGTGGGATCCTTGCCCGTCCGCGGAGACTGTCATATCATGTATGCGTGCGGGGCCAGTGGAATGCGGTGTTGCCTTGGATGGAAGAACGCGGGAGCGTGTAGCGAATTCTTCTACAGAGCTGTGAGAAAAATATAAACTATCGAGAAGAACGAAAAAACGAGCAGTTTGATTGAATTTACAATAAGGTAGGTTTCACTACGATTAACTCTGGATTATAAAGCTCCGATAATTGTTAGCTTTGATGGAAAATGGATTAATAAACGCGAAAACAAGTGCAACACAGTCCTGTGGGCCGCCATTGTTGTTTTGGGTCGATCGCGCATGCGTAGACGGAATTAACAGAAGCGCATGATGTCACGTCGCCGTTGACAAACAGCGTTTGCAATCGAGCATGCGGTTGTCGTGTAAAAGAACATCCGAAATGCAAAAATATTGAGCACAGCCCCTGACATCAACTACAGCGGTAGTGAGAGCGGGTACTAAAAAAGCTGCTGCATTGGTATTTAAAAATATATTTCCCAAGTTAGTAGGAGCTGGAGCTCGTTGTGTAGACGTGATTCCGGAAACGGGCGGGGCCAAAATCCGGAAAAGAAAGCAGCTGGACAGGAAGGCCTGAAGGCTGCCTTATATACGCCCATGATGATGATGATTGACAGGCCTGAATGTTTAGGCTCCTCCCGAACCTACGTTTAGAACTGCATTAATGGTTTGACTTTGAGCAGTGAGCAGAGAGCTGCACTTCAAACCTCTCTCGTCATACTAAAGAGGAACTACAAATTCAGCCGTGTTTTATTCTGGGGGAGGATTTTGGGCATAAAAGGTGATTATTTCATTGCCCAAGGGATTGGAGAAGATGAAATGAACCATAAAAAGACTTTATACAGGTAAGAAATCACATACCTGTTCTTTAAAGTTTAACTGTGATTGTCTTTAATGTATTGTAATGTAATGGTCTTTAGCTAAACATGTACATAAACTCAAAACACATACAGATCATAAAATATACAGAAAGAAATGTGAATTAAATAACCTATTATATAGTATTAAATCATAATTATAATTTAAAAAGCATTGACTTTATTTATTGTTTTATTAAAAACATTTCCCTTGTATATTCCAATATTTGGTGATTTTTATCAGAGTGCTATATTCATAAAAGCATGTTTTTTATATCATTTTTTTTATTTAATAGTTTGAACTGCATGGATTGGCACCTGCTTCCCCCCGCCACTGACTCCATGATCGCAGATGCAGAATTTGCAGCACAGGGGCGATTTACAGGTGACCCGTCCCATGAGTACGAGCACACCGAGAGACAAACCCAGGGAGAGGGAGATGAAACTAAAGAGGAAGAGGTCACGGTGAGAGACAAGGGGTGGGTGCGTATGGTATATAGGATGTAGAAAGGGTGTAATAAGCATCTGTCATTTTTGGAAAAAGGTATATGAAGGTACAAAACGTTTCACTGTGGCAGTACCTTCTTTAAAAGTCCACTTTTGTACCTAAAAGGTGCATCGTGATCCCGCTTAGGTAGACATTGGTTAACTTTTTGATGGCAGGGACCCCCATATATGATGAACCTTTAGGAAGGGACCCCTTTCCTAAAATATATATCACTATTTGTATTAAGAAACATTTAAACTGTGATAGACCAATAGTAATTGTGATATTATAAAGCTTAAATAATTGGTTACATTAGACATTTCACAATTTTTGCTTTGTCTTTTTTCACTTTAAATTTTCTGGGGTACATGGTGGTACCTCAAAAGTAAATAGCTGTACCTAAATGGTGCATATTAGAGCCTTTTTAAAAGGTAGCGTCCCAGCAACAACTTTTGTCCCTTTTTTCTGAGAGTGCATGATCTATCTATATTTTTTTCTGCATCACAGGATTAGGGTGTGTCTGTTTTGCAATAACATGCAAAGACATAATAGATATTTTGTCTTTATAAAGTCTAAACAGGTGGTAGACAAGAGAGGGCATGGAATAACTAAAAGTGATGAATGTCATGTTTATATTGGCGCATTTAACAGGTTTCTGTCTTTCCCACAGGTAAAAGTAAATGAGGAAAGCAGGTTGGCCACGACAGTGTTTAACATAGATAAGGATGCATCTGTAGTGCCACGAGGAGCATTTATTAAAACTCCCAGCGGCAAAGTGCAGACAAACCCAAGCTTTGGAGGTTTGCTTACAGCCAAACTCTTGGCAGTTCATATGAGTGTGTGTGTTTCTGTGTGTGTATGTGTGTATACACTGGAAATCAGTTGCAGCTGTGTGTATTTAAAACTATGTTCCCATCATATGGCAATGGTCATATGGCATCATTTGAGATGTGTGTCCTGAAATCTTAGTCTCAATTACAAAAGATCCCATCATTCATAATTCTCCAAAGATTGATGTTTAATCAGTCAGTTTGAAAGGAACTTTGATCTGGGATCAGCCGTTCTGTTCATGTTTTCTTTAATCTGGATGTTCACTCCTGAGATCAGTTTTAACTTTTGCAAACATGATCGCAGGTCTACGACCCACAGAAGCCGCAAAACTGCGCAACTATCTGCACTTTCGCAAGCCGGTTAACCTAAAGACAAAATCCATCTTGGAAATGGCGGAGCTAAACCCGGCGGTTGACTTCCTAGACCCTTTGAGTGAAGACATTCCTAAAGGTAATTCTAATTTTGTATAATTTCATGTGCTATTATTTTTTTCTTGCCAAATTTTACACACAAAATTGCTTTTTAATCCAAGCAAGAACACTCGTCTCCAACGTAGACTTAACGTAAGGTGAACAACACCTGTTAACACCAGCAGCATACCCAAAAATCAATGCTGACATGCAAATTGCATTGAGAGAGAGTCTCAGCAGTGGTGGGAAATATGAAGAGGGTGTAAAAAACCTTCTGTTTGCATGTGTGCTGGATTTCCCTGGGCAAATGACAGATATGATTTGGCAGCTGCCCGAGGCCCAACCAAAGCCAAGTAGACATCTGGGGTGTTCTTCTGCAAAACTATGATTCCGTTGTTCGCTTTTTTGTTTTCTTTTCGCGCAGAATCAGTTTCCACATCAACAATTGGTTTGGATTCTCATACATCTTTGTGCGCCGTCCTGCCATGTTGCTCAGTTGGGAGCAAGGAAGAAAAACGTTATTCAAAAACCATTCGTTGGTGTTCTTTGCGAAATCACAAGCTTGTTGAAAGGCATTCATCAAACATGCTTTATGAAGCTTGCCTGCTGCTTGCACAAGCTATAGACAGCTATATTGATGCAGCTGTAAAGTTCCTAGTGGAATATCTGGTTCGACCGAGTCGGAATTTTAACCACATGCAATCTGAGTTGTTTAACATACTGATTACTAGAGGTTTAACCCTACATTTATCAAAAAACATGTCTTTAGACACCTCAACTCAGAATTCTGTGGAATATTCCTCATGGGAATATCGGCAAATGAAGCCTTGCGGTTTCTCTGTATAGTTCGATGACATGGTCACCATGCTGGAGACATGCCCAGATTTCCAGTGTGTTAGAAACATCTCAGCTGTTTCATTAAATGAGCTGATGTTATTTCTCTCTCCAAGGGATGGTGACTCACCTCAGGCAGTACTCAAGTTGATGTGATTTGTCTTTAGAAGCTAAATGCTTTGATAAAGTAAAGCAGGTATTTTGGCTCAGACAGTGAGCATTTTCCTCTTTATCCCCTTGACCGATCAGGTGGACAAAACCTAATACCATCTCTGCAGAGGTGGATGGGTTCATTTGGAAGGCTGGGAAAGGTATTTACCGCTCTCCACCCTCGACTTCACTTGGGTTTCTATAAATTTGGCCTTAATGGGAAATAGTGGAGAGATCTCACAAGATCTTGGAAAGGAAGAAAATATTGTACAACCTCATGACTCTACAGTCAAACTGTAATGGATGGATGGGGATGTTTCAGTCAATGCAGATGAAAGTTGACCTTGTCCAATTTTTCAATCCCACCTTTAGTCTGTGACTTAAAACTGTTGTGCTTAGGGAGTATATGTACATGTTTAAAATCTGCAGTTCAAAGTGCAATTCAGCGTGCATGATCTCTCTAAACTGTTTACGTGATACTTCTATAGAACCGCTGCTTGATAAATATTTTGACTGGATATAATGCAAGGAGTCTTGACAATGGACATTATTGTTGACATTTGAATGTTTTATTTTGAACATTGTTAGTATTTCGTTTTCAGGACTTCAGAACTTTAGGCTTTCGCAGCACTGGTCGCTATCCAATAACAGCAGCTGGATGGATTGAGGGGCCACCCAGACAGACAGACTCCATAACGCCTCTTCTTTATACACTATTGTGATAATAGTCATCCATAGCAGAGCCAGCTCACTGTCACACAGTTTTCTTTTCCAGATTTTACTCAGCACTTTAAGAGTCTGCTTTCTGTCTGTGGTTATGTGTAACGCTTGATTATCCAGGTTTAGTTTATGCTAAATCCGTTCTGTCCATTTTTCCCTTTGATCATACAGAATAGGATAATGCTAGTCTTTTTTCAGGCACTGCACTTACTGTGTGTTCTCATCATAGGGTCATGGAGTCTGCAGTCGGAGCGGGGAGGCACTGTTTGTGTATTGCGCAGTTTATTGTGGCAGGGTCTCACTTTCTTCCACGTTCCTCAGACCCCTCAGCACGGATACATCTACATGGGTGATGGACTTATGAACCTCGATCTCCCCTTTATGTTATAGCAGCCAAATGACTTGGCACATTGATGTATTTTGGACGTGGAGATGCAATTTACTCTGACAGTAACTGTATTTTTTTTCTTATATTGTCTTTGAGGTAAACATAAACAAACTTGTTAATGTGTTTGGAAAGTCAAAGTAATGGTGTTTCACCCATGGCAATTATGAAACCGTACCTTGCTTTTTCTGAGAAACAAACACATGCAAACGCAGAAACAGCTGCTGATGAAGTAAACACAGCTATTTTATTTAGACATTCATCTTTACAATAATATAAATGTCAGCTTTCTCCAAAATCACGCTGTAACCACATCTTAGGACATTACAGGAATGTACATCTTCATCAACTCTGGATCTATTATCATTCATGTAACCATTAGCAACAATAAGAGTTCAGATCTTGTGCCATAAATCCTCTCTGTCCCTTCCATGAAGCATGTGTCAGGGTTTTGATTGAATAAACAGTTCTATTCATTAATGCTTTATGTAAAGTGGCTTCGGACCGTATCTAATGTTGTTTTTTAAAGCAGGATGTCCTACAGGCATTCTTTTCTTGCACCACTTCAGCCCTTTTTTGTAGATAGGGTTTACAGACTTCACAGAGTAACGTGTCAGATACCTGCAAGAGACCGTGAGATACTTTGATTAGTGGGATGCATGTAAGCTAACAATATAAGGCAAACTACAGTAGATATCATACCGGTTAAGAGGGGGGTTGGGCTTGGGTTTTGGAACGTGGCCTTCAGGCAAGCGTGGTCTATGATCTGGTAGAAGACCTGGAAAGTAATTGATAAAGGAATTGGTTTAGTTGTCATTGTTATATTTATTCATATGAATTTCAAAACAAGGATAAGACTTAAATATCTGTTTATATTTGTAACATAGTTATTTAAAAATAATAATAAAATACTTGTTGAAGTAAGTCACACTTTTAGCTTGAGAAAATGGGCAAACCTGCATCCTAAATTAGGTTTACTTAACATGAAGTGAATAAAAAAGCTAATTCAGGCAAAAACTCACCTGCACGATGGGCCATCTGCACACATATTGCAACCTTGGTGTGTTCATGAGCACAAAGACCCGTAATTCGCCTCGGCAGCATCCCACCATCTGAACGAATGAACTGGCTGAGCAGCAGCACATCCTGTGTCACATGAAAGTAAGATAAGCTTTTTACATGACTTCCAGAACTACAATACACAATCACATGATTCATGACACTTACTGTATAGTTGTATTTGTTTTGAAGGTTCCATCTATAAATGGGACATTTAGCAGTGGGATTGGGGGGCTGTGGTACCTCCGATGTAGGCTCTATAACACCTTCTATCTATTAAAATAATCAAAGAGATATAATAATATAGCCTCACACATATAAGAAATGGAAAGTTTCCTTGGTAGTTTACTTTTCATTAGTTGCTCAAGGACTGCAGAATAATGCAGCGTATTGTATTGTAGTTGTTAATACCAAAGACAACACTAGTATAGTTACTTACAACTGTCGTTTTGCCCTCCTTCTGCTCCACCACTGCAAAACATAACATATAGGAATTTATGATATTCTCTAATGTAGACGTTTTGAACGAAATTGTCCACAAAGCAGTAATGATTTTACAGTATAAGTATATCTTACTACCATTTAGGGCAGTTACAGTGAACGATGCTGTGCAAAACTCTTATAGCTACAGGCTAAAACACCAACAAACTCACCGTGTCTGAGTCCACGTGTTTGCGCATTTCCCCAAACTGCTATCCTTTGAAAAAGACCCCTTTGGATAAAATCGCTTTGAAAAGAGCTCAGTGCTGTCCTTACGGACTGCAACACACTGCGCGTCGCCATGCTTTCTCTGACCTTCACTTCCTGCTTGATGACGTAGTAGAAATCATATGCCAAAGTGTGCGCGCCATATTAGGGAGGGCAAGACTGCCATTTAAACAAACAAATGAACGTATAGCTGTTTGTACGTTCTTTCAACTATATTACATAAGTTTATACAATTATTGACCAAAAATAAGCCAAATCACTGCTTGACAAGCTTGAGTTCACAATTCTTTATAACAAGTGTAACTAGAGACAAAAGTTTTTTTAAACCACTTAAAATATAAATCATTACAATTACAAATAGTGCTTATAAACAATAAATAAATAAAACAAACAAACCCACAACTGCATCGTTTAATTCTGTGTTTAGGACAGTATTGACCTTCCCAATATGGCGCCGCTGTTGCCCTATCGCAGTAACGGACCAAAGCTGGCGGTCGGTGTAAACAAATGCGCCACAGGGTGATTAATTTAATTTAATTTAATAATGCCGATAAACTAAAGCCTTACTTTAACGGTTTCTTGTTACAATAAGATAACTTATGTTAATTAACTTTTTGTTGTGGCAGTATGATCACATTTCCACAAGATAACCTGAGATATTCATCAAGCAACAGTTATGGCGGCTTATTACCGGCGGTAAAACCGTCAAAAGGTAATTATACCAAATTGAAAGGATGTGTAAACAGTAAGTCGAGTTTGTTAAAATGTTTAATGTTAAGTACACAGAAAATTGACTTCAATGATGTTATCAAATGAATATGGTGTTTTGGGTGAATTTGTGAATCAAGCTAGGAGCCAACAAGGAAAAAAAATTTACACTAGAGAGATGATGATAAATGAAAACCAGTGTTGTATTCGAGACCAGCTCAATCGAGTCTGAGTCAAGACCGAGACCAGAGAGGGTTGAGTCCGAGACCGAGTCCACAACAAAACAAAAACAAATCTAATTGTGGCATGGTGGCCTAAGACTTTTGAACAATACTGTATAATTTTTATTAATAAATAAATGTTATTATGGTATTGCGTAAATAATTATCACCAACCACATAATAATTTCTCTTCTAAGATATAAATCAAGAATAAAATATAAATAATACAGAAATATATGTAGACAAAATTTACAATATTGTGCTGACTCGTTTACTGCTGGAATTATGTGAAGTGCCACTCTGTGTTTTAGCGCCACCTTCTTTTTGGGTAACATCGGCTTTTCTAATGCTTAAATCTCACTGGACGGGTGCGTGTTATTGCACTGCCATGAGGTAAAAGTCATGGCAGTGCAAAAACCACCTCAGGTCTGACCGTCTGACCTCACGCCAGTCTGATACGCGCAAAAAAATCACCAATCACTGTCCATGTCAATCTTACATCAGTCTATAGAAACAGTAATATATATTTTAAAAGGGACTCGTGTGGACTCGAGAATAAGTCTGATTCCAAATGTATTCGAGTACGAGTCGAGACCGAGTCAAAATGCTCACGAGTCCATGACAAGACCAAGACCATTAAAATATGGTATTGAGACCGAGTCCAAGACCGAGTCCGAGTCTCGAGTACTACAACACTGATGAAAACGAACAAAAGATTAGAGGCAAATTATAAATTAAAGAAGTCAAATTATATGAGAAATGCTTTATTTATGCAAAGTTGTCTTTCAGAACTATCTTAACATTGTGCGGTGGTTTATGTTTACTGTAATATGTTTGAAATACTCTTAAGGCTTAATGATTCATTAGCAGAAGTCAGTCACAGGTATCAAATACTGTTGGAAATACCATATGGTTCATATAACAACACCTGCAAACCTAGTATGTAGCATGTCCCACATAGTGTAGGGAAAAACATTGAAAGGCAGGAATTTATGTAGTTTTATGACCCTGGTAGTATAAAAATTATTGTTAGCTTTTTACTATAATAAAACATCACCCATAGACTTACCTGAGACCTCAGGATTTTAAAACTGAAAACAAGTGTATGACTGTCATTTTATAGATTTGCATTAAATACTTGTATAAATCATATTCATAAATCAAGCAGAGCAGAGAGGTAGGATTCAGGTTACATTTTTTCCTGTAAACCAAGACTTCCCACTGAATTTATGAGGGCTTGCGTCTGGAAAAAAAATTCTGCCAGATGTTTCCAGATGTGTAAAATTCATTGATATGTTTACTTTAAGAGGGAAATAATATATCGACAGTTTCTTGATGGGATATCAATCAACACATGTTGGTATAAGATATTATTTAGATGTTAAGCCTAAAATGATGTTTAGTTATGCAGCAGAGTAATGATGCAGATAAGCTGTAAATTTCTCCAGCTGCCTAATTTCTGTGTTCTGCCTTATGTTTGCGTTGTTTTATTGCCATAGTATATACTCTTCTGACCCCCATGTTTCTTATGTAAACATATTTTAACAAAACATTCAGATTAAATTGTGCACATTATAAAAATTACAAAAATAAACATCAAGAGGTTATCAATTTAAACGCCTATCCATTCAGTCTGAGCTCAATTGCATAAAGAAGCATGGGGTTTGTATCTCCAAAAGGAAAAGTTAGTCCTACCAACAGCAGGTGATAAAGTAGCACATAAATTGGTTTGTGTTTCACCTCATACCCTCACAAAGATAAACGTTTTTTTTACACAACTTAGTAAAGTTACGTAAAAAGACTTCCAATTCTTGTCAGCTCATTTTTAAAGGAAATGAGAATACCCGACCACCTCTCGCACAGTCCTTGGCAGATATTTCAATAGCACGGATGTAAATTGAAGTTAACAAGGTCGTCTCTTTAGTGAACGAGCTCATAAATTCACACGGATGGTTATTAGCCTTGTAGACTGGCGCCCCTTGGATCTGGTAGGCCTTTTGAATTTCTGCCACCTTTGTTGAAATTATTAGTGTGTGAATAACAGCTCCTCTTGTACTTTCACACAAAACCGGTCATTCTGAACGCTCTTGTAGCCTGGTTGAAACCCTTTGATTGTTATTGTGCCATTCTTTTGTGATTTACTGATGAAAATAACGTCATTAGTTTCTGAAAGAGGTCAAGATATCCTAAAAGTAAAGGGGAGGAGTTTTAATAAAGCAATTTAGCTTTATGAAAAGTCATTATACCGTGGGAAGAAAATGCGTGTGGAATGGTGGGAAACCTTTTTCACTGAACCTCAAATGTGGTTTCTACTCTAGCAGCAGTTTCTAAATTGGACTTTTGTTAAGGAGATACCGTAGGTGTATTATTTGAGCACTCGTGATGTCATCTGATGTGATGTTATGTGGAAAGAATTGTGTCAAGAACAGTGTGTTACAGCACATCTGATATGGATCTGTAAATACACGTCTCTTGGATTTGACCCAGAACTTGGAAGCGATAGTTAAAGTTTAGCCTATTTTGGGATCAAGAATGCTGGAGCAGGCAGGGAGGTTCAAAGGAGGATGTCTCGTCATGGTTTGTAGTATTTTGTGAATGTGTGATGGTGGTTAAGCTCGACAAAGCAAGCATTGTTTCTCCTGACCCGTTTTTTTTTTTTTTTTGCTCTGCATCCTCTAAGCCTTCACATTCCCTGACAAAAGTGCTATAGAAAATTAATAGCATTTAAAGTGACCAGACACCTTTTCATGTGCTTTGATATTTAAATGAAACATGGAGTTCTCTGCAAAGCCAGGCAAGCTCAATGACACTAAATCAATTCAATTTCAGATGATGAAAAGTGTGTTTCTGACATCTCCATAGACAGAGGTGCAGGACAATGGGTCCATGTTGATTCAGTGTCACTGTGAAAAGTTATGGGTGTGCACAGGAGGTTAGCAATACAGAAACATTTGGGGGGGGGGGGGGGTGATGAACATTACTGGAAGAAAAGCCATGTGGAGGTCATAGACAATATAAAAACGCTGATGCAGACAACAGTATGGCCTGTGGATCTAAAACGCTGATCATAAGGAAATCTCCCTTTTCCTGTACGGTGACAAATCACAGCTGGAAAAATAGCCATATGCATGATAATCCTACATTTTTAGATATGCTATGATGTACTAGATGTTTTGATTTTTGTTAAATTTTAAGCAAATTTATGTGCTCTATAAACACACACTTTTACTTCACTAGTACACGCACTTTAAATGTAGGGACGGGATGATAAATGCTGATACACACTGTCTGATAGTGATTCTGAATCGCACAGCCGATATTATGTATAGCTTAATCATGTATTATGACTTTTGATCAGTAGGAAGTCCTTATCGTAAAATCAGTGGTAGTTTGAGTTCTTTATAACATGCATTTGAAAAAGTAACACTTTTCAAATCATTATACATATTCTTTATTATCATGAAAATACTTGAAAATGTTTAAAGAAAAGCAATATAAATATAGGCCCTGTCCCTAATGGCACACTCCGGACTTATGGACTTCCTCAGTATCCACACTTTGATGACATCATGTAGTGCAGACTTTAGGGACCCTTGACGCGAGTCCACAAGGGCGCACTGGAGTTGTATTTTGGGACAGACTCGAGCATCGCACCAGAAATAGAAAGAGAAATTGCCAATCAGTGTGAACTCCTACTGTCGTCTGATTGCTCTTTCGCAAGGACTTCTGGGTTGGTTAAGTTCACAAAGCCTGCTGCAGTGCGGGCTTCACCGAAGACCGCATCAAGGATGCAAAGGGGACGCTGATGAACACACTTCGGAGCCTAAAAATGACAGATGAAGTGTACCATTTGGGACAGGGCCGCAGTATATGCTTTAGCCATTTCCTGGAGATGCGTGTGTAAATGTTTTTTCTTCTGTGGCCTATATTGAGTTTCTGCACGAGAGCCTCTCACGCCCTCTGACTTTTGGATGTTGCGGCATTTCATCGTAATTCATTAAGAAGCCAGGCAAGCATCATCGGCCAATTTATCGACCCATCCCTAGTTTTCTTCAGCCAAAAATTAGCATGAACATTTACAAGGACATTTTACATCCAATATTACTACATGCAATCCCACACGCACTCAAACGGTGTTGTATCACAGACCTCATTCATCACAACAGCCTTTTCAGACACTTCCTTGCTTGTCTGAATCCAGATGGGGTGATACATGAATGATAGCATTCATAATATCCACAATGTGTATTCACGGACCCCCTTCCGATCAGAAATCTGGGATATAGCGCACTGCCAACAACGTGAAATTTTACCCATCCGCACAGCAACAAATGTCTCTCTTTCATCCTTTCTCCCTTCCTCACACCCTCTCTACCCACCCTTGCTCTCGCTGTCTCTCATTCTCAATCCTTTTCTTCTCCGCTCCCACACTGAAGTCAGGCGACTGGAGAGGCTGTGGGTATACGTGCAAAGTTGCAGATACCCCATTTGTAGAATCAATGCGCTTTTGGAAAAGCCTCAGGAGATTCTGGCTTCTCAATGCAGTTCTCTCTCTCTCTACTCTCTCTCTCTCTCTCTCTCTCTCTCTCTCTCTCTCTCTCTCTCTCTCTCTGTCTCTCACTTTCTTGCCTTCTTTGCCCGGACTCTTTACATCCGCCAGCATCTAGCCTCATGTACCCTTTCGTTCACTCACTTCCTCTTTGTCTATATCTCTCTACACCTTTCTCTCTTTGAGGCAAATATATGCATACGCTCAGCTGAAATCCAGTGGCCCCATTAGCGTTAATGTCATGCAAGGCACATCCCAGTCAACACAATGGCCGTTAGACTCCCGAGAGCTCATAGGCTAGGAATGAAAGCATTCAGTCTTTTTGTCGTCTTTGCCACTTTAGTCGATTGGGTTTGAACTTAGTTTTTGTTAGCAAATGTTTTGAAATGGTAATTCATACTATTTCAGTGCCTGTTTGTGAAATTAGACAGCCATGTCTCATGTTATCGATTCTTTTGACCAGTGGGTAGTCTGTAGTCCCATGTACCAACTTGTTAGCATGTGCCTTTTTAAGACATGTAAGAACTTAAAAAAAGAAGGTTTACTGCTGTTTTTATGTTATAGTATAAAACGTGAAAATATCTTAAAATATCTTATTTACCAAAACTCTATTTGGAAAAACCCATGGACTTCGGAACCATAGAACCGGAAGTGTTAAAATGCTAGTTTTTTGGTTTTGCCTACAAAAATACATCACCCCTGCAGCTCTCAATTACATCCAAAAATTACAGTATATAGGTTTTTTATTGGAGGGCTGCTCATTGTGACACCCCATAGGGCAAATGTCTCTTATAGGAAATGAACACCTGCCAGATGTCATCATGGGTTGTGTCTTAATCAGCTCCGTAGCTCCTGAGGTCATAAATCAGTATATCGGGTATGCAGGTTCGGGGCACTGTTTAGGACCCTAGCTCACTTCTCATTGGGACACAGTTCACTTATTTTCCATTGACGTGGCTGCTTAAGCGGGTTGTGATAATTCACAGCTGTTATTCATCAACAGCCAGCAAAACCAACATCTCTCTGACTTTATTTTTAAACACTTGTTAAAGTATTTTATGAAAAATGCTTTCATTTTTCTCTTACATATCTGTGCATAATTTTGGAGGAATATTACATTTAAATATTAAGTAGATTGTGGTCCCTTCCTGCCTAGCCATGTGTGTTTATATTAAAACTTAAACAAACTTTGCCTTTATAAAAATTTATTGAGTTGGCTCGCGTCAACGCAGTGACATTCAATATATTGAAATATGTGGCTTACAGATACTTTTTTGGGGTCACTGTTTGTATGACAGAAAGAAATTTGTCTATACAGAACTACTGCAAAAACCTGTTTACCTGTTACAGTTGTGCTTGAAGTGTCCAATAGGGGGTAGTATAATTGTATAAGAAGGGTTATGTGCTAAACATTTAATTTGAATAATTTCTCATGTCTGCAAGATTTGTGTAGACCAGGGTATGTGCCAGACAAGAGACATTAAAATGAAAAAAGTAATTCCTCCATAATACTTAAAAATAAACCCAGCAAACTCTTTATCCTAAATCTACTTGAATATCTTGTATTCATACATGCCATCAGCACCAGGGGAGTTGGTGATGCTTGCCTGGAAAGCATATGCTTAGATAAGAAATAGTCCTGCTGACAGGCTCGTACGTCAGGACATGATGTAAGCTATTAAAGTGACATTGTTTTTGTTATCAGACTGACCTTCATTAGCCCCTAATTTATCATGCTTATGTCAACACAATGAAAAAAAAATGCTAGAAAGAGTCTACAGTTTGTAACTCTGAAGGACACTCCATTCACATACTTGCAGTGCATTGTGTGTGTCTATGGTGGAATTCTGTGAATAAACCCTATGCCTGTTCACCTCTCAGCTGGTGGTCATTTACTGCCAAAACTTGACATTGTCGTCTTCAACCTTGTGTAAATGTAGAGAGGAAAAAGCAGGTAGTCAAGAGATTCTTTAGTCTGAAGTATATGCCTAATTAGAAGACATGCTGTTACAAAAACAGGAGAGAAAAAAAAGCTGAAAAGGTCAGAGTACAGATCCCAGGATTGTATGTGTTAATGTACATTATTACGTGGAAGGTTACACATTCCAGATTAGTCATACATTACAGAGTTCTACAGTACTAATAGTTAATATACACTTTTGAATGATGCAATGCACTTTCAGAAAAAAGCTTTACACTAGGGCGGTACCTTTTCAAAAAGTACACTTTTTAAGAAAAATTAGCATTTTGGTACCTCAAAAGTATACATTGGTACTTATCTGTACCTAAATGGTAGCCTGTCTCCGCCCTCCTAAGTGCTTCCGCTTAATTTTCATTTCGCTTCAGTACAACGTCTGGGACTGCTGTGTAGTAGAGTTTCGTTTTCTCCGGCAAAAATCTGCAGGTCCAATCAGCGAACAGAGGGGGGTGGCTAAGAACAATTACGTTGAGGTTGTGCGCCAGACTGAGTTACATACGTCACGACCAAATGTTAGCGATTGGTTATGGCAGATTCGGAGTGACTCTGGGCAGATCCAATAGTTTTAAACTTCAACAGGGGACCCTCTTTAACGGAAGTAACGCTATGCAATGGAGCGTGGCCAGACTCATGAAATGAATGTATTAGAGTCTGGTTGGACCAGGCTACCTAAATGGTACATATTAGTACCTTTTAATAAGGTACCATTTCAGTGACAACATTTGTACCTTTTCTCTGAAAGTGTGGGATCAGATTTCTATAAAGAATATTGTGAGGCATGTTGTGTTTTATTTATTGGTAACAGTAAATTGATCCTTTTTCGCATGTTGGTATATGGACTGACTAAGAACTCATTTAAACGACAACGATGTTGTTAATAATTGAAGTTTTTTATGTACACAGCACACTGTTGTTAAAACGATTCCTATTTAAAATGATTTGCGAAAATGACTAAAAACGATGTATAATGCATGCCAGGCCAGTAGTTGGCGATGTTGCTTTGTAAAGAAACACCACGCACATGTAAGACAACGAAAGCATTAAGCAATTTTGTTTGGAGGTACAATCTAAGCAACACTTAGTTTTTTGACTTTAAAATAATGTCTCTAAAATTATTTCAGTGTTCGAACAACTCTTAAATGGATTAAAAAATCCTACTGTTGCTGCAACATGAGCAGTCTCTTAGCAGCTACAACCACACTCTGTAAGCTTCATGGTTGGGTTGGAAAACACAGCCCTGCCCACCCCCAGCCTGTGGAGACCGGAACCTGCTTTATTGCAAACGTTACGTTTTTACTTGTAGTGGAGTTAGCCAACAGCTAACTATAGGACGAAACAAACAAATATGCAAGTCTCAAAACCCACGTCATGGCAGAGTCAGCAAAGAATCCAAAGAGGGCTCAGTAAGAAGTTGCAAAGAAAGAAGAGATATTGATCGGCCGCAGCACATGCTCCAGTCGTCCATAAATGTAATTGGCTGGCTCTGCCTAGGTTATTTGCATAAGGCAATGTGATTGGCTGACGCACGCATTGCTGCTCGAAAAGTTGAGAAATGTTCAATTTCTGCCGCGAGCAACAGCACTGATGCGGCACCAACGCGTTAACGCTTACGTCCTGTATAAATGTACCATAATTTAAGTGACCCTGGACTATAAAGTGTAAAAATTTGGCTAACTTTGTTGGGGAAACTGTAGGCCGCCATTGATGTTATGGTTGTCTAGTACTAAAACATTCCTGAAGACTGAACGTGTATACACCCTTTTCACAGATTTGTGTTTTTGTCATTTACAAGGAAACATTAACGTTGTTGTGTTTGAAAACGTTTCAAAAGTTCTTTTTTTTACCTCAAAATGCAATTGTTGTGTAAACGAACAGCCAAAATGCATAAAAGTCAAAAACGGTATTCTGTAAATTGCCCCTAATCCTGATGTTATGTTACTACGTGAGATTAGTTGTTGTTGAGACTAACCTCAGCAGACCAAGAGAAATGTTTCAATGTTTCATGTATCCATTAGTTTATTTCCAGAACAGTGGGTTTTGTAGTTTTGGCCAGAGTTTAGTGTGCCAGCTGTTCAGTGTTTTCCTTTCATTTGACTTAGAATAGTATTTTTGTAGCTATCTTTTGTACCATGTGGGCTTTTGCCAGGGTTCTGTGGATTTTGTGGGAACATGCTCACCATCTACATTGTGTATTTTGAGAGTTAACCTCATGTTTCAAAGCTTTTTATTTTTTGCCGCCTCTGATGTTTTTGCTAATATTTAGTTTAAAGCACTGAGGGAAAACTGACACTGGGATGAACCCTACTGTGTTCGATCTGTGGGGTTTGTTTATCGGGGTTTTTAATGGAAGAGATGCAAATGTTTGGCTTTTTCTCTCTTGCGCGCTTCCTCCTAAGGATTTGCTATCCATCCCAGTGAAGCCTAGTTGAAGCAGAACAATTTTAAAAAGGACTACGTGCTGCCAAGCTGGTTGATATCATGCTGCTTAAAGAATCTCCATTGTGTTTTCCTTTTTCGCTTTGATAAGTGGAAACTTACATTCTTGCTATTGCATCACTCCCTGGACAAATGGGCCATTCCTTATCCTATGCCGTTCTGCATCTATTGTCAAGTCAGCTGGAAGTAATAATTTAATTTTGTTTGTTTTGGACAAGGGTCAGTAGCAAACTTCTAAGAATTTAGATTCTCATTTGAGCGGAAAAGGCAGACCTTCACTGAAATGCATGAAGAGATATGTCAATATTGTGATGAATAAACCGTCAGTTTCCCATGAACTAGAGTGATGGATGATCATAGTTTAAGATTTTCTACTGTGAAATATGAATGTGTCAACTCTTGCAAGTGGCTGGTTAAAGGGCAGATGTCAGGGTTGACCACATGTTCTGAGGTGCAGACCTGATTATTTCGCTTGTGAAGCAGCCAACTCTTATAATAGCTTTGGATTAGATTCAGATATATCTTGATAAAGATTCTGGCCGTCTGGCTATGTTTTGAGCACTCACCCTGTTTACTACCCTTCTGCATGTTTGTATAAAGTTCATGCTAAAATAAGTTGTTATATTAGTTGATTGAAGTTACCATGTGGAAGAGGAGATTATGGTTATTAGGGATTCAGATCTTTTTTAACCAATTACATTTGTAATAGGGGTAAGATCACGCGGTAATGGAGTTACACTCCCACTAGATTGTTTAGTGTCACTCAGCATTTAGTGAACCAAAATTTAAGAAAAATACGTCAGTTTGTACATCAGTGTGAATGTGAATCTCTCTGTCTTTTTCAATGTATTTTAAAACTACCGGTAGGTATAAATAGACCTTAAGATGTGTTTTGGTTGATCAGGCCACAAGTGGACGCTAAGTACAACTGTCCTTTCAACCACATTCAGATGTATCCAAAAACGGATTCGACCGGATTTCTTTTTACTCTCAGCCTATTGATCTAATGTGTGATGTACCAAGCACGAAACACATCTTAATACCAGGTGTAAATGCTCCTAGGAGCCATTACCATTCACATCCTCCTAACTCCCTTTTTCCTAAGACATCAGCGTTATTACCCAATACTAGGGGAACATACATCAAAGATTCACCTCGCCCCCTAACCATGAGATTTGCACAACCTAAGGCTTTCAAGCTCCTGCCATCACATCTGCTCCAGAAAGTCCCAGTGCAGTTAATGGGGGTATATTTTGATGGTGGGAAAGATGCTAAATCTAAGCTACATAATATATCGTTCCAGGAAATATAAAATACACGTTACAATTGTACTTTCTCCATAAGCTCTTATTTGAGGGTCAGGGTCCAAAGAAGACTGTTAAAGACAATCACTGTATATCTGACCTTTTAGGAGCAGATGAAACTAATGAATGCTTGACACAACATTAAGATGGCATTGTCTAAAACAGGAATAGCACTTACTGTTGCATCTGTTTCTGATCAGCGTTCTGCCCATGGAGCAATAGCCTGACAGGAAGTACTTAACTGAAAAAGGAGACAGTTGTTCTGTAAGATGAGGCCTATGAGTAAAATTCTTCATATTTAATCATCAGTTATATAATAGTATTGACTTTTTTATTGTATTACGCTATTGTCATTAGAATCTCTGTATTAGTTTAGAAATATTTAAGAAGACCAAAAAAGGTATAGATTTAGCAAAATTAGAGTTCCCAAAAAAAGTATTTAATTGTATCTTTTCAAACCTTAAAGCCCTTATATAGGACATCAATCCGTTTATTCAAGCAGTAGTCTGGGATTTTGGGATCAAATGGCGCAGCAAAGTTATTTAAGGCAACCACATTTGAAAAAATTAAAAGACATTGTTCAAATAGTCCATTTGCATGTATTTCAAGCTTTAATTTATTAAGCAATGAGAATACTTTTTTGTGTGCAAAAAAAATCTCAACAGAGCTTTATTTCACATTTTCTTTTCTTCTGTGTCAGTCTTTGTGAACGCCAATTCCTGCGTCGAGCACCACATGCACATAGACATAATTATTGCCTAGAGGGGTCACTGAGCGATTTGGTCCATTGCTGCAATCCGTGTGGTGTTGTTTTGCAGTAAAACTGCAACTGTCTTATTTACTTGTATATTTTTATGGCTGTCATTTTACATGCATAAGTTGTTATCAGCACCACGCGCATGCTTGTGATGCTCCCTTGAACACGTGTCGGAGACTGAAATGTAAGGGAAGAAAAGAAAGTATTTTCATCGCCTCGTAAAAAGAAAGATTTACTACTAGAAGTAAACTATCACTTTAAGATTCAATGTTGATTTTATTTTTTAACATTTTGAGTTAGTAAAGAACATTTGGAAACAAATTGATCTTCTGTAATTGTCTGCAAGAAAAAATGTAAAATTGAACATATGTGAGTAGAAGACTTGATGCATCTAACGGTCTAATCCTAGCATTTTACAATGTGTTGGTTAAGCACAGTCTTACTGTGAGACGTGATTTACTTATGTGTTCCCCAAGAAAAAAATGCCAAACTATCAGTTCACACAGCTGCTTGCACTGTCCAAACCAAGTTCAGGGGGGCATGAGGTCTTCCTCCCACAAGACTTGACAGGCTGTTGATTAGTATATAGCGCTCATATGTTATCTGGCTCCACTACTGGGTGAGTATGGATCTGATTAGGAGTAAGTACGCTGAATAACCAAAAGCCTCAAAAGGGGTGGTAATATAAAACAGGCCTCTCTACAACACGAACATGTTAGGAAAAGACCTGTTTTAGCCTCTGTGAGAATGTTCGGTGAGTCAGTTTGACCTGCACTGTTGCTAAATACTCAGTTTTTTTCACCTGAAGTAATATCTATATTACTTGAGGCTATTGACTGAGAGGAGACAGGAGGGTTTACATGCTAATATTGGGAAGTGTGTGAATCGAGATAAGCATTATGTGCTTAAGGGTTTACCCAGTCATTTTTGAGAATTCTTTGGGAACCTTTTATCATTTTTAATATTCTCAGTATAAAACCACTTGCTTGTTTCTTCTAGAGCTCTTACAGCCAGACAAAGAGAGTGCCCTAAACCCAAACTAAATGGCCAAGTTATCCTAAATAAATGAATACTGGGATGTAATGCAGATTAAGCTTTGATATGTTTGGTAGGTAAAGTCTTTGTTATAGCTTATCCTACACATAAACTCTTCTGTGTAGCAACCTTAAAATATTTTTTTCCATTTTAACTGTAGCAATGATTTAAGAACACATGAAAAACACATTCAGATGCTCCAGTATACAGTATATTCTTCTTTTATGAAAATAAAATAAAGCCATAAAATCACATTAAATAAGCAAATAAGAAATTTGGCAATTTAATGCATTGCACATGCTTGGATATTTCTCCGCAGTTTCACTTCTTTTGCTTGTCATTATTACAGGTTTTTCTTGGACATGTCCAAATTCCAACCACCTGTTTTTGGGGTCTGTAGTCAATGTTTCTGGGAGTTCAAACTCTTATCTCTCCTAATTAGACTGCTCTAATTTTCCATAGTTAATCTTAGTGTGTCCACTGGGATGTTTTACAATAATCTGTGGTTAACCTGAAATAACCCTTGATGTATATTTACTTCAACTCTGAAGAGTGTCACTGAAGCATTAATTTGAGAAGACAAGTTCAAGCTTTGTAAAACCCTGAGAGTGCCACAGGTTCTGCAGTGTTTTTGATTAAGCCCAATTGGTTTTCATACCCTATTGATATGTCACAGATGTAATAAATTTCACAAAGTGGCTGGGAACCATGCAAGAATGGATTCAAATGACTTGCCAATCACAGACTGTCAACCCGATAGCCTTTATCACACACTGTATTTTTGCTTCAATGAGTGCAGTCTCCTTCTGGGCCTCCTCAAATTACAAGGTTATGCCCTTGTCTCAAATATATAACTCTTTAGATGTTCAACTACAATGGGACATTTTCAAACACAGACTCTGCAATCTCAACTTACCTCATACATGGGTACAAGCTGCGCCATCTTATGTACAAAATGACCTTGAGTATGGTTATTTCATTCAGTAAGGTTTAACATGCTTGTAATGTCTTGTTGGGGAAGTGGACCTGTTCTTTGTAGGATCATGTGCACCGCTGGGTCTGGAGAACGATGCTTCTGTTCTCTAAGGTCTTCCCTCTAGGAATGTCTGGCTAGAGGCCTGTAATACTAGTATCTTGGCAGTGGAAGCACTGGAATCGCTCCAGATATTGCTAAGAGGCTTTAAAAACCTAGACTGGAAATTAAATTACCCTTTCTTCAGAGTATTCCTGTGGTCATGTGAAAACAAGTCACTTTGCTTAATATCTTATTCTGTTCCATAACTGGGCTTGATCCATGACTGTCCCTAGAGTTTCTATTTCCTGATAAGCCAACATATAGCGGCTGTAGACTGTATGGTGTACGTTACGCTTTGTGCAAAGTGCCAAAGGCTATTTTCATGGCTTTTTTATCGTAAATAACTTTAAAGCCCCTTTAAATTTAAACATACATGTTGTCTACTTGAATGTAATGTGTGAATAATAAACGTTTGTCTCTTTGTTTGAAAAAAATTCTTGCCTGATCCCTAAGTCTTGCTTGAACAGAAACCAGACAGAGGGCATTGGGAGTGTCTGCAGTTCTGTTGGATAGGATCCCTAAATTTGCAATAACCTATTTAAAAGTAGAACAGGAACATTTAGCTTTTCCTTATGTTCTAGTAATAGTAATACCGTTGTTAACCAGCATTGAAACCAAAACATGGACGACACTTATACTGCACACAAAACCAAAACTAAGTAAATCTATTGGACATTATTTGACTGAAGACCAAACTTAAGAACAGGCTGTTGTCATTTCTTTATGTGTTAAAGCTGTATGCAGCAGGACAACGCTCCATTATTACTCCTTTGGCCAGGGCAAGGCCAGAACGTTTATTCAGATTGTCTCGGCTATTGACTTGTGTCGCTTAGGGACCGGGGTTTGTTTTTGTGAGGAGTGTTTAAGAGACATACAAAGCAAAGCAGGGTCAGTCGGTCTCTTCATTGTTATACTGTATGTCCCATAGCCCCACTCCTTGTAGAAAGAAATGGACAATATCATCATGGGAATGACTGACACCATTTCGATACAACTCCCCTTGAGCATATTATCACCTTAACACTGGAGAGACCTAACACATCAGCTATAACAGTCAAAGACAAGGCTGAATAAGAGTGTTATTGTGCATGTGCTTCCTGTATATGTGTGTTTCTAAAATGCAGCAGTTTGCTTACGTTGTAAAAAGTAGTAGTTTAATATCTCTGTGGATAAGAATTAACTGTACTTTTATCTTTTTATCAAAAACCATTGTTTTAGTAGTTCACAATAAATAATGTAATGTGCATAAATGCTACACATTTCCCCGTCTTTCCTGTCATGGTCCTCCTTCTCACCTTTAGTGTTTTTGGTCAAACTACACATCTGGGTCTGGTTATGACTGGAGGTGTTTCCTTTGGGCTGTTCAGTTTCCTTTCACCTCTCGCCTTTCAGAATGAGAATTTTACTCTCTACATGGTGCAACATTGAAATATGACACATCCATCCACATCTTATAATGTATTCTTGGACAATGGCTCCACCGAGACTCTTATACTTCACTTATCAGATCATTTTTTTGCCTGTAGAGTCCTGACACTCCCATTATCATCCCACATAGCACTCTTGTGGTGATGAAGACACAAAGGAGTTAGTGATTTGGTGATTTTCTCACTTGAATTAAACCAGTGCTACCTATTAACTTCCTGAGAGTGATGCCGAATTTGGCCACAGGTGACTTGGGTACGAGATGTTACCTGAAGTCTGTGGGTGTGGGTTCAGTCAGCTCCCTTGTTCCATAGTCAAGGCACTGATCAGGGAGTATAGTATCGGGGGGCGGGGCAGTATTTTACTCATTTTTTTATTTGTTAATTTTTATTATAACAAGTCACTTGATTGGTGGACAAAAAGAACAAGAGCAACACCATCATGACCGCAACCTTCTTAAAACCCTAACCATGAGTACTTAATAACTGTAAAAACATGCATCTGCGCACACACACACACGTGTGTGCACATACAAACAATTCAATGCATTTGTTTAGTGCTGTTGCAGAAGGCTACACGTGTCAAGCAGTGGTGCTCTCAGAGGTGCCTTTTTAAACACATTGGTCCAGCGGAACACAATCATATTTTAAACACAATCATATTTTAAACACGAGGGATGTGTTGCTACAACTCATTGAAATGCATATCATAAACAGGATTAATACCTAGTGATCTGACTTCGGACAGAGCGCAGCTCTCTGCACGTACGCGAGAGTGAGAGAGGCGCCAATATGCAGCGGGTCATATTTTAAACAAAAAGAAAGTTTGCCTCAGCTCGCATGAAACGCATTAAACTGAACAAATACATAAGGATTACTACTTTAGTTTATGTTTAGACTTCGGACAGATGCGAGAGCGCGTGCATGTGAGACAGAGAGAAGCGCAGCTGGATTTAGTGCTAGAAGGAGTCCAAGACGTGCGCATTTAGTGCAGGTACATGCAAGAAGGAATTCTCTCTTTACAAGCTCTCCTCGTAACTGAAGCCCACAAACCCTCATGCGAGGAAAAGCATGCAATGTGGATGTTAATGTAAAACTATGATGATAATTACAACCATTCGCCAACTATCGTCATGACTATCACCATGAAAGCCTGCCATTGGCGATATGTCTGAAGATCGTCGTTACACGATACTAACGTCTATTGGCACAACCCTAATGGGTATTTTGAAAAACAAAGACATTTCCCTTTGTTTGCGCCCTTCGTTTACACGCAAAAGGAGAACTCACCTCTGAATCCGATTCTTTCTAAAAACTGCGGCCAGAGTGGAGATTTTGAAAATCTTAGGTTGCGCGGTTGAATGTAAACTGAGACAAACAGATGTTTAGGCAGCCAACGTCACAGTATGCGACAGAGCTTGCACCTATGTCAAAAGTGCGACCTTGTTCAAAAGAGGAACAGGAAGTGATTTGTTGCTGTTTTCAGGATTCTGATTTTGGTTTTGAGCTTCAGTGTCAGTGAACACTTTTCTGAAAACTGACATGTGTGCACAAAGTTATTTTTGAAACCGGAGAGGTTGAAATGTCCGTTTATGAAAATAGCCGCCCACCTGTAAACGTAGTCTTAGACGCAGAATCCTTACAGTGCACTGGAACATTTGTTCCCTAATTCCAGAGATAACTTGTTAGACATAATAACAGTTTCTTAATATTTTTGTTATGGTGTCCTAAAATGTAGTTTTAAGATTAGTTTAGGTGAGAATATAGATGGATAATCTTCAAATTAACTATTGATTAGTGAAGGTGGTGCCTATTTAAAAGTTTGCTTAGATGTATTCAGAGATGTAAGTTCCAAGCGATCAACAAGCGGACAGTGCTAGTGTTTTCAGCCTAATCTTGGCAACTCCTGAAATTTGCCACCTGCTGCTCTGATGTATCTTTGTCTGGTGGTCAAACATGAGATATATAATTCATTTTGAGTATTTCTAACCAGTCTTTTTTATTCTCATTAATCTATTATTTGTTTTTTTTTTCATAATAAGTCTGTAATTTATTACACTCAGGGTGTCAGGATCCTGCAATAAGAGACTTTTTGGATCCTTTATGTTTTATCGTGATGGCAGGGTTCTGACAGCCTCATGTTCTATGTGGAGGCTCATGGCCTTGTATATTAGGTCATGTGCCTCTGGTGTCTCGTTCCTAGTCCCTGCCCCCTTGTTCTCCCTGTTAATTATTCATTATCAGTTTATCCCATTCACCTGTGTTGCCCTAGTTATCTTGTTTAGTTTCCCCTATTTAGGCTCTGTTTACACGTACATGGTTATTTTTAAAAACTGAGAGATTTACCTTCGTTTGTGCCCCTCGTTTACACGCAAACGGAGAACTCGCCTCTGAAACCGATTGTTTCTAAGAACTCCGGCCAGAGTGGAGATCTTGAAAATCTTCGGTTGCACGGTTGCATGTAAAGTGAGACAAACGGATGTTTAAGCAGGCAACGTCACAGAGTATGCGCCAGAGCTCGCACCTACGTCAAAAGTGCAACCCATGTTTACATGTGACTGCTACTCTGAACGCTTCCAAGATCACATTTATGTTTCGTGTGTTTGTATTTGCAAATACAGCTGCTCCATTATGTCGAGGAGCAGAGACGAGTGCTCTGAGGTCAGCAATTTTACGCGTGTTTGACTTCATGCGGCGCTGCAACGGATGATGTCAAAGTACCGCGAGAGTGATTCGAAATTAGACCTCTACGTATGATTCCTCAACTCGCTCTCGCGGTACTTTGACATCATCGATCACCTACTGCAACAACTCCTCCCTCCAACATGAAGAACCAGTTCGCGTCACCACCAGCGCTGCCGGTGATTGGCTTACGTGGGCTTGAGCTTCTCTTGACGGCATATATTCACGGGTACGTGTAAATAAACACTTTTCTGAAAACTGACATGTGTGCACGATATTATTTTTGAAACCGGAGAGGTTGAAATGTCCGTTTATGAAAGTAACCGCCCACGTGTAAACATAGCCTTAATATCTTCTTGTCTCTTGACTTGTGCTGGTTCATTGTGTTCAGTTGTGTGATGAAATGTAGTCTCCATTGTTTATTCTGTTTAATGTTTCATCAGATTCTTGTCAATCATGTTATGTCAGTGTTTTGTATTATCATGTTAAATGTAGTTTTTCCCCCAAGTGGGCTTTTGTTTTCATGTTTAATGTTAATAAATGTTCAATGTTCACTCCCCGACATCGTCTGTGCTTTGGTTCTCTTGTCCTCCTTTTAAACCCTGACACAGGGGTAGGCACAAATACATAAAAAATATTTTGTTACAAACTACAAATACTGGCTCATAAAAATGTTACAAAATAAAAAAACAAAATATTAATGTGAAAAATATTTAAATAAAATACAAATAATTAGTATTTTGAAAATACAAAAATACTCCCAAAATAATCTTAAGTCTTTTTATAACGTTATTGCAGAAAATGTTGGGGATATGCTAGTACTCCAGGGGGAAAAATAACAGACGGAGAATTTTCGTCACAAAATCAAAATTCCATTTGAACTCTTTCCCCGCCAGCATTTTTTAAAAAACTTGCCAGCCAGCGCCAGCATTTTTCATGATTTTCACAAAAGTTTAACGCCTTCCAGAAAATGTTCTTCTTTAAATATATAAACAAACAATATATCAGATGAAAGAACAGACCCTTTGCTTTCAAACAAAAAAAAACCGTTTCATCCTACCTTCATTAGTTCTCTTGTAATCACCTATCAAACCTGGGTAGGTTTCTTCAAAAACACCCAATTTTGAGCAAAAAGCTGAGATAATTCCATTTTTGTAAAGGACTTTTGATAGAGATCAGATGCAGAGCGATCTTTAAAACATACACGGAGTTCTTTCCCTTTCAAGTGATGGATAATAGCGGTATTGCGGAGAGACAGAAAATCTCGTCATTGGTGGGGAAGCGGTTTCTCTTAATTGACGAGATATCTCGTCAATGGCGGTGAAAGAGTTAATCATAATATATATGATTAATCATATTAATCGTAATATGTGTGGGTTTGTTTTACACACAAGACTCTAACTGCCCTGACAGCGTATGCCTTTTCCATAGTAGAATCGCGCTGTGTGCACAATTATTGAAAAAACAATAGGATTGATGATTATTTTATATCAATATTTCTTATATGCTATATGTTTAAAAATGTGTAAAACTGCAGATGGATGTTATATTGTGAACGCTTGCTTCTCATGGAGATTTCAGTGGAGTTATGACAGATGTGTGGTTTCATAATAGGTATGATTTTATGATCAACACATGCATTGATCTCATAAGGCATAATTATTTTCTCTATAATGCCGTTCAGTGTGCAATATGTGTGTGTAGACTGTATATTTTTCACAAAACACTTTACCTTAATGCCATTTATAAGAGGAGCAGCGCCACCACTTCTCCTGTGTTCAAAACTCATTCACTTCTTGGTGGGAGCCCGTTCTACAGGGTGTCACCTGACTTTTGTTCATCTAACCTGGACATTGCCATTGCCAACATAAGACCAAAACTAGAATTGCATTTCCGGAGGAACTGCGAAAGTGTGCTTGCTCTGGTGTCACCGATTTTGTTTTTTATCTTGTGCATCCTCCAATTGGAGTCCCAAGTTCACGTACAAGGTTTGGTTTCAAAATGTGAAAGCGTTCCGTTAAGCAGGAAGTCTAAATAAGTCTAAGACTTCCTTTTGTCGGCGTAAAAATTTTAGAATGTTTTTTTATGTTGTGCATCCTCACATTGGAGACCCAAGTTCATTTACAGAGTTTGGTTTCAATACGTGAAAGCGTTCCTATCATATCAGTTAAAGCACTAATGGTGATGAGTGATGACTGTCCACTCCCCATATTGTTTGTGTAATATTGTTTTTGTTTTTATAGTGTCTTTTCATATGGTGCCCTGAATTTAACACTTTCTAGCCACAGATGTGTGACTACCTTTCCTACGTATTGTACTGCAAAGCCTTTTTTGCCACGTCCCTATGTTTACATAATTTTAAACAGCCAAAACTCATAATGCATAACGAAAATTATGTTGTTGTAATTTCAGTTAATACATTTTTTCCTATTGAAATCGCTGCACTGGTCCTTCAGAGGTTTAACACTCTCCTGCCCCTCCCCCACTAACAGAGCCTCAACACAGAGGGCTGCCCCTCCCCCACCCTGCCAGCAACACTGAACCGCCTGTGGACACCTGTCTGTATATAAAGCTGGGAAAAACTATTATGTCGTTTTTTATGTTTTTCATCTTCACATTGGAGACCCAAGTTCATGTACAAAGTTTGGTTTCAATATGTGAAAGCATTACTGAGATATGAACTACTTCCTGTTTTGGTGGCTTCAATGCAAATTTCATTTGGGCTATGACGGGCAAACGCTTCCAAAAATCAAAAATCCTTCTAGTAACTTTTATGAGGCTTGGTCCAAGGATCATGTACGTTCAGTTTCGTGAAGTTCGGACAAAATTTGTGACCTGTGAATCTTTTTTTGTTCTGTTCAATCCAGTATGGCGGAAGGAAGAAAAATGGATCCGTGACATCATGTCCTCAAGCAACTTAATCCGGAACTACCCGAATGTTTAAAAGTTTAAACTGTGTCTCTGTGTCAAACGGCCTCGTTGCAGGAGCTGGCCAAAAATTAGGGCGGAATAATAATAAGAAAACTTACGAAAATCAATAAGTGTGCCTTTTTGCAAGCACACTTAAATCTGGATGAAATAATTAAAGCTGCAGTTGGTAAGATATTTTTTATCATATTCGCTGAAACCGATACTATGCTCTGATAGAACAACATAAATCAGACTGTTTAAGAAAAAGATCCGTGCTTCTACCTCTACCTAGAGCCTCTTATTTGATTTGCAAAAATCCACCGTTCCCGGTCAGTCTGGTCCAATCAGCGCAGGCCGGTTCATCTGGTCCAACCAGCGCAGGGCTGTGTAAAATCTGCCTGTCAATCACAGTTCCTGCACGGGCCACAGATCCCCCCGCGCGTGTTACAATATCACATGCATCTGCCTGAAGTTCACGGTGTTCACTAACAAACTTCCAATTATTTGGTTAACAACCAGAGCTAGGAGAACAACCAAGGAAAAGAAGGAAACAAAGATAGAAAGCGACCATGACGGTAATAAAACTAGGATCAATATCGGACCAGCATTTGAAAGGAGGAGGAATCTATGAGATTTTAAAGGTTCAAGCTGGATGCAGAGCTTGCCACATTTCTTCTCGACAAGTAATTGTGCTTTATCAACCATTGATTGTATTTCTGAGTGTTATGTAAGTAATCAGGGGCGGAGTGGCAATCGGGACAGTCGGGACTTTTCCCGGTGGGCCGGTAGTGTTTTAAGGCCGCGAGGGCCGGTCTGATAATAGCCGTGTTTTCAGTCTTTAGTCGTGCACTCCGGCCACCCTAAAAACTATTTATCATATATTTAATATGCTTCAGCGCTCAAAATGTATCTGGCCGCACCGCTCTCTCTATCAAGCCCGTCTCCCCTGGAGTTCTATCAGCCAATCAAAAAAAAGAAAAGAAAGAGGCTTCACAATAGCCAATCAGAAAATAGCACTGTTAAAAAGCATAGGAACCAAAAAAAAGCATAGCCTCACACACCCATCGAGGAATGGAGCTCCGAGCATCACTTTGAGCAGCACAGAGTAGCCTAAGTCTGATCTCCTGTTTTAATGTTACAACAAATGCACAATTTTGACACAAACCATGACAACTTGACTGCTGTTAGAGAATGTTTCCTAGATAATCAGCATCAGTTTTTCACGAGTGTATGTAACTTAGTTAACAGTTTACAGCCTGTTCACTGACAACACCTGCTCAGAACATGTAAGTTGCGTTATATTTTCGTTATCACACGATGACTGACATTTTGTCACATAAAACATCTCTCTCCAAACAGGCTTAATAATTTTATAAGCAACTGCTTTGCAACCATAGTAAGCTTAATCTTACCTAAAACTAGGGAACTGTTGTTGACTTTAAGATCTTTTAAATAATAGTTATAACACTTGGTATTTCATGTTGTTGTGCAGTCATTTTATTGTAATTTTAGATTTCAGAATTTGCTTTTTTTGACCATGGAGGGCTGGTGGTCTATGAAATTTCCCGGTAGATTTTTGGGTCCCACTCCGCCCCTGTAAGTAATCTTGTCTAATCTAAGTATGTAAGTAATGCTTGCTAAGTATGCGTTCACAAAAATACTATTGCACATGCACTGACAAGGACGAGCTCGAATGGAGGTTGCTCAGTGGTAGTGTGGGACGGGCATGAAAATTGTAAACATTCAAAATCATCCCAATTCTCAAGAGTTGCCTACCACAGCTTTAAATACGTATTTAAAATACATTTAATTGAAATACTGCCCATGTCTGGTTACACTGGTCTACAAGTTGATAGCTTTGGAATTGAAAGTAGCTAAATTTGATCTGAACTGGCTCAGTAATAAAGGAAAACTAAGCCCTGAGTTTTCATTGGCTCCAGTTTCCAATTTATAGCCTCAGGGCAGTTATGCTTCATAACTTTTCAGCAAAATGTGATATAGCAATAAGCTATTTTATTATAAATCTATCTTTAACTGATACCATTAACATAAATTTCTGTTCTTTTATTGTTTTTTATGTAAGATTTTCAAGATTTTTTGTTTCTGAGGAAAAATATTTAATGCGTGTTATGGTATATAGACCAGGGGACACAGGAGAGAAACAGATTAGTTGATTTATTATAAATAAGCAGAAAGACAGGCAGATGGTATTGGTAAACAGATGAATGAGATGGTGTCTGTGAAAACGGGTAACTCCACACATACACTTCTTAACAGTCACAGTGAAAAAAATTACTTTCCTTATCTTTCTTTAGGAGAACAGATGATGACGACGACAATGATAACAACAGGTTGAACAAGGATAACAATCTTTACAGGATGAGTAGAGTCAGGTTAGTATCCACAATAAACTCGGGAGATATGTATGCTTTAACAAGACTGGACGAAGAGTGAGTGAATTGTGGTGGCTTTTATCAGGCATGAAAACGGGTCAGGGGTGAAAAAGGTGAGAAGGGTGCTCGAGGGGCGACGTGGCCTCTGATGGGGCCGCAAGGTCTCCCCCAAAATAAATTTTACCGCCTCATTAGGAGACATGCTGTAACTTAACTTGTTTATTCTTAAGGCATGTGATTGGCCAAGGACAAAAAAGAAGGAAGGAACCCAACATCCCAGCAGAAACAAAAAAAACATAACACCATTAGCAAAAAAAATACATTATGACCATTATTTCAATTATTTATCTCTGACGGAAAATTTAGATTGTAAATTTCAAATGTAAACATTTGACTAGTAACAGAAACCATGTTTAATTAAATGGGTTAATAAATCTGGAAAGCTGTAACAAGTAGCGTTCCCTTACTATTTTTACATCTGCAATAATTTTATTTTGCCATAATCTGACCATCAGTCGCAAGGCCATACAATTTTAAGTTGGCCTTGGAATAGGGTGGACCTGAAGGCCTACATGTAATTTAAAATGACTTAATTTTACAATATAGTACTGGTTAAATCAATTACATTATGATTTTTGAGTCATGGGTTGAAAAATTTTCAGATCGGCAAAAAAGTGATGTGGGAAAATAAAATAAGAACAAATCAAGAAATTACAAGCATATAAAATCGAAAAGAACAAAGTTACAAGTAAAGTAAGATCTATCAGTATTGATCAGGTAGAGAAACAGTATCAAATTAATATAACACTGTTTTCATTCTATAAACTAAATATATATTTTTTTAAAGCTATAGAAGTGATTTTCCTTTTGTCTTCTGTAGTTTGATTAACAAAGTGACACAAACATAAGCCTTTCTTATAAGATGAACCGTCCCTTTAACCTGATAAGGAACACTGTGCCGTACACGGCACACCCCCTCCCTTGCACGTGAGGCTGCATTACGTCATTGTAACTTTGAAGCATTAAATCTTCAAAATATACGGTCATGCGGCACATCGTTGTAAAGCTTAGACTTTCGGGATTCCATTAAGCGCACACAGAAAGCATAATATGATTTTTAGCTGTCATAAAACTGTAATCTAGTTGTTAGTTACCTGAACCGGGCGGCGCCGATTTAGGATATTTACTTACCTTCAAAATCTTTCCTTTATCCGCTTCGGTAAAATTGTCCATAACAAATTGTTCATAAATCCCCAAAAGTCCAAGGAAATGGAATATCCAAGCCTTTTAATCCAAAACGATTTTTTCATCTCACAATCTTGACGTTTCTGACCGAATTACGATATAAATAGTGTTTACAATAAGTTCACTAACAGACATTCGTTCGAATCTCACTTTTCATTCACGATTTATAATGAATATATTCGGATGTCATGTTTATTGTGCAACGTCTGAGGAACAAATGCGCCCCCTTGTGGATTTTCAGCCGTTCCATAAGAGGCTAACACCGGTAGAGAAGCGCTGATCTATACACTGACACATATGATCAACTGCTCACTTAAATAAACAACTGTTTTTATGAGAATACTTGCAGAGACTGTGATATTACAAGATAATTTGTGCATATATCTCCTGTCAAGCCCAAAGAAATTATGTGTTCGCATGATTTTTGAAATGCGTTTCAGTGCATGGGCTTTTGAGTTTGTGCGCATATGCACACCGAAAACAAATCACTTTAGTATCTTTGGTTATTTTGTAGTTAATATGGCTTTACTACAGTAACCATGGGGGGGGGTGACTTACAAGCGAGAAGTATGTCCATCATTCGTTCCAATACATTCCAATAAAAAAATCTTTCAGGTCACTTTGCAGTGTCAGTCTGTGTATATATGTTGTTTTAATTGATTTACACCTCAGAATTCTGCAGTTAAAGTTTAACAGCGTTTTGTGTCTTACACTTGACTTTACGTCCCGAAGCATGTGAAGCATATGACGAAGTACACAGAAAAGACGAATGACATCAAAGTAGCTCAAGAGCTGTTTGAAAGCAGAGTCTCGATTCACTCTCGTGGTACTTTGATGTCGTTTTTGCAGCGCGGCATATACTTAAACTAACCTAATGTCTGGGATACATGTTGGATGAAGGTGAACGGCGCGTTAACAAACAACGGGCGCAAACACACACCCCCACCCCACAAAAATAGTTTCTCATTGAATCTACAAGATTCACGTGGGTCACCTGTTTTTGCTTTAAAATGGGGAATTTCGTCAAAAGGTGAGGGATTTTCTGCCTGTTTTATAGTCTGCGCTGATAATAAGGGACAGGTGACTGTGATTAGAACTCTGGTGATTGTGCTCTTAATGAGAGAGTGAGCTGGAAACCTGGTGAATCGGTAACAGTACCCCCCCACACTGTTCGCTCATGAGGGCCGTTGGGACTTCTGACTTCGAAGTTGTCCTGGGTGGTTACCATAAAATATTTTGGTTATATTGTTAACTTCTTAATAAACCACAAACAAACTTGTATACATTTATTTTGTCCTCACATTCTTTACTGTAGTTCCCTCTCACATTCATGCTTAAAGGCTCATTATGCAGCTCATTATCCGAGTCTTTTGTTTCCTCAGCTGTCAATCAATCCTTCTCGCATACTGCCCCTCTAAACAAAAAAGTGTCTTACAATTTCTAAATCAAAATATTTTTTTATGTGAATGAGTGGGCAGTATTATTTTTACATCATTTTAAAGAAAAACTCTAGACTACTAGATTCTGTTTAGAAAAGTCTTGTGAAAACATGTTTAGTATGGGTTTTGTGGACTTATATCAGTGACTTAAAAATTTAGCTTTTTCAAAACATTTTTCTCTCAAAAATACAAACATGTACATACATGTAGCTCATATAATATTGTAGCCCAGTTTGTGCTGAATGCAGTGTTAAGAGACACTTGCCATTAATATGTTTAAAGCATCTGAAAAAAGACCAAATGTAAGAGTATGTCAGAACCTCTGCCAGTGTCCCAAAATGGTTGGACCCCAGAGGGTTAACCTTTGTAGTTTGTTAATGTAATATTCGATTGAACAATACTCACCAAAGCTTGTGGAGGACGAATGGGACACTCGCCAATAGCTTGTCCAGTAGAAGCTCAATACATGTACAGCTCTTGGGTCAGCTGCAGTTGATGTTTTGACAGTGGGATGTCGGTCATGTCCAGCTGTATGGTCTCTAGTTCTGGAGAGGAGGTTTCTGGCTGGCCTCTTGAATGGATTCCATGAAGTCAGAGATTCTTTGTAGGAATGGCCCGTTTTGCTGCCAGATGGATTCAACTTACTGCAATGCCTTTCCGATTAGGAGTGAACATTGCAATAGAAAACCTTTACATTCCTCCAACAGACCAGAATAGGGTGCTGTGTTAGCCATGGGAGATGCGACTACGGTAGCCTGAGACAGTGCTGTGAGTGGTGTAGTGGGAATGCGGAGAAGGGCTTGACGGAGTGTGTTAACCATTTCCTGGAAAGAATGGGAGGGTGTTTGTGCTCATGACTTTGTTGTTGTTGATCTGGTCTTCGGTTATGGTATATAGACCAGAGGACACAGGGGTAAAACAGATTAGTTGATTTATTATAAATGAGCAGACACACAGACAGATGGTATTTGTAAACAGATGAATAATGATGAGATGACAACGGTGACAACATGTAACTCCACACATATACTTCTTGACAGTTATGGGTGAACAAACAAAGAACTTTCCTTATCTTCTTTAGGAGAACAGATGATGACGACAATGATAACAACAGTTAGTACAAGGATAACTTCACAGGGTGAGTAGAGTCGGGTAAGTATCCACAATACACTCGGTAGAGATGTATGCTTTAACGAGACCGGACAAAGAGTGAGTGACTGGTGCTAACTTTTATAGTGTGCACTGATAATGAAGGACAAGTGATGGTGATTAGAACTCGGGTGAATGTGCTCTTTGCGGGAGTGTGATCTGGGAACCTGGCAAATCCATAACAATGGGACTGTTCCTTGAAACTTTCACAAGCCACCAAATCTGACCTCATTCACACAGCACTTTGGGCCGAGAAAATTTCTGTAAAATTGGCACAGAGGCAAAACATAAAAAACCAAAAAGTAACATTGCCATAACATACACGGAAAGCATTCTGTGTGACAAAGATGCAGAAGCAATACCGTAAGAGGTGTGCTGTAGTATGGAGGCGCGTGTCATCGCAAACAGAAGTTGTGGTTTAAGTTAAGAAATGTCAGCAAACTGGACTGAAGCAGAGATCAGGGAGCTTGTCACCATCTGCGCTGAAGCTGAGATCATTCACCAGCATGACAAAAAAGCGCATCACCCTCTCCTTATGATCTTGTCATATACTAAAATGCATGCGCATGGTTTCTAACAAGAGAAATCATGGATAATTAGCAAACTTCAGACGCTGTGGAGAAAATACATCACATGTCTTTAAGGGATCTTTATGGTATGTGTGTGATGCATGCACAGATTCCGGAAATTCATTGGCAGTGTGAATGAACCACAAATCAAACGATCCCAGAAAAACCTGGATGCATTATCCGTGTATTTTCCATAATCTCTGTGTGAAAAGGGCTTGTGATGCATAGATCTGGCCGAGACACATGTCCTCTGCAATAAAATACCAATAAATTACAGTTAGGCAATAATCTTTAGTCTCAATGTGAAGGTAAATTTATGAACACATTTCACTTTCTATTTTCATTGCTCTACGTACTTTGTTGAGGTAACCTTGACAAAGTATCACGATCATCACACACCCCCTCCCACTTTGCCTCCCCCTCTGTAGGCAAATATACTTGTCTGTGTATTTATAAATAATAATCTTTATCATAAAATTCCTTGAAAACTTTAGCCAACCAGGACTGTTTCATCTGTTTCCTAATTTATCAAATCAAAATATGTAAGAATTAACACATTTTATTTCGGAGGTCGATCATTTCCCAAAATTTGTAGACCAGTGTTATTATTGTTTTGATTTAAAAAGTTAAACGGTTAAATTCGATAACTCATACTAAATGTAATATTATTCTATAATATTTTCTATGTTATCTTAATGTATTAGAGCACTGCCTTTGTAATGACTAGATTTTACTTGTTTTTTTTCTTCTCTTTACTAAATGAAAGAAATTCATGTGTTTTTCATAGTGAACTTTAACCAATTTAAAAAAAAAATAAAGTCAGAGAGATATTGGTTCTGCCTTTTGCTGATAAATATGAGTGGTGGTGTTTTACAACGTGCTTGAATAGTCAAGTCACTGGAAATTAGACATCAAGTCTCCCAAATGTATAGTGATTCAGTGCCTGTTCATTCACGACTAGGGAGTTAGGGAACTGATTAAAGGAGATTGCACACTGGGGGAGAAGCGCTGTGTCGCGACATGTATCTAAATATCGAACACATTATTTTCTATGAATGTACACAAACCGTGACTCTGGTTTCTGCTCGCCCGGTATGTGACCTCATTTAAGACACACCCTCTGTCTACCTCTGTTCAATGTTACTACAATGTGACCACAGCTTGTCACTGATGAAAAAAGACTAGAGAGCAGGGTGGCTGCTGATGATAAAATATGAGAAGTGTAATCAAAGAAGCAAATATGCAAGGAATAATTGATGATGGGCCATTAAATTATTATAAAATAATGCACACCCAAGGTGGTAATGCAGCACAATGTGGGTTTGCATGATTTTCAAATAATTAAAAGCATCAGAATTATTTTAATTTATTATTATAAATGATTCTGCTTATACAACACGGTTACCACAAACATTGCTCTGGTGGTTATTTTAAGACCTTTGACAGGTTAGGTATGCATTTTACAGAAAAATTATCAACACCTGTGGAGCATTTCTCAACCAAACAGAATAAAGCATTCAACCGCCCTGTGGTATTTTGGGTTAGTCAAATTCACTACCCTTTCGGGTTGCTTGTGGATGAAAACAGACACTAAATTAAACAGCTGTAAAAATGTACCAGATTTTTTTTTTGCATAAATCTGTTAATCAACCTCAGTACTGATCAAAACTACCAAAAGTTTACAAGAATTCCTTGATTTTTAATTCTTTAATTGCCAATATAAAAAGTGATTTTGGACTGGATATTTTTGGGCATGTCAAAGATTGGTAAAAACATTGGCTTTAATACATTTTTAGTTTTTGTGCAGCATCAGATGTTTTTGCCCCATTGATTATAATGACATTTTTTGATTGCAAAGCTATGACAAATCATTCTTGATTGTTGTTGGTTTTTCCTTTTGCGAAGATGTCAAATTTGTCAAATTTTATTTGCTCACCATGTGACACCATAAACCATACCAGTATTTTTGTGACCTCGTGGGGACATTTTGAAGCTTATAAATCAAACAAAATGATGTTTCTTGAAAGTGTGAAGTAGGAGGAGGGTTTCTGTGATGGTTGGGGTTAGGGAATGGGGTAGGTAAGGGGAATAGAAGATACAGTTTGTATGGTATAAAATACATTACGTCTATGAAAGGTCCCCACAAAACATGGAAAACAGAATGTGTGTGTGTGTGTGTGTGTGCGTGCGTGCGGCCGTGCGTGCGTGCGTGTGTGTGTGTGTGTGTAGGGTTAGTATTGAGGAGCACCTCCCTCATGCAACAGTTGCTGCTGCATTGGTGAGAGAGATTCAGTCTCCTGTAGCTGTCCCTCCAGACACAAATCCACAGACACCAGCAGCTCAGAAGTGAAGAGGGAAACATGCAAGTGGTGCACAGAACAAAAAAATTACAGTCAGAACTTGCATCTGTTGTGGTGGACACACTTGCAGAGAGCACCAAGTGATATGCTGCAAGCAGGGCTTGACATTAACATTTTTCGGCTGTGGCGGGTAAGACATGAAATCCCACTAGCCACTTTGGCTGGTTGAATTTTTTTTTTTTATTGTAGTTTTCTTAAAAGTTATACGAAATTGTTAACAATGCGCAATGACGCTGGGAAACTACAACTCCCATGAGCACTCAATTCACCCATCGCAACGTACTGAGACCGTTTGTTGAAAAAGCTTGCGTTGCGGACCAAAGCGCCACCTTTTTACCAGAGAGAGCTGATGGTTTTGCGAATGCACAGGACGCAGTCTGAGCGCATACACGTACACTTTGGGAAAGATAAAACAATAGCTTGGAAGTGATTGAAGAGATTTAAAGTGCATGCACGATCTCTGGGCAAGAGCAAAGAGAAATTCATAGCGCAAACCTGAATGCACACATCCCAGTTTTGTCCGAAATTAAAGGAAACCCACCAGTGGAGAGGTTTGTGCATCATTTTAATGTAGGCTACTTTGTGCAACATTAATGTCCTCTCGACATTTGCAATTAAAAGTCTTAAATAACTTTTAAAGGAGCATTTCACCCGTAGAAACATTAATCTTTATTGAAAGTGGATCATATTTGTAGTTGAAATGTAACAAACATTTAGAATTTGGTGCCTATTTGACCGAGAAAAGGGGTCTTTATAGTCTCACCCCCTCAACAAGGATATTGCACTTCCTTCTTTCAATGATGCAAAATGATGAGTTTTACATCATTGAAAGAAGGAAGTGCAACACTGGAATCTGTATTTCTCCTGTCTCAGTGGCAACTGAGAAAACGATGCATGACCATTCAGACTGGGGTACTAACTATGCAAAGGTTTATGCAAATGGGTGAAGTGTCCCTTTAACAGAAACCACGATCAAGCTTATCAAATTTACTGCTGTTGTCAATAAATATTAAAATGTTTGTCTAGGGTTTTTGTGTTTATCTTTTCAGTTAATTTTCTACACCCCTGCTTCACGTTTAATATATTCATTAGAAGTTAATCTATTTATACCTTACTAGTATTTTCTAAAGTCATTTTATGATGCCAAAGTCAAGTTTAATCATATAAAATGTATTTTACCAACAACAAAATTGTGGCCAGTGAAAATGCTGAGGGGCTAGTAACTTTGAAAAACAACTAGCCACTTTGGCTGGTGAGCAAAAAAGTTAATGTCAAGCCCTGGCTGCAAGTAGGGCTGTGCAAAAATATTGATAGTGAGAAAATGGCAGAAAATTTAAAAACACCTGCAGCTTTCAAAGCCGACGTGTGGAAGGACTTTGGCTTAAAAAAAGTAAAAAAAATTCAGCTCTATTTTTTATTTTTGATAAAAAATTATTGCAATGTATTGTATTGTATCATGATACAGACACATGTATCGTTATATGTATCGTATCGTGAGGCCCTTGCCAATACCCAGCCCTAGCTGCAAGTCCCGCTGGAAAGACTGAACACACACACATGCACACTAAAAGTTAGTTTGATTGTTTAGTTCTCTATCCATCCTCAACTCTTGCTTCATTGTTTAGTTTATTTGAAGTTGTTTTTGCATTTTGGTTCTTCATAAATGATGTTCGTAAATCTGATGCAGAGAAGATTTTCTACAGATTTTTTTCACACACACCTCAAAATGTCCCCACAAGGTCACAAATTTACTGGTATTCCTATCTTTCTTGGGACAATTGGTCAACACAATGTGATAGTGGTGATCAACAGTAAAAATGACTAATTTTAACTCTTTGCAAAGGAAAAACCACCAACAAAAATGATGACTGCATCATTATTTGAGGTCATGACTTTGCGATAAAAATTCTTTATAATGAAAGTCAATGGGGCAAAAACAGCCATGAACAACAAATAAGAGGGAGAAAAAAATTAAATCTGATGCTGCACAAAAACTAAAAATGCATCAAAGCCAATGTTTTTAAAATCTTTGAAATGCCCAAGATTGTGCACTTTATATTGAAAATCTGTCATTTTGTGTTTTTCCCCAAGTCAGTGATATCACTTATGAACTTGGCAATTAAAGCGTTAAAATCATGGAATTTTGTAAACATTTGGTAGTTTTGATCTGTACTGACTAAGGTTGATTAAAAGATTTATGCAAATTTTCATAGTCAAGTCATTTTTACAGACATTTAATTTACAAAAGTATATTGTTGAGTTAAAAAAAATATAAGCATTTTCTCAAAATATGTGTCAATATAGGATTTCCAAAAATCATTCCATTTGCTGAAACACAGAGAAAGTTATGGCCAAATTGACTCCCCCCACAGTTGCTAAAAACATCCCCAAATACAAAAAGAATAAAAAGAATACATGGAATGTTTCTGGCTCTACTTTGTGATTTCCTACCAAAGACAAATGTGACTTTAGTCACGTCGTCTTTTCTGAACATGTGAGACTAATTAGACGGATAGTACACTTTATTAGGTGTTGGTAAGAGGCGTTTACATCCGGATGTTAAAGAAGTGTAATTTCGAAAAACCTGAAATATATTGTCTTGTGATGCGTTACTTGCTTACAAAATGTAAGATAAAGTGCTGACATTCATAGTTTTTTGAGCAATATTAGGTCCTAGTCTAGATGAGTTCATATTGATTGTGTTACTGTGTATATTTTGGCATATCATCAGCTTTGTTACTGCTGTCTCTCTTTTTTTACTCTCTCGCTTTCTTTCGTCCCCTGATTTCCATAATAGGCCTTGGGTCAAGGTCTGAAATAGGAACAGCTGTGTCCCTCTGAAGCCACCTGCACACACGCACACACATACCCTTCACTTTCTCTGTGTCACTTATACATGCACACAAACAGTGACAATGCTTTTTTGTAATGAAGCAGCAGAAAAAATTAGGTTGTAGTGCCAGATGCCTCTGGTGTTGGCCAGATAGCCACATACACATCCACACACAAATAATACCATTAGAGGCTTAAACAAACTTATAAACATAAACACATGTTCCAGTGCCAGACAGGCAAACTAATTTGTCCACAATTCTTTTGCCAGACCGCACTAGCTTTGCATCTTAAGCAGCCCGAATACACACACACTTGTATTTAAAGGTTAAGTAAAGGCCTCTATGCTTTTCCTCTTCAATGCTTTTACTCATTTATCTGACAAGCATAAGGCATCTTATTGTTACACATACATCAGTGATTTAAGGTTCACTGTAGGGTACCGTCCAGACCACCATGCTTAATGTGCCACAAACAGTTGAACAGATGCAAATTACTGGTCACTAATCCTCCTAAAGAGTTGAATCCAAATCAGCATTCCGCTTTGATCCACACACAGAGAGGTTAAAGCTTTATAGCAAGACAACCGCTCTACACTTGTTCACCCACTCTGCTTTATGTTCTCTGTCCTTTCACATGTTTATCATGTCTTTTTGTCACAATAACCTCACACGTCAGAGAAGAGAGGGACCGGATGGCCGTGAATACAAAGAACAGCCAGATAGACGTCATTTGAATGCTTCTGCAGATACATTCAGATCATCAAAGTGTTCAGGGCTGTATGTATGCCACCTGTCTTATATACACAAACAAGACAACAGCTTAACACTAAAAGGATCTTCTCATTGATGGTTTTAGATTAAGGTGACCTGTTGACCTCTCTCTCTCTCTATAAGGTTATCTTCGGGGCATTTTCACATATTTTAAACTGCAATGAAAGCTAATTAGTGAATGGCAAATGTCAGAAAATTCCTATATTCCAAAAATAATGTAAACATAATGGTCTAAAAACTATATACCGTTGAAATTATCGTGCCCATTCCTACTGTACTCTATAGTGTACAGTGGCAACAAAAGGTATGTGAACCCCTAGGAATAAACTGGTTTTCTACAGTGATTTGCCATAAAATGTGATTCGATCCTCATCTAGGTCATAACAATAGACAAACACAATGTGCATAAGCTGACAACACACAAATAATTCTAGTTTCTTGTGTGTTTTTTTTAAACATCCATTAAACATTCACAGTGCTGCAGGAAAATGTAAGTGAACCCATAGACTTATTACTTTAATGAAAACAAAAAAGTTACTCACGTTACCCTGGTTCCCTGAAATAACAGGAACGAGAATTGCGTCAGTTGCTGACGCTATGGGGGAAACTCCTGTTTACAGACCTATGGCGTTTGAGCCCGCGAAAGGGGCAGGACTACGCCCTGTCACTTGCATTCGAATGAAGCGCGTAGCCGAATGAAGCTCGCTGCGTAGGCGTTCCCGTTATTTCAAGGAACCAGGGTAACCTTATCGCTCCCTTTCAACACGGTTCACTTCACATTGCTTCAGTTGCTGATGCTATGGGGGAACGTAATCCCATCACGCCGTGCATACACAATGGACTAAGTGCCTTACCGGAGAGACACTGCATGTGGCCCTATATCCAGCATATTCACAGCTTTAATAAGCAAAAGCATAAGCACCATATAAAATGTTAACGGGCATACAGTGGGGTTTTAAATGCACAGGGAAGCACATAACATAGCACAAGATGGCGAGATCACAGAGCGCGCCACGTGTGTGCGAGAATTAAGTAAGTCCAGAGTCACGTTGATGAGCTCGCTGAGCGCACCGTGATGTACACATAAAACACAAGAGCATGCATGATTAAGCCGAGAGAACCTGTACTTGTAGGGCAGGGACGTCTAAGCCGTAAAATCTGACAAACGTAGACGGCGAAGACCAGCCGGCCGTGTTGCAAATATCAAGAATAGATACTCATGTAGACCAAGCCCATGATGAAGCCAACCTCACGTAGAGTGGGCTCAAACACCAACAGGACATAGTTTATTGAGGGAGGCGTAAGCTTCGACGATCCATCTAAATAGCCGCTGTTAGTAACTGGCACACTTAGTGAGTGATCTGCGAAGCTCACGAACGGCCGATCTGACTATAATATGCGGCAGAACAGTTCGTGTAACGTGGGATTATACAGATACCACAATAGTGTGAACCCAGGTGAGCCCTCGAGCGCACCGGGGATGCTTATAGGTAATATTATAGTGCACAGGTCGGTGAGCTTCTCGAGCGCGCCATCATGTGTCCTTATAATAAAATTGTGCGCACACAGGTGAACCCTTGAGATCGTGCCTCTCAGATGCAGTCTCCACACTCCCGTTGTAACGGGAGATTTTGTCTGCACCGTGGTGGTTTAAGCACGAGATGCATATCACTCTGATTGAACAGGCGATGCAATGAGCTTATAAAGGAGATGACTTGTCAACTTGTACAGGAGGCGAGATCTTAGCCTGGCTCGGTGAATACGAATGAAACCACCGTAGTTTGCTTTAATCACGGATAACACGGTCGAGAGTGCTGCAGTGCTAAAATCACCTCATTAAATGGACTGCATGTACAGTATGAGGTGATTGAGACAAACAAGCGTTCCACGCGCCGAAGGCTGGTTGCCGTCACAAGGCGTGTCCAACCCACAGCAGATGCTGGGCGAGCTCATATCGATAGCACTTCATGCAGCCGTGTGACTTTAAGCATAAGCGTCCCGGCCGTCAGCTCGGGGCGGGACCTTTGCTTAGCCAAAACTGAAGTGGTCTTATGAACAGAATACCATGATATTCAGCGTTCTTGGGACTCGTTGGGGGGGTACGTGAGCCCGCCTTAAACTAGATACCGCGCGTCTGACTGTGAGCGCGCTCTGCTGTTAAGCTCGCTTCCCGAGCATCATAATAAGGAACTCATTGTGGCAGGTAGCAAACTCACTTGGAGGTTGATATTTTCCTTAATTTCTCAGAATGCTGGAGCAGAGCGGAGGTGTGAGCGACTTTCGGATCCACTGATATAAACCAGCCATCTGGCCGAAAAATTATATAAACCACTTGGCTGTAAGCCTTTTGAATGGCCGTTCGGAGAGGGCGCGATTCAAAACGCTTGGAGCCAACGAAAGGTCCGAGGCTGCAGTCTCTCTAGGAAGAGAAAATAATGGTCGAAGACCCTGCTCGCTTGCACTGTCAGTACCGTAGTGGACAAACTGGGGTGGTCTGCGAGCGAATTTCAGCGAGAAAGTGTCTGAATTATTGTTTAGAATCCAACCCTGTGTCTCAGGAATGGATCACCAAATCTGGGTTTGACGGTGAGTGTCGATACAATTATGGATGGCGGGCCGTGTGTGCGTATATTGACCACAGCCGTGGGGTGTCAATTCACACTAAGGTATAGTGAGCATGGGAATTGTTCTCTGAGAGGAATTCAATACCGTTCGCCACTACAGTGAGGTCGCATAACCGACAGTATTACATGTGTATATTCATGGATAAATAGAGCACACAAAAATATTTCAGGGCAGTCCAGCCGAGGCGCCACTTAACCCTTTTTCTCCCAGATAGTCTGTTCTCTGCTGCCGCCACGGCTATGCTGCGAATGAGGCCAGAGCTGGCCGCACAGCTGGCCGTTCAGGCGGTGACCAGAGTGGTTCACAGAACAGATTAGTTTGTCTTGGTGGTTTGATGTCAGATTTTAACTCGTCTATGCAGAGGAGAAGTCTGCCGTCAGGCCCGCGGGATTGCTGTTGATTAAAAGGGCAGAAAACCTGGGGTATATAATAGATGTACCAATATTCAGCGCACTGATATAGGACAGGACTGAATAAAGGGAGGTGTTCGGGCCTCAGCATATTGTCAAACAAATTCGCTCTGCCTCTGATTCCGTCTTAGTCAGAGAGAAATGTCAGGGCAAAACAAGCATTGCGAGCTCTACCGAAGTGAGACAGACCCAGGCCGTTTAGGCTCTATAATAAAATGTTCTTAGTGCTCCAATAACGGCGTGCTCGGCCTATCAAGCTGAAGAATGAGATCGCGCCACTCCAGGAGGGGAGGGGCGTGAAGCTCTGTGATCGCTGAACGATAGATGGCTGCACTAGAGGCAAGGAGCCCATAAGACCGCATGCTAACTCTACTAAGCCACTGAAAGAGACCTCGCCGCTGAGGAGGAAGGAGCAAGGGACTCTGCGAGTGTAAAGCATGATAGGCTGCGTTGTGACAGAACACAGGGGGAGGATCAGCCCGTGTGTGCTTGTCTTATGCACAGTGTTGGGAACGTTACTTTAAAAAAGTAATTAGTTATAGTTACTAATTACTTCTCACAAATAGTAACTGAGTTAGTAACTCCGTTACATTATTATAAAAGTAATTAATGACCAGGAAAAGTAATTACTGCGTTACTTAAAAAAAATATTTCAAATAACTTGAATGCCCCATACAATTTTAAATATGTTAAATTAATACAATGGATACTAAAGAGAAATCACTAATTTTGTGGCAGCATGTGACGATGTGATGTGCTTTATTAGATCAGAATTACTTGCCACAGACGTGGAGAGACTTTTTCTTCATGGGCATAAGTTGCACATTACACAAACATTCTTGCCTTTCACCTCAACAATGGAAAAGTAGTGCTTTATACTTCGTGTTTGCGACCGCTACCTTTGAGCTTGTTGTACTTGCCATCGCCCTGTCGCCGGTGTTTTCGGAGTGATTGATGCGCGATTACCGGGCAGCATGTCGGTGCTTTGAGATGGGGCACAGTCAGCAGCAGCACCGCTGCTCGTTGAGAAGACAAAACGACGCGTATTTTCATGTCAGTCTACAAAAGTCTCCAACCACGCCAGAAAAGATAGCTAGATTTGTCCTATAAAGTCGCTAAAGTGATAGAAAGTTGCTAAATCTAGCGACAAAGTGACCAAGTTGTTCAGACTTTTTAACACTGCTGTTCGCTCCTCTGACTTGGACTGCGCGTGTGGGCAGGCCTTTTTGTGAACTCTGCCTCTGGTTGGCTACCGATGGAAATTAAGCCAATCATCATCCGTTATGTTTCTCACAACACACACAAGAGAAAAACAATGTTTGGCTGAGAGAGTGAGCATACGCGGCTGAAAATCACTACAGTAAGATCAATTTTAGTAACGCGCCGCATTTTAATGTCAGTAACAATAACGGCGTTATAACGGGGGAAACAGTAATTTATTTGATTACTCGTTACTGAAAAAAATAACGCAGTTACTAACGCCAATTACTCATAACGCCGTTATTCCCATCACTGCTTATGCATCTATCTTAGTCTCACGGCTCGCCGTTTGCTCATCTCAGCGAGAGAGGAACAGCAGGGGGAGCACGTAACATAGATAGAACAGCTGTGCATATGAGAGCGGTTTCGGTGTGGGAGGTCCTAGACCGGCAACGCACTCTGAGGGAAATTCATAGGGGCAGAGAGACTCACTTGAGTCACTGTGCTGGACTCTATTACAACAGCGCCTTGCTCTTTTAGCTTATAGCTTTATATTAAAATATTGATCTTACCGGGCGGCCGCAGGGGAGACCTCTTAAGGTATGTGTCCGCTGCACAGGGCTCGTACCACGGCAAGCAAAGGCTATCTTCGGTTCTCAGCCGGAAAGCGGCAGGGGAAGACGCTAGACCTGGATTCTGCTGCAGGGCTTGTGTCGACGCCGAGTAAGGCTGCTTCTTCTTCGGAGCAGCGAGAGGCTCGCGCTGAAGGAGAATGCAAGTAAGTTCATGGCGCTCTCTTCCAGACTATATAGGGCGTAGTCCTGCCCCTTTCGCGGGCTCGAACGCCATAGGTCTGTAATTTTTACAGATGTTAACCAATAGGCTTCAATCGCGGAGTAAACAGGAGTTTCCCCCATAGGGTCAGCAACTGATGCAATACGACGTGAACCGTCGTTGAAAGGGAACTAATTTGTATCAGAAGCTGGCAAACTAGAGTCCATTTAATAAGATTAGTTTAAAACCCACCAAACCGGGAGTGATGTAACCAGAGGGAGTGCGGTCAATTTAATCAGAAGGAAAACAATGAATCACAATGGCAGTTCGGACGCTGAGGAAATATTAAATATTTATTTAAACTCGTATGATAGACTACAGCCATACAATTCTGAGTCTGTTATGCAGCCAAGAGTGCAGGGACAGGCCAGGATTAAACAGAACATTCAGATTGAGGTGTAATGTAAGGAGAACACGAAAGATGTTTTGGTGAGAGACCACTGTTTATAGGTACACTAGCTAACGAGATGTAACACTGTGCTCAGATCACAAAATTTTACAGATTATTATCATATATCATGCCATAGCAAAGATAGTATTTATACTTAACTTATAAGAGTTAAGCAGACATAATGTCTCGCTTGTTAATATCCGTCCCCACTTACGTTACCCGATGTAACTTCTAAGTTGTAACTTTTGTCCTCCTTACTGCACCGCAATCTCAAACTACAAATCTAAATGTGTTAATTTAGTTGTGTTAAAAAAGGTCAAAGATAGTGTTGGAGTACATGTCTGCATCATACAGTATAAAGCAATTTTGATTTAATATTTGCCCTCCTGCATTATGTAAACAGATAGTTGTACAATTACTTTTAGATATGAGTAATGTAAATCTACCTGATGAACGTTGTGAAGGTCTAAGGTTACATTGAGGGCCAAAGTAATGCACAGACAATAGCAGCAAGCTAACATCATGTAAACAAAGTAAATAAGCTGTAACTTCACATGATTATACTATTTGCAAACTAAGGTTATCAGTTAGTTGATTTCAATATTTAGAAGAAACTTGATTGATATCATAATGTTCACTGATTTGGTAGTTAGCAAATGTAAAAAGAAACAAGACTTACTGTGCACGTTTTCATCAAGCTGCATCTTTGATGGATCCGTGATCAATTATGTTTCCTCACCTCACGTGGTTCTTGCTTTGGCATCCCATGTTCAACTCATGATATTGCTGGGATGATAATCTTCCAATCTAACATGAATGCTACAAACCACCGTGTTTTTCGAAGCACATGCAAATGTGAAGTGGCGTCTCTTCTCCTGCACATAACGCACCCAGGTGTCACAGAGTGACTTAAGGTAGCGGAACCTAAAATGGCGAATTATAGTTCCCCCGGACGACTGTCCGTGAAACACCTCGTTAGTTCCGGTAACTCCGGGCAACTAAATTTGGGCTTTATGGAGAGCAGGTGTACAAACGAACGTGCCGATTGGGCAATTCGAAGGAGAGGAGGCGTTTAAATAAAGCACCTGAGGAACAGGAAAGGGAAGTGTTTACTCCGTCTAACGCTGTGGGTGAGACGGAGCGATCGGTGGGCTTGGAGAGACGTAGTATTGTGGATATTGCAGACTGGGCAAAGTGAAAACGGAGGATTTGGCCGAAGACAAACGGAGCTAAGTAATTAAAGCATCCCTGTTGAAGCATTTGTGTGGATATACACTGTTTTCCTTAAAGAGATTGTGTACGTTGAGAAATCCCTGTGAAACGCATTGGAAGGAACAAAGGAGTGTTGTACTAGCGATCTTGTGTACACCCGACCTCTGGAAGAGAGGGGAAGGCATTAAGCATCAACGAAACTGTGAGTACGTTGAATTGTCATCTTGCCAGTGACACCCTTGCTAACATTGTGCCCCAGTTTCCAGTGTGATCGTTCAGTGTGTATGCGGCCCCACCCGTTAAAGAGGTTGGTGGGTGAGTCAGAACCAGCTAAGAAGAGGAAGGAGTGTGTTTACAAGTCGTGGGCTTGACGTCCCCATCTGGTCATCCTCCGTACTAGCCCCTTTTCAGTTATTCATCCCCGGCCCAACGTGGTGATCTGACCCTAATTCACAGTGAGTGTGTGTGTGGAGTGCCGTGGGTGATGAGCGATTTATAGTCGTGCGTAGGTGCTACGCCGTAGCTACGGCGTAGGCTATCCGTAGCCTGTGCGTAGCTCTGCGTAGCCTGACGCGCACCTCACAAAATTCCTAACAGCGCGTCGGCTCTACGTGGACCGCAAGCTCTGTGATTGGTCCACCAGAACCCCTCCCGTCAGGTAAAAAAAACTGCGTCATAGGTATTTCCGGTTGAGACGGTGAAACAAAGATGAGCCAAGTTGAGGAGTGATTTAACTCAAACTGCAACATAAGTCGCTGTTTATTTACTTCCATCATTGCTGGTCTTCTCAAATTATACACTTTTTGTTTGTGGGTTAACTTGCTTAGCTTCTTCTTCTCTGACGACTTCTGCTGCTACTGTGGTTACACGCGTGATTACTGCCAACCAGCGGTTTCGCGTATGTGTTTGCACGTCGACGCGGACGGCGACGCACAAGTATAAATGAAAACCGACGCGGAACCTACGCCGTCGCTGCTACGCCGTAGGACCTACGCACGTCTATAAATCGCCCTTGAGTCTTTTGACGCGTGTACACTTGAAGAATTGTAGTGTTGTGCTGTGTCAATGTCGTCAGCGATCACTCTCTAGGCCGAAGAGGAGAGCCCTGGATTGAAGGAAGTGAGCTGGTGTCGGTGGATGACTGATACATCTACATATAACCCGACTGTGACTTGTAATTCGTTCTCCCACCTGGTGGTGGCATGCCAACTGTAAGAAGTAAGAATATTGCTGTGAATATTGTGTGGAGTATTTGAAGGAGGGAGAGCTTTAATTGGATGCTGTGTGGAAGAAAGTAGATGTGCTGCTTTGGTGTATGATTATACCCCTGTTGAGTGTTTGCAGATGCCTGCCCCTGTCTAGATCTCTTGTCAAGCTGTTTGGAAGAAAGGAGAGGGAAGCGATTGGCCCACTCGAACAGTACATCATTTGGTTTGGTGCCGTACTTCATTCAACCCACCGTTTATGATCCCATCTGTGACCGTGTTAGGCCCAACGTGCAGCAGCCTCGGCCTGCCCCTCCATCTGTTCGTCTGTTCAAAGTCAAGAGGTGATGTATCTCTCTCTACATATTCACTGAAGTAGTATATTGTTGAAGAGACTCTGTGTGTTTGTCTGCTGCCAGTCTGCAGGTTCGATCCAAGGGCTCTGTGTCAACGTCCAAGTGTTTCATTAGAAGTCTGTCCTAGTGAGGAAGGCTAGAAGGTTGCTGTGTGCATATACGTCCTCTCCAGCCACCCAAGCCCTTAGAGCTAAAGCCTGATGTCTGCCTACCTACGGGTCTGTGAGTTACCTCCATTTTAGTTAAAAGCCTAACATACTCACCTGTACGCCTAAAGCTAAGAGCCCAGTGTACCTCCCTGTATACTCACCTGTACGCCCAAAGCCAAGGGCCCAGTGCACCTCCCTGTATACTCACCTGTACACCCAAAGCCAAGAGCCCAGTGCACCTCCCTGTATACTCACCTATACGCTCAAAGCCAAGAGCCCAGTGTACCTCCCTGTATACTCACCTGTACGCCCAAAGCCAAGAGCCCAGTGTACCTCCCTGTATACTCCCCTGTATGCCCAAAGCCAAGAGCCCAGTGTACCTCCCTGTATACTCACCTTTACGCCCAAAGCCAAGAGCCCAGTGTACCTACCTGTATACTCATCTGTACGCCTAAAGCTAAGAGCCCAGTGTACCTCCCTGTATACTCACCTTTACGCCCAAAGCCAAGAGCTCAGTGTACCTACCTGTATACTCATCTGTACGCCTAAAGCTAAGAGCCCAGTGTACTTTTCTGTATACTCACCTGTATACCTAAAGCTAAGAGCCCAGTGTACCTCCCTGTATACTCACCTGTACGCCCAAAGCCAAGAGCCCAGTGTACCTCCCTGTATACTCACCTGTACGCCCAAAGCCAAGAGCCCAGTGTACTTCCCTGTATACTCACCTGTACGACCAAGTTCCAAGCCCAAGTCTCAAGCTAGTGGATGCATTTGGAAGCCCCGTGCACTTACCTGTGTACCTTCTAGGTGTCTTCAGCTCCCAAACCAGGGACGCACTTACAAACCTTCTGGACGTTCAAGATTTGAACCAGTGTGCCACGTACCCGTCAAGGCCGCCAGTCCAAGGTATTTACCCATCCACTCACCAGTGTGCTTACCTGTGCTTATCCTCTGTGTCCAGAAGGGAGGTAGAAAGGCTCTGTCTGCGGTTCACCTAGGAAACCAAAAAAAAGGAAGAAGCATAGAGTATTCATTCATAGTCACGTGTGGATAAAGGAGAGGAGGAAGTTGGACGACCTACCTATAAATCCCTGTGAGAGTCAGAAGCGACTCGGAGCTAAAGTTCTCCAGGCCCAGAGAACTATTTTAGATTTTCCCTTCCCCACTTACCCATTTTAATTTATTTAATAAAGATTGTTTTAATTTACTTACTCTCTCTCGTGTGTCTGGTCATTGGGGTGTTTTTGGGACCTCCTCGAGGTGGAAACTAGGGAGGGGCGAGACTCACGACATTGGTGGTCCGCTCTGACCTGTGACACAGGCATGAAAGATAGCGCTGTCCTTTTATTCTTTACAGGAAACCTGAAGATTTGATGTCCTGACAGGCTGGAGTTTGTACAACCTCCACTAGCACCATGATGATGCTACATCGAAATACAAAACTACCAAAAGCACATCAACTTGCAACTGCTTTACTGAATACCAAAAAACTCCCAGATCACTCCCTCTGGATACTTAAAGGAACATTTCATCTGTAGAAACATTCATATTTATTGAAAGTGGGTCATATTTGTAGTCGAAATGTAATGTAAATTTAGAATTTGGTGCCTACTTGACAGAGAAAAGACAGAATGTGACTTTAGGGAGCATTTGTATGGAAAACTACAACTTCCACAATGCACAGCTCTGCAAGCCACCACCACTAATCCAGAACACCGCTAGCTCAGCTGTATGCTATTTTACATCCAATCCATTTTATTTATATAGCACATTTAAAAAACCGAAGGTTTACAAAGTGATGAATAGGAATAATACAATAATAGCACATATAAACATATGTACTGTAAATATAAACACATAAAAACTAACACATAAACGCCTCAAAGCAAATATATAATCACACAGTTATCATCATGTGTTAAAGCTAGAGAAAATAAATAAGTTTTAAGGCGAGATTTAAAAGATTCGAGGGTTGGGGCTGATTTGACCTGTGGATGAAGCTCATTCCACAGTTTAGGGGCTACAACTAAAAAAGCACGACCCCCCCTGGTTTTTGCCACATTAGTATAAGAAAGAAAATTGAAACACTCACTGTAAAGTCAGACGTCCGTTTATCCCTGCAGGCTTTGGCTGTCGCTTCCAGTTTAAGATTCTAAAATATTTATCCAGGACTCTGCTGTCCATATACGATATGAAGCTTGGGTGGTTGGTTCAACAAACAAACGAATTGTGTCGTAAGAGCAAGCTTCACTCAGTTTCTTAGTTATTTTGGCCAAACATGTAAATAATCCCAAAGATGAAAATGCCGCACCCTGCACACAAGTGCCTGTGCTCATGAGTCAAAACGCGTCTGTGAAACAAACACACATAAAGTTGCAATTCTCTTCCGCCTGACTATTCACCACACAAACGTCTATATCCTGATCTGATGCAGAAATTCCGTACAGAAGGCACACAGCGAGAGTACAGCCACTACTTTTTTGTCCAAGCTCGCGTCAGTCCAGGCTCCTCTACGCAGCCGAGGCTGCTGCGTCCTCTACGGGCTCTTCTACGCAGCAGAGTCTGAGGCTGCGGCCTCTTCTCCCAGCTTCTCTGCTTTCTGTACCTCCATCTCCCTCAGCTCTTTGCTGTATTGTGGCTCTTAAAGGTAGCATAGAAACACCCGATTCTCTCAACAGCTCTTCGAAATCCCCTTCTACCATTTCAACCTTAAAACTACATTCCGCCATTGTTATTCAAACTTTTCCACGGAGCAATAGCCTGTTAGCTTAGCTTCTAAAGATGGCTGACACTATCTTTACATTCTGTGAGTGAGATCCCACCCATATGGGCGTGGTGATAACATGCGGAACTAGCTGCTACTACTGCCTGTAGTTTTAAGCCTCTGGCCAAGAAAATCTTTGATAACGAAAAAATCGTCAATTTGTGTCATCGGAGGCTTTTTTCCCGAAAAAAAAATACACACATCTCTCATCTCGGGGCGATATGAAGGGGAGAGGCACGATAATTCGAAAATACTACTGGTTTTCTACTGATACAAAGCTTAATTCTAAATCCTGAAGTATTCCTTTAATATGACACGTTGTTGAAAAAACAGGATTTTGAGAACTGTCTTAGAAACGGTCACCTTTTTTTACTAAATGTATGTGCTTAGAGTCTTTTTTGTTTACTTTTGCATTTAATTTTCGTATGGTATTTTTATCTCACAAAAAAATTACTTAACACATGCACATTAAGAAGCATCAGCTCTTATGAACCATGCCTCTCTAAAGATATCAAATCAAGAGTTGTTGCGCTCCATAAGGCTGAAAAGGGATACAAGACAATCTCAAAATGTTAAGACATCCATACAGTTAGACAAATTGTCTATAAATGGAGAGAGTTTAATACTGTAGCTACCCTTCCTAGAAGTGGACGCACAGCAAAGATGACTCCTAAGGCACAACGCAGAATACTCATTAAAGTAAAGAAGAACCCACAAGTATGACATAAAGGCTTGAAGACACCATTGGAACTGGCGCACATCTCTGTTCATGAGTCTACCATACGCAAGTCTTTAAACAGGCACGGTGTCTATGGCAGAACACCACGAAAGGAAGACGCTGCTCTCCTAAAAACATTGCTGTGAGCCTGAAGTTTGCAAATGAGCACCTTGGCAAAACCCAGTGTTACTGGGAAAATATTTTATTGACCAATGAAACACAGGTTGAATTGTTTAGGAAAAATACTATGGCGCAAAAAGGGCACAGCTTACCAACATCAAAACATCATCCCAACAGTGAAGTATGGTGGAGGGAACATCATGATTTGGGCATGCTTTGCTGCCTCGGGGCCTGGACCACTTGCCATCATCGAGGGGAAAATGAATTCCCAAGTTTAACAAACTATCCTGCAGGATAATGTCAGGGTGGCTGTCCGCCAGTTGAAGCTTATTAGAAGTTGGTTGATGCAGCAGACAATGACCTTAAACACTGAAGTAAATCCACCAGAGACTGGCTTAAGAAAAACAAAATGGACCATTTGGAGTGGCCTAGTCAAACCCCATCCTACAAATGTGTCTGAGTTGATTCAGATCTACTGAAAGTGCTTGCTTGAAATTATTGCTGCCAAAAGAGGGTTCAACAAGCTATTAAATCCAAGGATTCACTTACATTTTCACTGTTAATGTTTAATGGTGGTTTTCAAAAAAGACACAAGAAACTATAATTATTTGTGTGTTGTCAGCTTATGCACATTGTGTTTGTCTATTGTTGTGCTCTAGATGAGGATCAGATCATATTTTATGGCAAATCACCGTAGAAAACCAGTTCATTCCTAGGGGTTCACATACTTTTCTTGCCACAGTGTATATCATTTGCAAGAGTGTGTTTTCTTTTTGGACATCTTACCAAAGTATTAATTGATTGCTTTGTACACCCTTTTTTTTTTGAAGAAAGAACACCCAAATACACAAGGTTAAGGAGTACAGCTGGGAGCAGCTTGCTGGGTAATTTATCTTTCAGCACAGTAATTAACCTAGAAGGAAATTAAAGCACAACCACCTTTCCTTCCTTCTCCCATCCCTCTTTCTCTACCAACCACCTCTCTTGTTCTCATTCTCTATGTCTTCAGAGGATCATAGGGTAGAGCATTTTTTCTGGGTTAATTAATGTTATTATTTCTCATATATTATTTGTATGAGACTTTTATATTACAGTACCTGTTTCCACTGTGAATGATCTACTGATCTAAAGTTGAAAATATGACTTGTTTTAGTTTTGTCTTCCTGACATCCAATGCCAAGTTGACACTACATGACTTTGGCCAATCGCTGTGTTGTTCAGACTGCATGTGTGATGATCTGCCCTCATAAACCTCCAAAAAGGAAAAAACAAAGAATATGGGTGAAAGAATGGATCAGCATACTCGGTACCTCAACCCATGCATTGCTCTTATTGGTTGTAGCTCATTGTGACATGCAACATCACAGGATGTTAAGTCGGATGACAGTTCCAGCTATTTATCATGCTAGATATTTGTCTGGCGGTGATGAGGCGTTAACTGGGCATCAGTGAGCTTCTTTGATGCTTTGTTGACTAGTTCACACATAAAGATCTGTCGGTGAGCTTGATGACTTGCAAATCAAGCTTATATCTGCCTCAAAAATCCTGTAGTGTGAACTTACCATAAAACATTTAGATTGTCAATGGATTTTTTTTTAGTTTGAACTATCACTGTCTTTAGGCTTTAAATCATAGGATTTCTGGACTTAGCAAAAGTTTTTCATTTCAGAAATCACAATCATTCATACATGAGCACACACAAACAGAAACATATGTGCAAGGCATGACACGTTTCCCTCTGGAGTGGGGTCAATAACAGGATGCTCCTGAAGCTGCACGTCTTTGAAATGTTTCATCATTCAGGATAGAAGCTAATGTTGCAAGTGTTACCACGTTATCTGCGTTGTAACTGCTGATGAATGCAATGTCACTTAAATGGTATGCATATGTTTTTTGTTTTGTTTTTACCCACTGATAAGTACTGTATAGGACTTCCTATAATCTTAGTAATATTTGCGCATAACATTTTACAGTAAAGGATGAGTGAACTGTGTGTAGAAAGAGACCTGTAATACTGTTTGAATTTAACAGCATAAATAAATCAGTCACACATAAAATAACATATTAAATTAATTGATTATATATTTCCATGACTTTCGCACGATGTCGCTATTGAACGGCGCAATTTAAAAAATAATTCTTTCCTACAAGCATATGCCTGGGACCTTCTGCACAACAGCGTCACGACTTTGTACCCCTACAAACATTCCCTCTCATCCAAAGTCTGATCACGTCCAATCGAAGGTCCAATCCAGACAGAGATGAACAGAAGGAGAGAGAGTTTGGGTGGGATAAGTTGCACAGGCACTGAAGATTGGACAACGAAAAGAAAGTAGAAAAAGGGGGAAAACGAGGGACAGTACAAATACAAAGGACTCTTTCCAAACATATAGACTGGAAAAGTAAATGTTTGGAGAGGGAAGAAAGGAAAGAAAGGTCATGACCCCTGCTCACTATTTACAGCTCCTCACGGTTGCTGGGATGCAGGATCTCTTAATATGCACTGTGGGCGATAATGTGCCTGCAAGCTAGTGGCTAGTGAATGTCCCAAAAAAAGAGAGAGACACATGACATGAAATAAGAGAGGTCACAATCTTAAGATCAGAGAGAAAGTGTCCCATAAGCCCCCTGCTATGGAGGAAATGAACGTTTGGGGAGTGATGGACATGTAGTCAAGAGGGGTGATCACCTCTGAGTCTCTGTTGCAAGTTTGCACTACATGAGACGCTAGGTTAGATGAAGAAGGTGTTTAAGTGTAAATATGTATATGTGTGTGTTTGTGGAGAATGAACTTTCCTCCTGGTAATCCTGATAATTGCCGTTAAATGTGCCATTGCAATACAGTCTAATCTAAATAACCCCAGGCTCAGCATTAACAATCCAGCATTAGTTTCAGGCACATTTGAACTGAAACTACTTTTAATATGTATATGCAGATGTAGGGCTTAAAAAGCTTTAAAAGCTTAAAAAGTTTTCAAAAGCTTGAAATGGAAGTCAAGTCCATTTTTGTCACTGTAAAAAATTAGCTATAATTATGCAGCTGGTTGCCAGTAACATATTGTAGAAGATAAAGAATGAAAATGTTTCTTGTTCCTTTAACTTTGAACAAACTGTTGCCAGTAAATAACATAAATGTAAAATCTACAGTAAGTTACTGTCAGTAATACCCAGCAATACTGTAATTTCTACAGAATTTTTTTACAGTGTAGCTCTTTCACAATACACATTGTTTCAAAGTGCTCTTTTGGAAAATCATGCTTCATTGGCCCCAGTCTTGCAAGGATTATGACTCAACTGCTCAGTAAAAGAGCACTTACAATAAATGTACAAATGACAAATATTATCTAATTATACAGAATGTGTATTGCTTGTCATGTGTGTATTCAGCCTGATTTCACGAGAATTCATACATATTTTATGAGTTGGCTAATTCATATGAATTCATACGAAGTAAATTGTGCAAAAACATAAGATTATCATAAAAAACAATGACGAAAGCCCACCCCTAACCCCAACGTCATAGGGGTCAATGCAAATCGTACAAAAATGTACAGATGTTGTCACAAATTAATACCAATTTGTCCCCTTTGTAAAATACGTACGCTTGTGGTCTGCGTGGAATGGACGTATTGTTACAATTCTGTAGAGGTGTGTGTCAGGTTATGGCGTAGCTACTGCGTAGGTTCTACAGGGAACCATGAATTGCACTAAAGGAATGTAGCACTTACTCTTCAACTAACTCTTATTTAGGATTAGTAGACTGTCTGCTTGCACTTTATTGTGATTGTTCTCCCAACAAACATTCAGATGACTATGCAAGTACATGTGAACTTTTTCTACTAAATACTCAACTTATACTCCAACTGATAGTTTGTTGACATGCAGGTGCATCAATAAGTATGTATGTACTAGGTTTTATTCTAGTCCCGGGCTAAAATGCATGTTTTAGCTGAAACATCTTTCATTAATATATCTTAACAGTGCCATTGTTTAGTCTCAAAATGCACCCCAGTAAAGTTTTTTTGGGTATGTTTGTAAAAACTACTTAAATGTCCTAAAAAGGCCTAGTCCTATGGGGCGGTTTCCCGGAAAGTGATTAGACTGCTCCTAGACTAAAATAAATGTAAGAGCTTTCCAAACTAAAAACAACTTGTACTGACATATCTTAAAATGCATCAGTTCCCTTTGTTTTGCCTCAAAATGCAAGTAATGTTTTTAGTAAGGTATGTTCAAACTTTATATTTTCCCTAATCTAAGGTCTAGTCCTGGCTTAAGCAAATCTGTCTCCGGGAAACCACCACTATGAGTTTCAATAGTTTTCTTAAAAATTTGTTGAACAGAACCCAGGACACTGAAAAGATGGGTGGTCACTGTTGAGATCTCTTGTCCCCGGTACGGTCTTATTATCTTAAGTTGTTTGCTGAAAGCAATCTTACACTGTTTCCCCTTTAGCACTTCAGTGATTGATTTATGAGTGCTAGTGGTAATTACAATGCAGTCTAGTGAGCAAACTCGTAACATTTCAGCTGTTTGCTCAGATCAAGAAAGCATGCGAGGTTATGCTTTTTTCTTTATTTGTCTCATTGCTGCACATTATTTCATTAAGAGCCTTAAATATACAGTCTGAGCTGGCCGGCCACATCCAGATTGTCTCTTATTTGTTTGTACACTTGTTAGCTATTCTTGATTCTTTCTTATTGCTTGGCTCTTTATGCTTTATATTTAAAACTTGTGCAAACAAGCTAAACTCAAGCAGCAGGCCAAGGAAACCAGTGAGCTATATTTGAGAAACCAGGAACTGAATGAGGTTAGGAAAAGAAGAGACAAAAAAACGAAGGACAAAAAGAGATGAATGGACTGAAAAACAGATGACGTCGGGTGAGAGGGTTTATAGAGAAGAGTGGGAAGTTGCTGACATACAATGAATTTACTGTAGAGCAAATAAAAAAACTAAGAAATTTAAATCACTTTTATATCTTCACCAACATAACATATAATCATAGATCAACGCACTAAAGCTGCTGTCCTTCATCATTTTTTATATCTCACTGTGACAGCCTAACACTATGATATGCTTATATTAATATAATATTTATCGCCCCACTACGCACTGTTACTTTTATATTTAATCCAAAATGAAAACAATTGCTTTACCTAGTGGGATGTTAACCATAAATTGTAGCATAAAATATGACAAAAACACAACCACTGAGTTAAATGATCCTAGAAAATGTTCATATTTGACACAACCATGGGTTGAAACAATTTAACATTTTGGGTTAACCAACCCATAGGTCAATTTAAAACCAACACTTGGATTGTCCATATTTTACACAACCCTGGGTTAAAAGAGCCCATACATTTTTTTTGTGTATGTTTGTGTCACAAACATTTTTTGTAAATATCAGGTATCTCTACATCACGATAGTATAACCTTTTTTTAGGTCAAATATTGCATTGTTGTAATTTTCCAGTGTTATTAACCTGTAAATGATCATTTTTGGAATATCACAATTAAATATTTCAAACTACTTGCTAGCTTGTTGAAGACTTTCAGAAAGTTTGTTACCCTATATCTAACCTTATGCAATAGAGCAGTTTATTGTGAAATTGGGGAGATTTTGAAGACTTGACAGGGTGATGCACAAATCTTCATACTGGGAATATTTTAGTGTTTCCATAGCAACGGTAAGAAACTTAAGGAAGGAAGAGAGAACGTGAGAGAGGGGAAATAAGAGTGATGAGGGTGTCTAAAGTTAATGAACTTTCTAAGTGCGTACATTAACTACAGATCAGCGGAGTTTGACGCCTCGAAGGGGGGGTTTGAGGAGACCAGCAGAGCGTTGTGGGGGAGAAAAGGTCAGGTCTGCAACGGATGGAGAGGATGCCGAAGGTCAAATGCTTGGGAGGAAAAGACAAACAGGGAGAAAAAGGGAGACAGAGAGGGATGGGTGAAAGATAGGCACTAAATCAGAAGCAATTTGGGGGTTATGCCAACAACATCGTCTTTTACGTTCCCACACAGTGTATAGTGCTGTTTGTTTGTGTTTGTTTGTGTGTATGTGTATATATGTGTATGCATGTGTGTGTTATTTCGATTAATGTTTAACAGGATGACAAAAAGAGCGCAATAAGTAAAGGTGAGGAGGTGCTGGATGTCATTTCATCTTTCCAAACACGCAGGATCTGACATGAATCACGTTCCAATTGTGTTTGACGTTAACTGTAAGCCGTCTTATCACAGATATATATTCCCAGTCATATTTGAGGATTATAGCAGGAGGTAGTTTATCACAAAGGCAAGCCGATCTGTTTGCTTTATCAGACCATATAGCAGCATATTATTCTAAAGTTCAACTCACGCAAGATTGGCTTCGCAGTAGTTAAGCAGATAGACACACTCGATCAAACATCAAGGCAAAATAAGGACATGCAGGAAACATGTCCAGCAGGCTACGACAAACAATGATACGCCATTATAAAAACAAGTGAAGTATACAGAGATAAGGGTGGGAAAATCCATGTTGTGTGTGTGAATATGAGATTTGTGATGTTTGTGTGTGTGGCTATAATTACATTAAATTACTGAAAGGGCCCATTTCCCCTCCGTCTACTAAACCTGGTGATTTTGGCAGGGGTCACAACTACTCACCCTCCGATACCCCCCACACAACCTCTAATTCTTAACCACAAACTCGCTCACTCATGCTAAAGTTATCTTAGCACTTTTCCAGTGCTTTTAATTTTATCTTTATCCCAGCACGCTCACACATGCTCTTAGTTTCAGTTTACAGTCGAGTTTGATGTGGCTGCTCTTTTGTTTCATGTGGCTTGATTTTTCAATCTTTTTCCTTCAAGTTTGATCAACCGTGTATTTTTTTGTGCTGTCTACCGTTAGGTCGGCATGGAATCTGCAACCACATATCATGCAGACGACGCTGAAGCTTTTTGAAAATTTTTTGAGTAAAATGATAACGCTCGCTTATAGCTGCCAAAAGCAGTGCACTTCCAGCTTCGTTGAACATGTTTTACCAAAAATTACAATCAAATATTTTTTCAACAGTCCATGAAGAAAATGTGAAAAACATCCAGATTTAATGTGAGTGTAGTTACGCCATGAAATCGTATTGGGACCATTTCCCGGCAGGGCTTATTCTAGTCCAAGACTAAAATGGATGTTTGTGCTGCCTTCATTTAAAAAATTCTTGCACTGACGTATCTTAACATATATCAGTGTCATTGTTTTGTACCAAGATGCACACCAGTATTGCTTTTTGGGAAATATCTTTGTAAAAACATACTTAAATGTGTAAATATAACTAAGACCTAGTCCTGGATTAATGTAAACCCTGTCTAGGAAACTTCCCTATTATGTTTAAAGTCAACAAAAAATAGCATATACCTCTAAAATTTAAAGTTTACATTTTGCAAGAAAAGTGAGCTGAAGTAGCATGATGGGGTAGGATGTTTGGATTCTAAAATGTGGTCTCTAACAAATTATTCGAGGGGTGGGGTCAAAAATAACATGCTTTAGTGATGTCACTTTTATAGAAACGTTGTTTCACAGTTTTATAATAAGTGCATGTTGCTACATTTTTCTGAAAGATTATGAAAACCATAATAGATGGACCTCTATCGTTCGGCTCCAGTTGGAGCAAAACGCTGCTGCACGTCTTCAAACTGGAACACGTAAATACACGTACATTTCCCCGGTTTTAGCTTCACTCCATTGGCTCTCTATATATCAAAGAATCCATTTTAAGATTATTTTATTTGTCTTTAAAGGCCTAAATGGCCTTGCCCCGCCCTACATCTCTGAGATGTTACATCCCTATAGACCCACCCGTTCTCTCAGGTCAGTGGATCAACTGCTCCTAAGTGTGCCTATGTCTAAGCGCAAGCTAAAAGGGATTGTGCTCCTAAATTGTGAAATGATTTACCTCTGCACATTAGACAGGCATCTTCACTGCCTTTTTTAAGTCTCTTCTTAAACCCCTCCTTTATACTTTGGCCTTTAAACACTGAAATTGAAAATTCATGTTTGGTTATATAGATGGTATTAAGTGTTTGTATGGTGTGTTATTGTTTTTCGTATTGAGTCGTGTGAATGTTTTTGTATTTGGACTTTTTATGTATTTATTTATTCTTTTACTGTACAGCACTTTGTGTCTATTTTAGATTTTAAAGTGCTCTATAAATAAATTTTGCTTGCTTGCTTGCTCCTTCAATAATGTTTAAAAATGTTCTCAAGGTGAGACCTCTAGAACAGTGGTTCCCATCCCTTAGCGCTTAAGTTTATGGGGTAGGATGTTTGGGGATCTGCTTCGAGCTTAAATAAAGTTGCAATAATTTTGTGTAATAATATGTTCCACTAATAATTGTATTATTTTATAAAAATCATATGCTTACAATGCCAAGATAAGGTAGTTAAAATATTCTCTTGCATGTGTAAAATCAATTTTGCTCGCTCCATCTCAATGTGCTTGTCAGCGTAACAGCAAAATCCAACAAAAGATAGATGTAGAGGGTTAGGGGGGCTCAGATTGTCCTATGTACTCAGGGGGGCCCCAAGGAGAAAAGGTTAGGAGCCACTGCTCTAGAAGACCCCAATGCTGCTTATTTTTGTCAAAGGGTGACTACAACAAAGATGTTATAATATAACAAAGTTTTGATTTGTTTTGTGTGTTTCTTGCAACATAATTTCTATAATTACATTTCTGTGATTCCCTATAGTGTTCATGACTTTACCTTTAATTCTTTAACGTGAAAAATATATGTTAATAAAAAATGAGTTTTTACTTTTCAATGGTAAAAAAAGTGTTGCTAAACTTTTAATGGTACTGCATATTATAGTAAAGTGTTTACTCACCTCTGTCTTCCCCCTTGCAGTTTTAACTGCATTTGCTTTAATAAATGTTTTGCCTAAGACAAACACACAAATCAGGGAAGTGGAGAGTGTCTGCATTGCTTACAACAGCTTTCATTTGCAAATGTGCTCCTGACCCAAAACCAGGGTCCGCCTGTCGCCCCCAGCAACCAGACAGCAGACGCTGATAAGGTTATGTAGGCCTATAGTCCTGTAGATGAACAGCACAGATGACCATTTCATAGCACTGTGTACACATCCAAGGTCTGCTCTATTTATGGAGTTTGTATTTATGTATGCATGAATACAAATCTGTGCGTTTCAGGAAGAGATTGAAATTTGGTGCTACAAAAATGTATGGTATGTGGGAAGTAATGTGTTTTTTAACCATAAACCACGCGAACAGATTGTATTATCCTAAATACACAAAATAATGTTGTTTTTTAGAAATAGAATAGGTGCTAAAATTGTACTTAGCCTTTAGCGTAGGTGTAGAAGTTACAGTTTAGCCTAGCTTGATGTGCAACATCCATAGTTATGGCTTGTATTTTAGTTTTAACACTCTCTTGTCTGATTTCAGAGAAAATCAGAGGGTAACGCGTAACAAGAATTTAAAGCACTATAATATTTGGCTGAGATACAACTATTTAAAAACCTGAAATCTGAGGGTGCAAAAAATCTAAAAATTAACAAAATTGCCTTGAAAGTTGTCCAAATGAAGTCCTAAGCAACTGCATCCAATCACAAAAATAAAGTTTTGATATATTTACAAAATATCACCTTTACATAATGTCCTAATAATTTTTGGCATAAACGAAAATTAAACCATTAGATTATGTTGATCTATGCAATGTATTGCTGGCTATTGCTACAAACATACCTGTATGACTTATTACTGGTTTTGCAGTCCAGGGTCACATATATCAGTTATAAATCCATTATTTTGTCTCACAATAAAACCAGTAATGTTATAAGGCACGTTTACTTAAATGTCCTAATTTAAGGCTTACTTCTGGCTTAATCTAAGCCCTGTCTATCAAACCAGTCCCTGTATGTGTAGGAAAAGATCATTTATGTACAAAGTAGAAAATTTTTATTTGTTAAAATGTTTTCGTTAACAGGATAAAGAAATAATGCTATTTCCTGAAATATCACAAACGTTAACTTAATAACCATAACTAAGCAGCCTAGCTTATATTGCATAATTGCACCCTTTCAACTTGGTCTGCTTCACAATAATCCTTCATTACTTTCAAAGGGGTCTTTGACCCTAACGCTGTCTTTCTCTTGTCTGTCTGCTTGTCTCTTTCTCTTCGTCTTATCTAAACTCAGTGAACCCTTTTATATTCTTCTCTGGATTAGTGCAGTCAGCTGTGTTTGGATGAGAGAGTGAGAAAGTCGGGTTCAGTAGCGATTGACTTCCTCTCCCCCACGCTTTATCTCTTTCCAGGTTTTCCCAAACCCTGGCATTCTGCCTGTTAACTGTCACTCCGTCTGCTCTGTACCATTCATAACTTTAGAAGTGCCTCTGTGAACGGGAATGTGCCCATTCACAGGAGCTCTTGTGTCTTGCTTTCATTCATATAGTGCAGGAGTATAGGTTATAATAGGGAAGGCCTGTTTCATGCTTCCTGTGTCTGTTGCTCTATGCAGAAAGTAAATTTTGGTTTTCTGCACTAAATATTTCTTTTTTATGACAGCCGAAAAAAATAAAGATATGTGAGCCATTGAAAATGATCACAAATTATTTTTATAAAAAAAAATTGCAATATAGCAATGTGATTGATATATTGGATTATAGGCTTCAGTTGGGGTAAACTGACTTTTGGAAATGTTTCTGCTTAGTTTAATGAGATGTAGTTTTTGACCATACTAAATTAAAATTATAATATATTTGTAGATATTTAGGAAACACCATTGTCATGAATTCTCTTTTTAAATAGTACTTACTAGTCGTAATGTCTGTTTTTGTTTTGGTCTGTGTGATTCTGTCCAATTTGGCCAACAGTTTCAACAATTTCAACAGCTTGGTTATGGAGCGATTTTAGTCTCATTAATTATTCTTGCATAAGACACGATTAGTCGTTAAAAGATTGTGATCTCGATTCGACCCCTCAAAAGATCTTAATCCAGCATTTCCACAATTCAGGTAATTATATTTTCAAGGAGAAAATACGCAGTGATGATGTCTTGACGTTACTTTGGGTATGGCGCAAGCCAGATGTTTTCGCCGAGAAGTTACACAGAAAGAAACAGAAACTAAAGAGAATGAGTGAGACAGAGGCGCAGAGCAATGCGCAGGTACGTCTGACAAGAACCCTGATGTTGTTTTAGTACCAAAAAGAGGATATTATTCCGGATCTTATCCCTTCCGACCGAACAGGTTTTTAGCACAGGGGGAAACATTGGCTGCATCCAAATAACCACACTTGATGTATTTCCTGTATCTGGCCCAAGTGTTCTAGTGGGTGTGAAGATCCCAAGCATGCATGTAGGATTATTCACCTGATGAGACACACTTAGCAAGTGTAAAAAATCCATGAGTGGCAGTAATTTGCACCAAAAAGTATTCCGTTTTTTTATTTAGGCTACTTAAAATATATATTTTTAAGTTTTCCTTTAAATAAAATGAACACATAATCACTCTGAAATTAACATTTGCTGAACTTAAAGATTATTCTCAAATATCTGAAACTTTCAGAAGCAGGATTCTTTGCACTGGTAAAAACTAATGTTAACCTAATGTTCAGGGGTTGTAAACTTTTAAAATAAAACAGTTCTTTGAGAATTGTGAAAGAATTGTGATCTTTATTTTAAGCTAAAGAACAGTTCAGCTCTTATATATATATATATATATATATATATATATATATATATATATATATATATATATATATATATATATATATATATATATATATATATATATATATATATATATAGACATAATCTAAAAAAATCCAGAAAACACAATATATGATTTTTTAACTATTTATTTAACTACTTATGCAAATAAGTATTTAAACACCTGTCTATCAGCTAGAATTTTGACCCTCAAAGACCTGTTGGTCTGCCTTTAAAATGTCCACCTCCATTTATTATCCTAAATTAGATGCACCTGTTTGAGGTCGTTAGCTGCATAAAGACACCTCTCCACCCCACACAATCAGTAAGAATCCAACTACTAACATGGCCAAGACCAAAGAGCTGTCCAAAGACACTAGAGACAAAATTGTACACCTCCACCAGGCTGGAAAGCGCTACGGGGAAATTGCCAAGCAGCTTGGTGAAAAAAGGTCCACTGTTGGAGCAATCATTAGAAAATGGAAGAAGCTAAACATGACTGTCAATCTCCCTCGGACTGGGGCTCCATGCAAGATCTCACCTCGTGGGGTCTCAATGATCCTAAGAAAGGTGAGAAATCAGCCCAGAACTACACGGGTGGGGCTGGTCAATGACCTGGAAAGACCTGGGACCAACGTTTCCAAGGTTACTGTTGGTAATACACTAAGACGTCATGGTTTGAAATCATGCATGGCACGGAAGGTTCCCCTGCTTAAACCAGCACATGTCCAGGCCCGTCTTAAGTTTCCCAATGACCATTTGGATGATCCAGAGGAGTCATGGAGAAAGTCATGTGGTCAGATGAGACCAAAATAGAACTTTTGGGTCATAATTCCACTAAACGTGTTTGAAGAAAGAAGAATGATGAGTACATCCCAAAAACACCATCCCTACTGTGAAACATTGGGGTGGTAGCATCATGCTTTGGGGGTGTTTTTCTGCACATGGGACAGGGCGACTGCATTGTATTAAAGAGAGGATGACCAGGGCCATGTATTGCAAGATTTCCCTCAGTTAGAGCATTGAAGATGGGTCGAGGCTAGGTCTTCCAACATGACAATGACCCGAAGCACACAGCCAGGATAACCAAGGAGTGGCTCTGTAAGAAGCATACTGTATCAAGGTTCTAGCATTACCTAGCCCATCTCCAGACCTAAACCCAATAGAGAATCTTTGGAGGGAGCTCAAACTCCGTGTTTCTCAGCGACAGGCCAGAAACCTGACTGATCTAGAGAAGATCTGTTTGGAGGATTGGGACAAAATCCTTCCTGCAGTGTGTGCAAACCTGGTGAAAAACTACAGGAAACATTTGACCTCTGTAATTGCTGCTGTACCAAATATTAACATTGATTTTCTCAGGTGTTCAAATACTTATTTGCACCTGTATCATACAAATAAATAGTTAAAAACTCATACATTGTGATTTCTGGATTTTTTTTAGATTATGTCTCTCACAGTGGACATGCACCTACGATTACAATTTCAGACTCCTTCATGATTTCTAAGTGGGAGAACTTGCAAAATAGCAGGGTGTTCAAATTCTTATTTTCCTCACTGTACATATATATATCATTCAACCAATCATAAGCGCATGAGAGCGCATGACTCAATGAAGACTGCTCTGTGCCCTATTTGCAGTTTGGTTTAATTAGTAAGAAGGACAAATCTTACTTCTTGGACAAACTTTATCTAGGTTTTTGAGACTTGCCCAATGGTATGTGCATGTGAATTAGGTTTTATGCATGTGAAACTGGCTAATGAAAATGTGTGCATCGTGTCTTATGCATGAATAAGTAAAAAGACTAAAATCACTCTATACTTGGTTGCCAGTTATCTCGGTTGCTTAATTTAGATGCAATGACCCATAAATGCGACCTCCGGTGGACTCAACCTCCTACATTTTCCGCAGATTGAGAGATAAATCTCCACACAGTTTTAATTTGTAATCAACAAAAACAAGTGTAAAATTTAGCAAATAAACGTATGCTTTCCATCGTTAGTTGCACTCCTGTATGTGTCTGGCAACCCAAGAGGGCAGCGGAAAATAAACCGTCTGCAGTATTTTAAATTTAGACTGTGATACCAAGTTCACCTGCTAGAGGTCAATGTTACATAAAGCTCCTTTAATCTGCAGGCCATTTAAGAAGTTGTCTGGACAACGTGAACAGGGCACATATGCTTTTATCATAACACATACGTCTTTTTGAATTTTAGACAACCCTCAAATTCAGTAAAGTCTTTGAGTCAATCACAGAGAATTTGACATGTAAGGAGTAACCGAATGTGTAAAGAAACCATATGTTCATTAGGACATTAATGTATGTGTAGTGGAGATGCTTCTGAAAGAAAAACACAACATGTTGAGAGCAAGAAGGAGTGAAACAGTGAGAGACGTCCTGACGCTCACCCAACTGCCTGAGGTCACAGCCACCCATTTACACTCATTTGCTTTCACACAAACATATATGCATGAACACATATCCTGTAAATGGACATTTATATAAATAGCAACTTGATAGCTGTCGAATTACATGATCTCTGATGTTTCCCCATTAGCAATTGTATTAAATGTTTTGCATTAATTCTAACTCTGCTCTCAGTTATGTCGTCTCAAATCATTACTTTACACTGAAAATAAATTACTTCTGAACGTTGCCATTGTGAACGCCCTGTTGAGACTGCTGTTTTTTACATTGCATTTTTTGTTTTGTTTAGCCCAATAAAGTAAAACCATTATTGACTTTAAAACATTCAAATGCATTAAATTTTAGCATTTTAAGATAACAGTCTTTTCAAGGGGTCAAGTTTTTGAAACACTTGTTTGTCTGGTATAACCCAGGTTTGGTGCAGTTGTGTCTCTGTGGTGTGTTAGCAATGCTTGAATGACGTGAGTACAGTGTCCATGTGGCCAGAGCCACTTCCCATTGTGGTAATAGGAGGATGAAGTTTTCTCGTAAAACCAACTGTAGTTAGTTTTTCTTTTGAAACAAATACAGTATTGCTGTGCCCACTGCTGAAATATATTTACCGCTCAGGGGATATAGTTAACAGTGGTTAACTGCTTTTAACAGTGTTTCAAAACACTTACACAGGTTTGTACACTTCTGTCACTAAGATCACAATTGCATGCACATCAATATTAAAATATAAATATTTTGAAAGAGACTTGACTATGTTCAAACAGCAACGTTTTACGGTGGACAGAAATGGGCCAATGCAATAAACATTAAATTGTGCATTGTTTGTTGTATTAATAGTGTCACAAGATGTTCCTGGTTGGCTTTTAAGTAGCATCGTCTGGAAACAAAGTGCTTTCAAGGTTATGGGACGCCAAATCTATGAAATTACTTTTAGTTTTGGCAGCAAGTAAAATAAATAACTACAAGCATAATCAGTTTTCCACTTTGTTTTCTAAGAAAGGAATAAACATTTGTGTGGAAAAATTCTGCGTTTTAGCAAATTTCTATTCATTTTAAAGATATTTTTATACAGTCTTCCATGGTCAGAAACTGATCTGATTTCCTGATCTGTTATTTGAGTGTCAATTCTTTTATAACAACGCAAGACTTGAATCTACGCAAGTAGATTCTACTTAAAAGGGAAGTTTGTTGTATTTCACACAGCCCTGTTATTACATGCAGAGATGGTGTAAGAAGTAAGTTTGTTTTTGTGTATTTGTCTGCGTGTTTTGCCGTGTTTGTGGTCATGGCTCAACCCCCTGGCTAACCGCCCTACACAGCAAAATCTCTAGTGTAAAATGTACACTGCTGGTGTATGTATGGTTATAACCAGGTCTGGTGGTATCAATGATAAAAAATATGGGGGGGTGATAGTGTAAATTAAGTGTAAATAACTTTCTTACAGTAAAAGACATGTCAAAGTGATGTAGAGATTATAAGCTTTTAAACAGTATCTCATATGTGGTACTGAGTCAATGACAGACAATTAAAATTAAAAGACTATTTTATAATTAATTTTGGACCCGGTACTGGTATAGAACAACATAAGGGCGAGTAAATGATGACAGAATTTTCATTTTGGGGTGAACTATCCCATTAACTAAGAATAAAACTTCAATAAAATAATCTGTATTAAATCATCTGTACAAGCAAAATACAACAATGCTCTAGGCGCAAAGACAAATGAATGATCAATATGAGATTTCCTGTATTCTGAAAACCATATCTACGACAAAGAAAAAGACAAAAGTCACATTACATCAGTAAGTAAAGCAGGAGAAAGAGGTAGCAGAAGAGAGTAAGAGTGGGTTAAATGAAAGCATTGATGCTGCATTCAGGCAGAACTGTGGTATAGTACACTGTTAACGATTTCCCTGTATTTTTACAGTACGGTACTGGCAGCACGGTTGCCAGTAAGTTACTGTATTTTGGTTTTACAGTACTGTACTGTAATACCATTTTACAGTACACAAACTAGTACTGTATAGTTACAAAGCAGTACTGTACTGTAATTTTACAATATTTTATTACAGTAGTCTATTTTTACAGTAATTTACTGTAATGTCTATATTGACCCATAAATACTATTTATTACTTATTACAGTTAATACAATAATATTATATAAAATAGCTAGAGATTTAGGTTTAAATCTATAGTTATTATTATGGTAAAAATGCTAAATTAAAACATAATGAATTAAAAGGCAATCCAAGCAATGTATGTATCAAAATTTTATTTAAAAAACATTTAATTGAAACAAAACATATTTAAAACAAGATTTTAAACAATAATAAACATATAATCAAGTAACAAAAAATAAAATCAACAAGTATAAACAAGTTTGGAGACCCCTGCTGTAACATATTTAACTCTGGCAAATAGAACACTGTTCCATAGTTTGAAGTTTTCAGTTTAAAGTCCATCATCGACTAAAAGGTAACATTTCACTGTGGTAAAAAGAACACTGGCCCATAGTTTTAAATATTCTACTTGAATTTCATTTAACACTAAAAATAAATGCATTAAACTGTGGCAGACAGACCACAGTGGCCTTTACTTTGAAGTCGTCCATTCGAACTCAATCAGGGACTGCATGAAGCTGTTCACATGGGGGTTAATGGCCACAGCTTTTCTCTGCACCAAGTTCCTTGTCTTTTTGCTTGCTCCTTGTCTGGATGTGCACTTTTTCCCATCTTTGGAATTAATTCTATCCAGAAACCTGTTAGAAATATCATAAACATTAAGTCAACAAATATAAGATAGAAAAAGATTCTTAAAAAACTAAACTCAGCCTTGAACTTACTCCTATTCTGAAACCTTTTGCTCTTATTCTACTGTTCCACACCTAATTACATTAAAATACAGAAGATTCACTTACCGCTGAACAATCTCTTTCCTCAATGGACAGCATCCACCTGGATCATGTCATGATTGAATGTCCTGAACAGAAAGTACAATTGTTACTGATTTGGACACAACTTTTTATTCTGAAAACAAAATCTTTTGTCAGTAAAGTCCAGGGACACCTCTGCTAAATAAATACAATTATTAAATTAAATTTCTTATAACCAAAGTCTGAATATTTCTGTTTGTATATTTCTACATGGCAAACTAAGACAATTGTGTACATGTTGTGTATGGTCGTGTTACAGTGTTGTGTGTGAATGAGTGAATGAGTGTATACATGGGTATTTAAAGAAACTGTAGTGGTAAAGTGCAAACTTACCGAACATAATGTGCTTGGTGTGTGTCTGGTATCACCCGTTGTGCCTCCACATCTGCCTTAACTCCTGAAAAGTGCAATGACACTCAGGTAAACTACAAATAAAAAGTCAGCCACATTCCTGTGTAATTTTGCATGTGACGTGAAAGCATTTAATATTGCAGTCGAAAAAATACATTACATGTAACTGTACATCATGTACTTGCCTGGTGCCTTTAAAGATGATCCATCTTACCCAATCCAGCTTACAAGCAATGGTAAGACTGTAAAAAAGACAAATGTTACAAAGTCTGTTAGCCATAGAAATAAGTAGACATTGTGAAGGAAATGGTAAAAGAAAATTTAGTAACACTTTACTATAAGACTTTATTCCTTAACATTTGGTAATGCCTTAGCTAATATGAACTAACAATGAACAATATATTTTACAACATTAATAATATTTGATAATGTTCATTGTGCATTAACTAATGTAAACAGAGACAAAGTGATTGATTTAAAAATGTATTAAGTGTTTAAATCTAATATCATGCTATGCTAACAAATAAAACATTACTGTATATATATATATATATAAGTTATTATATATTATATAAAAATATCTAACTAAGTCTTTTTTTAATTATTATTCTATAACATCTTGTCTACAGAAAATCTCTGAAAATGTCTCGTTTAGTGCAGAAAATAGCGATTTATAGTGACAAGGTAAAAAGACTGTCCCTTTAATGTTTTACCCGGACCGGCTGCGGTGTAACACGCTATTTCACGCAAAGTTTTTTAACAAGTTAACGTTAGTAGCTAGCTGCTCACTTTAAAGATAAACATGATCGCCTAAATCTGAGCAATCCTGGTGATGCCAGTTTCCTACACGATGTTATTATGGACTATTTTACATCCAGCAATGAAGGATCAGATGACAGAGACGAGAAGACAAAGGTACGTAAATGCGGAGCCCATTCTCTTTTCGTGCATTGATTTGATGCGTTTTGGAAACTTATATATACTGCATGTAATGCATCTGAAGTGGTGGAAACAATATGCCATAAAAATGTATTGGACAACTTACTGGACGTGTAAAACGCTTTAGAGAAGATATTCTCTGCTTTTGCTGATATACGTTACCGTAATATAATAACAACAACAATAAGCGCGGCAATCCCTTTCGTTCATCTGATATTAAGATGAGCCCAGGTCTGAATGATATTTGGTCGAAGTTAAAGCTGCGATGAGTTCGATGCATGTATCCAGTTAAATATGAGGTTTCTTGTTTTCACTTTTGTGGAGGAGTTCGGTACTACAGTATGCTGTGTACGGCGTGTCAAGTCCTGACTGTTTACAACCACGAGTCAGCCTTGCCAAACAGTAGAACTTAATACTTTTCTCTGACGCTAACTGAACGGATGAAACGCCGAGATAAACGACCGTTATGCTGGGACCACAAAACCGCGCTGGCGGGTTGTCTTTGTCCATTTCGTTAAAAATAGTTTCATTGTCACCACACTTTCAACACAATATAAACTCACCAAAACCCTCATAATTTAGTTAAAACAACCCTATATTCATTAATAAAGGTGTAAAGCGAGTTAAAGCAGAGGTAGACATCTGTGTGTAACATTAGCTTACTTTCTGAGGGAGATTGAAACTTTGTTGGCGACCGTTTTTCTCTCTCATTGCACGTTTAAAACAATATTGTGACAAACTATTGACAACATTCTTAAACTAAAAATTAAGTTTTCATGAAACAGAAATATTTCAAACTTACCGAACTGCCAGAAATCAATCGTCCTCCTTCAGCTGCAGCCAGGAGTTGTGCTGTCTGTGTAATTTGACTCTGGCGCACTTTCTCTGATTATTGCAAGTACACCTGGCACATTACAGCAATGGCTACAGCAAGGTTACATCAAGACCAAAAGATACTGTAAAATTTTCCCCCTCAAACAAATTTACCCAGAATCCATTATGAACTGCAGTACTGTACTGTAATGTACACATGCAGTATAGTACTGTGGATTTTTACAGTAATGTACTGCTAAATCTACAGCGACATCTAACAGTGTATATCTGACTTCAAATCCTGGACTCTCTCCAGCTCTCTCTCTCTCTCTCTGATTACAAGCTCTCAGTGACAGCTTTCTTTTCATTTTCATCGGTCTTCTCATACACACACAGAGGATCCCACAGTTTAAAGATTGTCTCTGGGCAAAGAGACTTCTCCATCACAGACTGTGAATCTCTGCAACATTTGATTGACTTGTGGATTCCTATTCTTATGTTTCCCATAAATTTCACAGTCAGTCCCTTGATCAGTCTGAGCTGTTTTGCTTGTCTGTCAGATGTTGGTCGTCGAAATCTGATTCTTGATCAGTGACTCCAGAGGATTCTCTGATTTCAGTGTCAAAAGCTGGGATGAACTCTTTGCTCTTCGTGCCCGTCTCGAACGGTTTCCATTGCAGATCTATTTGACTCCTTCTGTTGGTCATATACTTTTACTGAGACAATCAACCGCTCTTCAGACAGACTGTTTACAACAGATCAGATTCATAATCAATTAGGATTCACTCTGAATACAGCTAGATTAGTAACTCATGTGGGTACTGTAGATGTTGTTGCTCTGTAACTGAACACAAGTGGTTTGTATTGTAGTAAATTGTTTGAGGCCAATACCAATTATGTTGAGTGATGTTGATGATAGCTGCACAAACTTTTCCAAAACAGCTTTATAATGCGGGACCTTTTAGTAACAGGTTTTTCAAAAAAACCCAACAATTCTGCTTTTGACTAAAGTTAAAAATAATAATGTAAGCAAGATGTTTGTTGATATGAAAGGGTATCTGATTGGATAAGTGCAGGACAGGGTATTTAGATGTTATACACATTGAAGTAGTAGTGTTTTGTGCCTGATGAAGATATGAAGAGCTCAGATGCAACAGCCGTTAAACGCCACCTCCGTCAAAAAATGAGGAATGCTATTGACCAAATGCTATCTAACGTATTATACATTCATCAAATACTTTAATCCCAGCCTCATGCCATTTAGAAATACCAGACTGTTGGCAGAATCCATTAATCATAAAACCCACATAAATTTTTCAGCAAAATCCTCTAAGTACATGTACGAAGAAATGGATGAACAGCTGTGTGCATACGTCAAGTTGCAGTTTTATCAAGTTTTACGAAAAGCTGTAACGAGGGATTAGGGTGGCCATTCGTGCCAGTTCCGCCAGACATGCTCCGAACATGTTTTCGGGTGCGTTCTCCGGAAGTCGCGTTGCTCGACCGCATACGCCATCGCGGTTCTCACATTTCAGTTAAAATACATTAAAAAATTAAGATTTATTTCTTTTAAGACATACAACCATTGTAGTTTCATTCTTACCTTGAAATGTAACGGTTGCTTTTCTGAAATTAAACTCAAAATATTAAACCTTGATGACGTATGTGGTCGACCAACAGACTTCCGGAGAACGCACCCGAAAACGGAGCGTTCGGAGCGTGTCTGGCGGAACTGGCACGAATGGCCACCCTAATCCCTCGTTACGGCTTTTCGTATATTGAATACAGAAAAAATGTAAGGATTTCAAAGGAGAGCGTTTGCATGAAAGTGGCATGGGATAGGTGGTTCAAGAACAAAGACTATGATCTAAGACAGACTTGGCGGCTGAAACTACACCTCCCAGAGGAAGAGGAAGAAAATTCATACAAAGCCAAGGGGGATGGAAATTTTCTGTTTACCTTACATTCCCGTTTAAAGGACAAGTTCGGTATTTTAGACTTAAAGCCCTGTTTATGGTGAAATAGAACGGTTTTGACAGAAATTTCGACATGTGCGGCTGCCCTGAGAATTTTCGCGTGTTTGTGTTTCACCTCAAACCTCTACAATGGGTTTAATGGTGCACAGGAACAATCCTTCCTAAAATGCATTAAACTTTCGTTTACAAAGACGTGAAACTCACCGAGTGGTCAGGGGTGTTCACTGATATGCTCACACAAAAATCGCTGCAAAAGATGCTTTCCAACAGCTGTTTTAGCATTCGTTGTTTACTTGTGGACCTATTTTTCCAAACCCCTCACACCCATACATTCTTCCGCTTAGAGCTTGAATAATAGACACTCCAGCCCAGGTGGTGGCGCTAATCCGCCATTGCCAATTGCAAGAATAGAAACAAAGTTCCCGGCGCGGAGTAATACCGTACCTGACAGGACATCTAATACAAGTCAATGGAGTTGGTAAAAACTACGATAAAACCTGTTGGAATGCGTCTTTTACAGCGATTTTTGTGTGAGCATATCAGTGAACACCCCTGACCACTCGGTGAGTTTCACGTCTTTGTAAACGAAAGTTTAATGCATTTTAGGAAGGATTGTTCCAGTGCACCATTAAACCCATTGTAGAGGTGTGAGGTGAAACACAAACACGCGAAAATTCTCAGGGCAGCCGCACATGTCGAAATTTCTGTCAAAACCGTTCTATTTCGTCGGAGCCGATGGTGTAGTGGACGGTGCTCCGACACATGGTGCAGACGCACTTCTGGCGACCCGAGTTTGAATCCCGGCTCGAGGTCCTTTGCCAATCCCATACCCCTCTCTTCACCCTATACTTTCCTGTCGTCTCCTTAATTACTATCCAATAAAGGCAAAAATGGCCCAAAAAATATCTTAAAAAAAAAAAAAAAAAACCTTCTATTTCACCATAAACAATCTGAAAACAGGGCTTTAAGTCTAAAATACCGAACTTGTCCTTTAAGCTTACATATACACGCCCCCTCCATCATTAACCATCTCATTCGAGTTTCATACAATATCAAAGCCAAGTAGTTTCAGGAACTTATAAGTCTTGTTTCTTGGCCTTTTTTAACTGCTATAATTCACATGGTGTTAAGATGGCAACTGAGAAAACAACTGTTTTCTTTGGCCTTCATCCCAGCATACGCTAACACATGCGAGGCTGGTTTAGCCCTACGTAATAGCGTATCTGCCTCAGAAATATTTGGCTAGATGAAGGCCAAACCCTCGCTGTCCATATCCGTTCCAAACAGTCTTTGTCTGTGATCTTGTTCTATAAAAGTGTTTACTCAAAAGTGTTTGTCTGGAATGTCGCACTTCACAGCTTTTTATGTGTTTTTCCTCAAGTCTTGAATCATTAAACATCTAGGCCGTCCTCTACAGAAGATTGAATCCTGCAATGATATGAGTAAACTTGTACGCGAGCTCTTGCTGTGAGTTCTCAGCTGAGAAAGCCGAGAAACCCATCAGCGTGATGACGGGCCACCTAGCACGAGGTTTCACCTCGTAAAGAGATCTGTCATTATAGCGGAGGATTTGCTTCAGGGGTCTTTGCTTTCACAACCGCTCTGGTGCGGTGGGGACAGAAGCACTGTACGCACACACATGGGGCAAATTGGCCCCTGAAATGTGATATTCACTTTGCGGCAGGGGCCGTGATCTTTCTCTCTGACATACCCGTAAAATGAAACACAAATATATCTCTGCAAAATAAAAATGCTTCACCTTTCCCATAAAACCAACAATTTTGTTGATCTTTATGCCTGAGGCTATGAAATTACACAAAATCTGCTAAATATTCATAACACAGAGGGATTTTAGTGCGAATGATTCTAGTCTTAAAGAAGCAAACTAGTCACACATTCACCACAAACATTAAATCCCTATAAAGACTTGGAAGCGCTTTGGTGATCACAGATGTTTTCTGCTACAGTTTGCCCATGTCATTGTAGCGTTTTTATTAAAGTATGAGCTTTTTATGAGATTCATTATGATGTGTTTCTTGCCAAGTCTGAAAAAGACTTTCCTATGGTGCCAGGACAGAAACTTGTTTATAAGAAAGCACTTTTGTTTGTTATATGGAGCTAATCATCTCATAATATCAAAATCAGATGCTAAAATCATATTTAAAAAACTTTGGCAAACTATCTCTTTAACCCGCCTTCTCGGACTGCTTTGCTAAATAAGGCCAACAAAACAGAAAAAAAGTGGGAATATTAGTGTGTCAAACACATGATGGAGAAAGCAGATGTTGTATATTTTCCAGCGGCTAAATCCTAGTTATTGATGTCATTGTGGTCCGGGTGATACAAAGCACTTTTTAATTTGTGAGTAAGGGTTATGAAGTTTTAAGTTCAGCCATATATCATTTTATTTTTTTATTTTTTTTGTGGTTCTCTATTAAAATCCATTAAAGCCAATTTAACACGGGGTTTCTGCCCAGGGTTTTCACCATGGAGTGTAAAACATTGATTATCTCTAGTATCAGAAACGAACCCCACAGGTTTCATCTTCATGTCTGCATTAATGCTTATGCTTAAGGTACCTTTACAACCTTGTCGGAAGTTAAAGGTCATAAGTGTCACACACATCTCCGGTCAAACAGACAGAAATAAGGATTTTAGGAAGCGTCATGTTTAGCTGGTCAGTCAGGCATTTGACATTTCAGCCCAGGCTTGAATCCTATCCATTTTGCAGTGGACCAGTGATGAGGCCTAACACTCTTGGTCAGCCATTAACAAGACCAATGAGGGCTTACTAGATTTACTGCCCAGAAAACAACAGCACTGAAACATAAGGACATTTTTATGCATGTTCGAGGGTCTGCATACTGTACGCGCACCGACAGATTTTTGAAACCCTGCATACATTGTACAATTTAAACAAAGGTCAAGTAAAACTGTTATAGTTGAAATAATAGTGTGTTTGAACATAATGAATAGTGTTTTTCGTATAATACAATGTGGTTGCATGGTTTCTGAAACGCACAGATTTAAAATGCTCTGTGATTGGCCAGCTAATCTGTAAAGTATGATTAGCCTGAATACCTCTGACATCAGCCGCAAATGTGACGTTCCTTACCATGTTTGAAAGTTTTGCTCACATTACTATGCTAACTGGAGTTAATTTACAGGCTGTGAGTCAAATCGGGAGGAATTATGATAATGTCAGTCTTGTCTACATCACCAACCCCAGAAAGTAAACTGTTGTCTACAATCTGTGTGTTTGTTGTAGGACAAAAAAAGAGATTTATGTTGGAGACGATAACTCACGTCATCATTTGCTTTGGGATTTGTACCTTTTGCATATCATTAACATGTAGTAATACACACTTACACACCAAAGGAAATGTAAAAACGTGAATTGGACAATAAGTGCTCTTAAAAAATAAGACCCAGCAATTTACATCCAGAATTTGCGGCCAGACGCTTTATCATACACCAGACTACTCCAGACTACCCACTTCAAAACTGATCTGACATTCTGGAAAACTGGGCAGCACTGGTACAAATGCAGTCTGAAGACTCTGCAGTCTGAAGACTCTGGAAATTTGAACTAAGACACTTACATCATTTCTCAAATGTTTGGGAGTTCCCATAAAATGCATTAGGGTGTCCATGAAGACCTGCCAGTAGACACGTAGCCTCTTTCAAACATGCCTAAACACACACACACACACACACACACACACACACACACACACACACACACACACACACACACACACACACACACACACACACACACACACACACACACACACACACACACACACACACACACACACACACACACACACACACACACACACACACACACACACACACACACACACACACACACACACACACACACACACACACACACACACACACACACACACACACACACACACACACACACACACACACACACACACACACACACACACACACACACACACACACACACACACACACACACACACACACACACACACACACACACACACACACACACACACACACACACACACACACACACACACACACACACACACACACACACACACACACACACACACACACACACACACACACACACACACACACATATACACTTAGACTTTCACAACTAGGCCAACAATTTTTTAAACCATCTGAATTCTGACATCTGCTACATGTCATCAAATACATATTGGTGGTCATTTCCTTTGAAGGCGTTAATAGCTTGGCAAAAGTTATATATTGAAATCTTTTTGTGTAAAACCATCTGTAATGTAAAAGATGATCTGAACATGAAGGGTTTACAGTGCGCTGAGGTCTGACTGTCACCCCCTGCCCGTTTTCTCCAAACATCTATATCCATAAAGATCCTTTCATGTAGCATATGGCCTGATGTGAATATGCTAGACCATACGGAGAGCTAAGATATATATTATATATGTATACACATGAATGATGTTACATGCAGAGAGGGTTTACATGTGTTTTAGCACGTCGTCTACCCTTTGCCAACCTTGTGATTTGCGCCAGAGGAGTTTCCTGACCGAAAATATGATGTTTAACTGTAAAGGAGGTGAGAGAGACTAAATGCATATTCATCCCAAACCTTATTCACACAGCATGTTGATCCCGGAAAAGATTGATTCCTGGACAAATCCCAGATTTGTTTTTTTTCTTTGTGGGATAAGGGCTTTAGAGTGATAGATCTTAAGCATGAGGGGAGTGTTTATGATTGAATATTTGCCTTCATTTGGAAGTGTTGATGCACATGCGCCGTGGGACTCCCCTCCTTAATGCTGAGCGGGGTCATGTAGACGTGCGGTACGCGTCCACTGCACACTTGCCACAGCTGGAGAGGTCAGGGGTCAGCCGCCCTGCCATCAAAATAGGGGTGATTTATCAACCATTTAAGTTTAATGACTGAATTCATCTGCGTTGTATCCTGTCCAAAAATCTGTCCGAGCGTCTCTGGATGTGCTGGTCAGTGCAGACAAACACAGAAGTTCAGATGAGAAACGACATGTCACGGTTCTTCACCTCCGGCCTGTAATGCTCTTACAGGAACCTAAAGCGAGATCGGATACTAATGACAGAGCAAAGTGTCAAATAGAGGTAAGTTATGTTGGGTTTGGGTTGTAGGTAGGGCTTACAGTAGGTTGATCTCAAACCCCTGACCCCTTCCAGCTGTGGCAAGTGTGCTGCAGCCACGTACTGCACGTCTACGTGACCCTATTTCTTGTTACAGGACTGAAGAAAGTGCTAGATCCAACACATTTTTGTAATCTTACTTAGTTTTTGTCATATTTGTGACCCTGTCTGTAAAATCCAGGCTCATAAAGTAATTTTGGTATTAGGAGCATCAAAGTTGAATTTCAGTCATTGAATTCAATCTTTGACATGAACTTACTCAGTTAATATTAAAGCTATCAAAGTTATATTTTAACAGAATGTTCTTTACATTATGTAGGATGATTTTAGATAGAAAACAGTTGACATTTTGTTACTTTCCCAATCCCAACTATTTTAAATTAGATCATTAATCCCATATTGTCAGTGTTGTCGTAGCCTGTGGGACAAAGCTGTCCATTATTACCTGCAAAAATTGAAAGGGTGATAATTCTTCTGCACTCTTTGAGGTATCATTAGTATTTGTTTGTATGGTGTTGTAGGAGTTAGAACAAATATCTCCCCTTAAGCATAAGCAATAGTGACAAGCAGTCTGCTGTTCACAAGCACGAACACAAGCACAGTCACATACTTACAATCATTCTTGCGCAACAGGTGAAGAAATCAATGATATTTCACTATAAAAATGCATTGGTACTATGTTTATGTGTGTGTTTTTTCTTTATCTTATTTCTTCTGTCAAATAAAACCTTCTTTCTTAAGAGTGATAAAGGTATTAAATGTATATTTAATGTACTGATACCAGAAATTTACAATGAAAAATGGAAATTTACAGCAAAGTAACAGTTAGGTTTAAGCTCTATGGGCTCTATTTTAACGATCTGAAACGCAAGTGCGAAGCGCAACGCGCAAGTGAGTTTGTGGGCGGATCTTGGGCGCTGTTGCTATTTTCCCGGCGTGAGAAATAACTCTTGCGCCGGGCGCAAATCAATAAGGGGTTGGTCTGAAGTAGGTTCATTATTCATAGGTGTGGTTTGGGCGTAACGTCAAATAAACCAATCAGAACGCTAGCCAACATTCCCTTTAAACGCAAGGGCGCAAGTTCCATGGCGGGTTGCTATTATTATGACGGATTTACCAGGCGCACGCCAGGAGCGGTTCACAGCCGAGGAGACCGACGTCCTTGTACGGGGGAATCCCACGCTTGCCAGCATAAATCGGGCACGCCGTGTAACGGGAGGTGGATCTGCCTCAGGACTTGACACCAGCAGAGGACATCGCTGCGTCCACCGCTGAAAGGGTTTGGGGGCTTTGAAATCGGACCCAAGAAACGCAAGCAAGGTCCAACCCCAAAGTACTCTTACAAATCAAGTTCATATACATTAAGGTTTCTTATGAAAACATTTTAACTATTATTTACATAAAATAAACGTAATACAGCCACACAACAAAGTTATGAAAATATTTTAATCGTTATTTGCATGAGAATAAATAAAAAACTATCACCACAATGCTCACCACTATGATTCCCCTTATCTCGTGTATTAATATTTTTAAGTGTAACAATTTATGATTTGCAAAAATAACTGTTGCATCTGTGTAGATTAGATAAGCAAAGTGTATGCGCGTTGTGCACGCTATACATTATGGTCAAGCATGCGCCCTTAAAATAGCATAATGAACCACGCGCAACGCGCCACTGACTTTAGACTATTTTTTTTTGGTTAGTAGCGCAATTGTTTTTTGAAACTGCAAAATAGCATAAGAGATGGTTTGCGCCGCAACACGCCTCCTTTTTGCGCTGAACCGCCCAGGGAGCGCAAGTTCATTCCCTAGTTTGCTGACGTGCATCTGTGGAGGGAAAAACCCGCTGTGCGCCGGCGCAAAATACGAATGATACATGCGTCACTGACAAAGTCAATTGCGCTGGGTGCAAGATAGGGCCCTACGTGTTGTTGGGATGTTTTATCCACTCTGGCTTTTTTATTTAAATGTGGCAAAAACTTTCTTTGTGTTTTAGCACATGGAATGACTTTTGGTGACAAATGTTATATTGACACTTATTTTGAGAAAATGCTTTGAAAAAAAAAAAACTCATCAATACACCAAGGGCAAATTTACTACCCTTTCATGTTGTTTGTGGATGAAAAAAAAACAACTACATTAAACTGCTGTAAAAATGTATGCAAAAATCTGTTTATCAACAATACTGATCAAAACTACCAAATGTTTACACAAATTCCAGGATTTTAACTCTTTAATTGCAAAGTTCATAAGTGATGTTACTTATTTGAGAAAAATACACAAAATTACTGATTTTCAATATAAAAAGTAATTGTGGACTGTATTTTTTAACCCTTTTCACAGTCTTGGGCATGTCAAACATTAGTAAAAATATTGGCTTTGATGCCTTTTTAGTGTTTGTGCAGCATCAGATATTTTTTCTTCCTCCTTTACCGTTCGTGGCTTTTTTGCCCCATTGACTTCCATTTTAAGGACATTGTTTTGATCGCAAAGCCATGACACCATATGATCATTCCTGATTGTTCATTTTTACTACTGATCACCATGTGGCACCATTAACCCTTTAGTAGGCCTGTGCAAAAACAGAGCTTAATTTGTGGCTTGTATATTATGACCCCCACTGTAAAAAGTGAATAGTATAGTTTACTTAAAAAATTACTTCAGTTTGGAAACAACTTAAAATTTTCCTCTAGAGTTATACTAAAGTGAAATTTTAAGTTTAATAAACTTTTTAACGTGTTATCAATTGAATCAACTTTTAAAGTTGCTGGACCACAAAACCAGTCAAAAGTAGCACGGGTATATTTGTAGCAATAGCCAACAATACATTGTATGGGTGAAAATTATTGATTTTTTAATGTCAAAAATCATAAGAATATTCAGTAAAGATCATTTTCCATAAAGGAATTTTGTAAATGTCCTACCGTAAATATATATAACTTTATTTTTATATGTGGATAAAGTTGCTAAGGACTTAAACTTTAAAGGCAATTTTCTCAATATTTTTATTTTTCTGCACTTTTAGATTCCAGATTTTCAAATAGTTGTATCTTGGACAAATATTTTCCTATCCTAATGAAAAACTTATTTATTCAGCTTTCAGATGATGTATAAATCTTAATTAAAAAATATTGACCCTTATGACTGGTTTTGTGGTCCAGGGTCACATACTGGAATTAGAAGTTAGGCCATATAAGAATTAACTTTATCCTGAACTCTTAAAAAAATCACTTTACGAAGCTTTAAAATAATTATTTTTGGGTGAATGGTTCAATAAAGAACCTTTAAATATAGACCCTCTCTGTTGCACAAAAATGTTTCTTAGACTCAAAGGTTCTTTGATATAAGCAAATTTGTACACAAAGTGTGCTGTGTGCATACAGAATATGTATTTACAGTTTTTTTCGATTGCTAAACGCCAGTGGGCACAACTGGAGTCACATGTGCAAAACTCTAACTACAGTCTGCACAGCAGCAGTTCATGTGGACCAAACTCTAGTTCGTTTTTCATTGTTTGAACACAGTTTTCAAAACTTTACACACTTTTTCCATGACTTTAATCACAACCTGCACAACACTGTGGATTTACAGCACTTTGTTCAAATGCTAACACACTGCTGTCAAAACTGTGAATCACACATTCAAAACACAATTGATTTCAGCCTTGTGCCTTTCAAACACTGCTGATTGCAATTTCATATAAATATAAATTCCAATTTCATATATATATTTCATTTATATATAATATTACCTTTCATGTACTTTAAGTTTCTACCTTTTTTCTCATTACTGTAATTCCGTAAATTACTACAGACAACTGAAGCAAACTGCTAATTTTCATTTACCCTAAAAAATTATGATGTTCTAAAAAAAATATTGTGATAAATCAATAAATAAATCATTCTTTAAAGAAAACATTACTTGGTGTGACATCACTGAAATTGTTAAAACTGTAAAGATATAAAGTTAGTATTTTGTGTATTGGTGTTTGATGTTAGTGTTTTTCCTCTCAGTGTGTTGTGAGTGACAGTGTGTGTTATCTCAGTGAGGGTTGTGTTTAGTGTTTGGCTGCACGGAGCTGTTTTGAGCCATATGTTAAGAGTTGTGCTCAGGTGACTTTTGGTAGTGCAGACTGTAGTTAGAGTTTTGCACATGTAGCTCCAGTTGTGCCCACTGTCGTTTAGCAATCGAAAAAAACTGTAATAGAGCTATTCATTTACAATAAGTCATTTAACAGAAGCTTTTATCCAAAGCGAGGTAAACAATAGAAGTAATTAGAACAGCATAAGAACAGCAATATATATGTACACTAGAACTAGTCTCATCAAGTCTAACTCAGTATACATAGCCAAGGTTTTTTTTCATGTTATATATTTTATCTCCAGACAGACTTCTCTTTCAAAGCATCAGGCTGCCTATTACCGAAGATCCAGTCCTGTGTGTTGGATGGCTGGACATGTTCAGATCATTCACACATGGCACATGCAGTATAATCGACCATGCAGTGAATCATTTATTACAGACATGGTTAATATGCCACCCCTTTAGAACGATGCAAACACATGACATGATTCATTCATGATGTATACTTTCACTAAAATGCTTTTATTTTCCTAACGATTTATTCTGAGTTTGATACAACTTAAGCTCTTTTGGCAACATTGGTGACATGCTGTCATTTATCACTAAAAAACGTTTTGTAGTAGTAGTAGTGCTACAAAAAAAAACAGCTTATGTTGACAGTTATCCTATAAGGCTATTGGTCAAGTGTAAAATGATTGTGTTGAAAAACACTTAACTTGTATTTAACCTGTAATAGTGTGTCAGAGAAATCATTTAGCACATTTGTCATTCGATTCTATGCCCACCCATCGACTTTACATTTGCATTTATTATCCAAAATGATTTACAGTGCATTCTAGCTCGCATTTGTATCAGTTTGTGTGGAATTCAACCCACAACCTGTGCTTTGCTAATGCATTCCTACCTACCAACTATCCCTATAAACTTTAAAATCATAGTTTCCTCCTTTCACTTTTTTTTAAGTTAATGGTATATTTTCCGACCGAAATGGCAGAGGTTTCCCCTCTTTTCTTGCTGGATATTTGAGCCGTGCTCTTACTGGAAGCTCGTGCATGGCGTTCAGATGGCGTCTAATCTTGGCTTGGCCATAAGCCACCTCATTCCCCTCTTAAAACAGACCTGTGTGAGTGTGTGTGGCAGGGAGTGTTGTATGCACACAGGACCCACCTCATACCTGAATGTGTGATAGTGAAATCAAATAGACTCTCCTTGTGAAGCCAAGAGTCTGAAGCAGCAGTGCTGTAGACCCCTACAATTTATCTAAGAACAAAATTAGCACCCTGGGAATAAAAATCCTAATAATTTTCTCTGTGGTCACACGGATAGCAGCACAAAAGCTTTCAGAACAGGCCAACAGTGACCTCAGAGTAATAATATATGCCTCTAATACAGTGTATGACTCACTGCGAGCTATACATCAGTGTAATTTGTTTATTTTTAGTAATTAGAAATGAAGAACTACACTACCCATAGTCCCAAAGAAAGACACTGAAGATGCTGTTACTATAGAAACAGATAAATAAGCTCAGCTGTGGCTGCCTACTCTCAAGAAATGTGGTTAATGATGAAATTCCGTAAATACCTTTTTACAGATGCTGTAGTTTGAAAGTATATGTCTAAATATCTTACAAAGCTTAAAATGTACTATTTTATAATTAATAATGAACGATGACTATAAGCCAGTGTTTTATATTGTACCATTATTTTTGATTTGATGGCATTATTATGAGTACTTCATGGAATTAGTTTTGTCTGCCTTAGGCTTTAAAGTTTTAATTTTCCAGCTAGTTTGTCTAAAAAAAGTTTCATTTCATGGAGACAATATACTTGGCAAGCCCGAGGCTTTACAAAATAATGTTGTGATTATTGCACTGTGCAGATTGGTAATAATTGTACATTGATTTTTTGATGGTGTCTTCCCATCAGTGTGTGGGTCTATGTTTGTGTACAGGAGGTTTCTGGAACAGCAGTAGGAGTGTAAACTTCATTAGGTTTGTCCCGTCTTCATTTTTGCTGCATTTGCAGTATTACCGAGGCGGCAGCGTACTTTATAACCGGCTGTTGTTTTTCAATTAAACTCTGACGTACCACACTAACAAACAACAAATGTCTCATTACCTCTTACATCAGCAAATCTCTTTTTAACTCATTTAGTCTTTTTAACTCATTCTCATCTATCCTAAATTCTCTATCTCAATTTTATAAACAATCATTTCCTGTCCTTTCTCCTCCCTCTTCACCTTGCACTCAAGGTTTCTTTTGTCACTCAGACTAAACAGCCTTTACTGAGGTGTGCATGAGAGTTTATCTGAGTGTTGAGAGAGTGCTGGTGCCTTTCTGCAGGTGTGCTGAGCATTTAAAGGTGAGTGAGACATGCTTAATGTTGATGTTTTTGACATATTGGTGCTGTGATTTGCTAAATCTAATTCATAAAGATGCTTACATCTTGCAATCTTTATCCAACTGCATGTTTATCATCACTAACATTACTGTCATAAAGGTTTAGAGGCAATAACATTTTCCGTTGTTTTTCCACAAAAAAGTAAACTCATTAATACTGTAGCACAAATGTGGAAATTATATTGTGATTAATGAATCTTAAAATCAAAACTTTGTTATGTTTTAGCATCTCAGTGTTGCTTCGAATTTGTATGTTTGTACAATCTGCTTCTTGAGGTCTCAAACTGAGATGATTTTAAGACAACATTGGAATGTTTTTAATCCAAGTCAACCTTTTCAAAACATTTGCATTAAATATTTTGTTTTGTTTTGTAATTACAGAAACTGATATGTTTGCACAATGTCTGTCAGCTAAACAAGTTTCAGACATGTAAGCAAGCTCCTTCAGATCAAAAGGTTTGCAAGGTCAAGAGAAACCTTTCACTCACGTGACCCTGAACTTCATGAGGGAAGTCCTTCACACCCGGTTATTCATGTAGTGACAGGCAGATGGCGCCGATGCAACTTACATTAAACCTAAAGAGAAAAACTTCAAAAAAAAAAAAAAAGGTGAATAGATATATATATAAAACGTGATTAAATTTATGTGTATGTATAAAGATTGCATATTAGTTTGGTTTACGGGGTGTCATCTAGTCTAGGTTTATTAAAATTAGATAAAATATGAAAATCTATTTAAGCTCTACAGACTTTTTACTATTCTGTTGTCTACGTGTTGAACTGCCACATGGAAAACTTTGCTCTCCTGAAACGTGTGCAACAATGCATACACTGAAAAGTATATATCCCAAAATATAACGCTTAATTTTAATATATAACCTGAAATATGAAAGCTTAACCACATTTAATCTACCCATTATTCATCTATTTAATTATTTTTTTTACATCTCCAACCGAATCTGTCTCTATGGAAACGGGAATGTAGGTGCTTAACGTCTAGCGTGGAGTCTCGCGGCAGCTGACCGGACCCAACGCGCGCTGTCACATGCCGGTCTTTTCCTACGCTCGCGCACACACACAGGCACCTGTACGTGCTGATGGATACACACGCACACATGTGAATGTGACGACGCCCCGGTTACCTTGCACTGTTTCAGCTTTCCCATCAACCTTGCGGATGACCGAGAAGCCCCAAAAAAGGCGTGAGCCGTTGCGCGCTGCCTTCATGTGACGCATATGATACGCGCATACTATAGACCGCTAGACTTTCTGCACGTACGCCACATCACGTTGCGGCGGGTATTTATTATTAATTAATATCGTGGAGATTTTGAAACAAACGTCGGTGCGTCTATTAGTGATTTTGAAAGACATATTTTGGGCTATTTATATCATCATTTCATTGTTTCGGTTTAATTTTGGGATAACGTAGGTTTTGCATAGTTGGGGGCTTGCAAGCATTTTCACATACCAATTTTTGAAATTTTAACTTCTTGCGTATTAAGTGTGATTTTAAATGGTTCCCTTTAAAATACTTTGTACGTGTCTTTTCTTTAGCCTTTGTGTATGAAAGGGAATCTCATTCATCCATGTTTAAGCATAATTGTTTCTCTTAATGTTTATGGTTAGGTTATCACAATGCAATCAATACAGCCCGAAAAATTCTCTCTCACAGCTTCGGCTTATCAATAAAAATCAACGTTTTGCATATAGGAACTTGACGGAGGCGCATGAGGTTATGAGCCTTGGCCACGCCCATGATCCTCGTCCAATCGAACGAGGCGCCGCCACGACTTATCACCAGTTCGTTAAAACCGGTGGACGACCTCGCAGTTGCCATTCATAACGGCGGTGCGTTAAAGAGCCAGAAAGAGAACCGAAACGACACATCCAACAGGAAGCGGAATTAAAGCGCACTTAATTTATCGGCGCTTGGATATCGAATTCTCTCCCTAGCGCTTTGTTTACAGTGTCTTTGTGTTGCAATAGAGCCGCTATACTGTATTGCCGGGGCATACAGTGATACCAAAGTTGCACCAGAGAGAGATTTTTCTTCTCCAGTCTGTGTCTTTTTCCCAATGAACCCAACGCACTTGGAGACTGGTGGCGAGACAAGCATGGGATTACTTTTGTGATGTGGATTGTAATAACCTTGGAGGAAAAAATTGCTTGCCTTCTCAACAATGTGAGAAGAACTGCGTCCTGGATTTTCATATTTCTGGATATCCTGAAAATAATCGGCAACAGTTGAGAGACGCAATTGCTGGGCTTTCTCACTCGGGTGTTTTGCCCGCATGTGTGTTTTGGGACCAACATGGGTTTCTTGTTGCCCCTATAGCTCGGACCCCGTTTGAAGAATAATACTCCACTCATGTCGAACTTGCTTTCAGAGACCTTTACCAATGCGTTTGCTAGAGTCCGCCTATCGTCGGATAGGGTTTTTAAAAGATTCTTTCGCCTTATGAATTCAATCATGAACTTTGCTGTCCGCGTGCTCCAGTTATTTATTGTGACGCTTCTGTATTTCTCAGCTGTCAAGGTAAGTTTTGTATGTCTATTTATAGAGGCAGATAGAAGGGGCCATGTTGCATGGGTGATTTTTAAATAAGGTTGTTTGGCATGTCCATGCGCCACTACACTGGACGTCCTTGTCTTTCCCCTTGCGAGGTCATTGACCATTTTTTTAGCCAAGCTGTCCAAATCACCAGTGAGCACTCCACAATGGGCCATTTGAATGCTACAGACTGGTATCATCTTGGGTAATATACGCAAACAGATTGAGTCAATTTAACCGTTTAGGAAGTTTGTTGTTTATTTTGGTGAAGGCCCCATCATAGCCACATTGGTGATATTATTGCGCTTTAAAGGCGCAGTTGCGGTTTTAAAGCACAACCATATCCGACCTATGAAGATCAGACTGCACAAAAATGATGTCATATTGCCATATTTTAGCAATTAGACAATTTATGACTTTGAAAAGTTTCAGTGGCAAAATAAAACTTATTGATAAGTTGCAAGGTTTGAGCTCCAATTAGGCAGTGTAAATCAAAATATATGTCAGTGATGTTAATGAATATTGATGTTAAAGTCACAAATAAATGTGGTAGGGTTTGAAGATGCATAGAAAGCTCTAAAAATGACTAATAAGAGAAAAAGTAGAAAAGTCCACATGGCGTCTCCATGGACCTTATTAGATGTTGCGAACTGGTTTTGGACTAGGATGGCGCACGTTTACCCAAAGATTGTGCCTCTGAGACCATGTGGACTGTGAGGGTTGAGCATGCAGGTGGTAATAAGGGGTACAAATGAAAGCATTATGCAAAAAAGCAGCCCACAGACAGCAACATAATGATTTATTGGGATGGCTAACCTTAATACTGAACATCCACTATAAGGATGAGCTTTGGCATTGGAATGTAATTTAGTTATTTGTTGCATCATCTTGAATCTGGGTGCGTGGTTAATAACTAGTCAAACTCGTTAGGCCTCATTTGATTGAATAAATATATTTATGTAAACAACTTTCAAGATGCAGATCTCCGATTGTAATGTCATTTTTTTCCCACAGAGTGCCTACATACCCAAGGAGGGAGGCAGAAGCACGTATGACGGTAAGTTTGGTTCACCCCGTGATTTGACACACAAGGCCTGCAGTCTCCAAACAAAGCGCCATCTGGCGGACTGTTGCGCAAAGACGCTCTATCACATACTGATGCTGTATAGATTAGATTTACATTAGATTAGCATTTGCGACCCTGTCTGTGAAATTCAGGTTTATCTGATTATGAAACAAGGAGCAAATATTGATGTCACATATTGATTTTACTTAAATTTTAATCTTTGACATGACCCCTATTCAGTCAATGTTGTGTTTTCATAGAACGTTCTTTATGTAGGATGATTTAACAGTAAATCACTAATATGACTAGCTGGCATGGCCATATTTATTTATTTGCCAAGAACCCTGCCAAACTTATAATTGCTCAACATGTTTTTGACATTTATGTTCCTTCCTAACTGTGTTTCCACACAGATGTACTATATGCTCACACAGTTTTATGCAATTTTGTTTTTATTATTTTGAGGTAGTCTGTGTGTGAAGCATGGTTCAGAATGATACACCTGTCCATTTTCCAAACACATGAACCTCTATCCATCTCCAAATGATGCTGTTTGCCACTTATTTGAAAAATGAATTGATTTTCCTGTTTTGCAGTGGTGCGATTTGATGAGGTGTACAACAAGTCTTTTTGCCGTCCTCGAGAAATGTTGGTGGAAATTCAGCAGGAATACCCAGATGACACTGAACATATCTTTATCCCGTCCTGCGTGGTACTGACCCGCTGCGGTGGGTGCTGCAATGATGAAATGATGGAGTGCGTGCCCACTGTCACCTACAACATTACCCTGGAGGTCAGAGGGCACTGCCACAAGAATACTTAAACCTTGACTTTCAGACTTCATTACATTTTCTGTGTGAAAACTACTTAATATTGTTATTTTAATCAGTTTGTGTTTTGCATTATTTTGCAGATCAAAAGGGTCAAGCCACTTCGACATCAGGGCAACTTTTTCATGAGTTTTGCAGAACACAGTGAATGCCATTGTGGGTAAGAATCTTCACTATTATAAACACGCATGTACACATTTACCTGCTTATATCACCAAAGTGAAGCCAAGTAAACCCTCTTGTGAATCCACCCCCTTGTTTTCCCCATGACCTTTAATGTCTGCTATGACAAATGTGCTCTATATTTGTGTCTTTATATAGAAACTACACTGTATCAATGTAACCGAGGTCGACCCAACAGTGTGTTCGTGGATTTTGTTCTGGCACAACTGTATTTTTTTATTTTGTTTTGTGCTTGTCCTTTATTGTTACTGTGCGTGTACAGATCTGTTTATGTCCAAACAAACAAGTTCACTGAGGTAATGTCTTGCTTTGTTTTTGTTGTTCTTTCAGGCTAAAAAAAGACGTACCACAAAAAAGAGAAAAGTGAGTGCCATCGTTTTAGTTTGTATGTTTGTGTGTGTATGTTTGTATGGGTGCATGCATGCGTTTGCTCTTTTCCTATCATTTCTCTTTTCATCATTCATTCATTCTTTCTTGTTTTTTAATCTTTCAGTCTTTATCTCAGTCACTCTTATCTCCAGGTGTATTCCTTCCTGTTTCCTTTTTTCTCTTACTCCTTTCATCTGCTTTTCATGTTACATAAAGGCAGAAAATCTGATTATGAGAAAACAGAGCACCACATCACTGCTTTTACACATAGCAAACAAACATAATTCGGTTCTTGGGAATCTATCCACTTTTAAAAACAAAGGTGCTATGAAAGATCCATTTTTGGTTCAGTAGAAGCATTTCTTTTTTATCTTTTTATAAATTGTGCAACAGAAAGGTTCCTATGATGTTAAAGATTCTTTATGGAACCATTCAGCCAAAAATGGTTCTTCTAGGCATCATAAAGCACATTTAATATAAAAAGCGTACTTACAGTTTTAACTATTGATTAGATCTGTGTGATGTATCTTTCATTAATTATACATTTGCGATGATTTTGTATTAGCCCAGCCTTAACCAAACATATAAGCATTGCTCTTGTAAACCCCAGGGCCCGGTTGCATAAAGCACCTTAAGTTTTTCCCTTAAGTATAACACTTAAGAGGTAAATTCCCCTTAACTACGTTAAGTGTTTCACGACAGCGACCCAGGTTTGCCATTATAAAATACTATTGTTGCCATGGAGTCGCAACAGAAGGGTAATTTTTTTCTGAAACACCATTAAGTTTAAGGTAGGGCTGTCAAAAGATTAATCGCGATTAATCGCATACAAAATAAAAGTTTATGTTTGCATAATATATTTGTGTGTGTGTTGTGTGGAATTATTATGTTTATATGAATACACACATACATGTAGAAATTTAAGAAATTTTTTTTTTCTATAATTGTATTAATTTATATATAATATAAAATATATCAAAATCTAAATAAATATATAAACACATGTACATTTAAAAAAAAAAATGCATGCATGTGTGTGTATTTACATATAAAAAATAATTACACACAGTGCACACACTTAATTATGCAAAAACAGACTTTTATTTTGTATGCGATTAATCACGATTTATCTTTTCACATCCCTAAGGGAAACATAAGTGTGAACTTAACGGAAAATTACACTTAAGGTGCTTTATGCAACCGGACCCAGTCATCTACACGTGACTGAAAGATGAGCTGAGATACACTTTGACCCTCAAAGCGTTATTTGATAGACTTCCTTTTTGATCTCACCCTGTCATTGCATGTCGTATCCTAGGTTGTAAATTCAGTCGCCCCTCAGGTGCGTTAAAAGCCCTGCGAGAGCAGGTGTGCGATTTTCGCCTGCTAGTTCAATGCCCTCGTCCCGCATTCAAACGCTCCTTTTATGATCAGAGGTTCATTGAGGTGAGGGAGGGATTTGTCGTCTCACTCTAAGGCATTTTTATGTTCGCCGATAAGAGAGTTTTCTCCGTTTGTTCATGAACTCGTTTCCATTCCTCAGAGATACCGCGGCGGTCAGTCAACCCCATCTTCACTGACTCCCGCCAACCTAAGAATGTGGGCTGAAGTGTACTAAATCTTTTGTCTGATGCCTTTGCGGTTTAGAGGTTATCTCTCAGGGTTGATAAAGTTCAAATGATTTCTGGTTCTGGTAAACAAGTGTCCCTTTGACACAGAAGCTGTTCATCCGGCTGTTTACAGACCATAACATGATCGAATCTGACCTCTGAAGTGATTGAATGGCATCAAAGATAACAACCAGGCAACAAATTCCACTTTATATTGCTTGGACTTCATGACAGTTGTACGTGATCCTGTATGAACTGAATATGTGTTTAAAAACATGCACACAAGAAGTAGGGATGCACCGAAATGAAAATTCTTGTCAGAAACCGAAAACCGAAAAAGAGGAAACCAAGGCCGAAAAACCAAAACACCGAAATAAATTATTATGCCAATTATAAGTACAAATGCATTTATGGCTATTACTGTGTACTAACTTTACTAGGGGTGTGTGACTGATCACAAAACTCAAAGTTCGGATCACATTACAGTTTTTGAGGCACGGATCGGATTCTTTTTCAGATCAGCGAAAAAGGGGGTGGGGAAAATCTAAAAACAAATAAAGAAATTGAAAACATTTATCAAAAAGAACTAAGGGCAAACATTAGCATTAGGTACAGAAATCGAATTAAATGAGTTATAACACTGTCTTTTATTGTATAAATTAAATATATTATTGTTTTTAGAGCTACAGAAGTGATTTTCTCTTTGTCTTGGGTTGTTTGATTAACATTAATGACACAGACTTAAGTAGGTTAATTGAGGTTACTGACTCTTTAAATAAGCAGAGACTGGTTTCTGACTGTAATCTATACAAATGTTTTTATTAGAAAAAGAATACTTTGGAGATCATTTTGTTTATATGTGCCCTGTAAATAACAGAAAGATTTTACATTCGCTTGTATGCGTCTCACTCGTGTGTGCACTATTAAGGGCACTTAAATGCGTGCGCACACAGAGACCGAGGGCAAATCCCAAACAGCCCAGCATGAAAACGTTACTTGTTTTTCATTGCTTTATTCGGCCAATGTATGTTAATGGACTACAGTATGAGACACATTTGCGCGACTCTCTCTTAAGTTTACACACCAAGAGTTCTGATCTTTGAAGGGCGTACTCACTGTGATGATCACGTCTTTAGCGCCTTTTTGCGGTTAAATACATCCACACCGCATACATGTTGCCAGTGTCAGCGCCACGAGCGGGCCCTAGGGGGCATGGCCCGGCCACTTGAGTCACTGTGCCCCCTTACTTCTCAAAATAACAATGAACTTAATAATTAAAAAAATGTGATGCAAATACATTTGGTTATACAATGAATACTGCTTAAAATTCGGAGTATAATTAATAAAAAATAATAATTAAAATACTAACCCACAATGCAATGCTAACATAGTCAGCCAGTTACATACACGCAGCCACTGTCACGTTCGGGGGCTCAATCGCCATGCGTGAGAACTAATTTTCTGTCTAAATAATGTATACTTGTAAGTCTTGGCATTTGAGCAAGACGAAGAAATTTCGCGACAAATAAAAGGACCCTCTTAAAAAGTTTTTAAAAGTCCTCTCGTCGCCTGCAGCTCTTCTGAAGGTAAAACGCATAGTTCATTCTGGTGTTAGATATGTCAGTAACATTGTTTTCTTTTGCTATTTGGTTATGTACTGGTCTTTATGATTTGCGTGAGTTATCCAGTATTGCACTTTAACGTCTTTATAAGTTATGGTTTTACTACAGTGAGGGATTTATTTAACAACTTGGCTGGCTGTAACAATCCCGCTAATTTCACGGCTAGTTGCTATATGATTAAATATATAGACATAACATTTTGATTTGATGTCTTTTATTAGCTTATTTTAAAGAAATACAAACCTTCTGGGAAAACATTTCCAGACGCGTTAAAACAAGTTAAAAGTCAAAAGACGAACATTCGGTTTAATCATTGTAAATACAATCTCATATAGGTGATTAATTATGCATATTTATTCTGTATTAATTCGTAACTGTCTCTGTTAACGTGACTCGCTCGCAGTACCCGGGTTAGGCTGTGTTTCAGGCGGTTGTTCAAGGAATAAAATACCTTTTGAATGTTGCGACTGGCCAATCAGTACCAAGCATTTTACAGTGCCATGTAGTAATAATAATAATAAAATAATAAGATGAACCAGGTGCCCCCACAGTAAAACAGGAGGCCCGCTCATTCTGTATTCTCTGGCGCCGACACTGCATGTTGCTTCAGACAAGCACGTGCAGGTCGCGGTTTCTGTTTGCGTCATCACAACATTTCGGCCATATTGTTTCGGTGCAAAAGTCTTTCGGCCGAAAACCGAAAATGCTCATTTGGGCCATTTTCGGACCAAAAATGTTGGTGCCCGAATATTCGGTGCATCCCTAACAAGAGGGTTTTGCACACAAAAGCTAGTTTGAGATTATTGCCTATGTGTCCGAGAACAGAAGTCAAGGTCTTCCTACAATCCTGTCAGTGAATAATTCCCAAATGGCTGTTTTTTGTTTTTGTTCTTCAGTTATTGGTGTTGACATTGGTCAATGAAAAACTTAAATTGGTCGTGCACTAATGCAAATAACCAAGCTTGGCACATGCTTTATCGGTTAGTAGTAAGATTGCATGATAGAAGGGAAAGTTCACATTCCTGTTTTCCAGTTGGCTGAAGTGATATGCCCGGGCATTTTATAACCCCTATAATAATGAACTTTTAGAGATACTGTAAGTGTTGCCGACCGTTAGACGCCACTCATATGTTCGCAAGGAGATTTGGCTCACTTATTTGTTCCTGTTTTGTAACTTACATTATAGCGCCAGCTGGGAAATCTGCTCACATCGGTAAAGCTTTGAAGATTTAGTGTCTTGTTTATTTATCCAAAACTCCATGTGAGTGAAATTCCAGAGCACTGACAGACCCATCACCCATCATTTCCAATCCATGTCTTGCATCCTGGGAGTTTGCTGTTGTCTCAGGCACTCATACAACAATAAGAAGAGACAGATGAGTTTTACTAGGATGTGTATTGGCATTTCCATCTGGATCATGTTTGACTGCAAACTGACTGTGTGGCTGATCTGTTGCAACAACCCGGATTCAGTGTCTGTTTGTCGATGTTCTTTTTGTTTGTCATGTTCCCTTTCCAGAAAACCTCGGAAGGGCAAAGGCCAAAAGGGAAAGGGAAAGAAAAACCGCGAAAAAAAACAGGATTTGTACGTCACCTCTGCGTTCGCCTCCTCTCACCTGCACCTCAGTGTGGCACTCTTGGTCGTCAAATTAATATGGGAGGAGATATGTTGCCTCCTTTAATTAGAAAATTCCTGTCCAATGTTAATTGCCATTAAACTATAAACTCCTCCCCTATTTAATTCAAACTGACAATCTCACCAAACCTTACAGAAACCTCACTAATGCCTGAAAAACATGCTAAACAATTAACACGATCAGGTTTTGGACAAATTGTTTCAGATCATTTTACATAAATTTTATCTAGCACAAACCCATAGAGCGCAACTGTTTAAATTTTTTTTTAAATAAATTAAATAAAAAAAACTGTCTTTTTTCTAAAACTCACAAATAATTTGATTTATACAATTGATCTATGGATAAGTGGGATTTTTTACTTCCGAAGCCCTACTGTTGCGATCTATAGGTTGTGCAACACGCCTCGATAAATCAAGCTCTGTGATTGGAGGAGAGGTAGCTGACACGCTTGCTGACCACACCCACTCAAGCATGGCTTTCAGTCAATGGTACTAATTTATCACAATATTTGTGTTGGAATCACTGCAAGTTTGTGCCGATTCCTGTTTTGTAAATGTCTTGTTTTTTTCCCATTGTGTTAAGACTTACCAACATCTTCACACTGGTACTGTGCTTTCTGTCATATGAGAAGAATTGTGTGAGCTGTTTTTTCATTGCTGTGAGTTTGTCCATGTCCCGCTGTGTGAGATCTGCCTCAGTGTTACGCAAGTCAAACAGCCTGTTTGCTTTGGTGAATCTCCCAAGAATTAAGAAATGTTACTGAAGGAATGCAGGAACGAGTGTTCCTTCATTCTTTTATTGACATTTCTCAATTCTTAAGATTATGGTATAATCTCTGATTTTTGAAGGCAGTGACAATTTTGTTTTACTTTAATTTTGAGGCTTTAGCATCCAAACCCAGAGTTGTTGTTGTTATTATTATTATTATTATTATTATTATTATTAGCTTGACAGCCCCCATTTACTTTCCTTTTGCATTCAGCCCAAAGTATATTCAGTTTTTTTTATGTGTACATGCATGGTCAACCGCACAGCCTTGCAGAACATAGTTTATTTGACTCGTACATATACACAGACCTTTGACGCATGCGCATTGCGACAAAATGCATACCCCTCCTGGGCTATATACTACACTCTCCTATACACGCATGCGCAGCAACAAAAACCTGGCAGTGCGCGTACATTACGCGGATACTGTGTGGACCCTCATGTATGCATAAAAACAGACTATACTACTACCTTTGAGGTCGAAGGATAGTCGACCATTATTAACATGTACGCAAGGGTGTGCAACACCTGATTTATGAAACCCCACGTGCTTGTATGCGTTGGTCACGCATGCGCCTACAAGAGAATGTAGTATGTAGCCCAGAAGATGCATTGCATTTTATCGCAATGTGTAAGCATCGAATGGCTGTGCACGTGTACAAGTCAAATAAACAACACTTTGCAAGTCTGTGCATTCAACCGTGAGAGTACATACGTTTGCATTAACATAACAGACTATACTCCAGGCTTTACATGGCAGAAAGTAAAGTTGACAATGACATAAGAGTGAGTAAAAGCTCAGTAATGAAATCTGACAATATTTCAGTAATGTCTTCACAGCAAGGCATTTTCTTTGCAACAAAACCATTCAAAACTGCCAAATAAAACATAGAAAATGGCTGACTGCGCACTGTGTGAGTTAAAAACAGAGGAACATGAGCAAACGTTTCAGCAGATTTCTATTCTCAGTGCTCAATATACAACAAACAAGCGCCCTCTTAGAAAGACAAGCAATTAGAATCCATCAGCTGAGTCCAAGTATCACAATCATCAATTAGCGCCGATGGCAATCAATTACCATAGAGGAGTCTAACAAAACATAAACTATAGAAACATAGGGGAGAGGGGGGTTGATTGGCACACTTTTTACTCTGCCATATTTCTCAGTCATGTTATATGTTAAAAAGGTCTAACCCCAGTAACAACAGTAAGGTTAAGATCTCCGCTAATTATCAGATACATTTAATGTTCACAAATGATTCCTACATTTTTTTTAATTCCTCATTAAAGTCATGTTGTGCACCTGTGCCAACCAGCCCCAGTATGGTGGTTGGTTGTCACAGATGCTATAGTTACAAAGAACATGGTGACAAATATAAAGAACATAAGCATTAAATTCAAAAAGCAGAAAAACATTCCAAAAAATTTCTGCCCATTTCTGCCAAATTATTAACCGTGTGTGTGTGTGTGTGTGTGTGTGTGTGTGTGTGTGTGTGTGTGTGTGTGTGTGTGTGTGTGTGTGTGTGTGTGTGTGTGTGTGTGTGTGTGTGTGTGTGTGTGTGTGTTGTTTGTGTATGAGTGGCACTAAAGACAAACTTCCCCAGGACGGCTACTCCCATAAAACGCAAAACAAACTAATTTATATTCATTTGAACTAAACAACAGTTTGTATGTTTTGTGTGTGTGTGTGTGTGTGTGTGTGTGTGTGTGTGTGTGTGTTTGTGTGTGCGCGTGTGTGGTGAGTGGCACTGAAGCCAAACTTTCTCAGGCCAGCTATTCTCTTAAGACACCCCAGACAGTTATTATATTTATAAATATACAACATATAATAGTATTACTAAAATATGATGATGTATATATATATATATATATATATATATATATATATATATATATATATATATATATATATATATATATATATATTATTACTACTATATACTGTATTATGTTATATATATTATAATACAATATTTATTATTTTTAACATACGTTAATTGTGTGTGTGTGTAAGTTTATGTGTGTGTGTAGTATTTGTAGTAACAGAAATAATGCAGTATGCACATGTGTCAACCAACCCCCAAATCAGTAGGTGTGTTCGACTTCATGCGGCGCTGCGCAGACCGATCGGCGGCTGACTTGAAGCAGTGCATTCCGGTTAGTATTTTTGTCCGACTTCAGCTGGCGCTGCAGGCACGTGACTGTGTCATATGGTTTTTAAGTACCGCGAGAGCAACCCAGTCTCACCCCATGGCGTCAATATTTGACGACACTTGACCATGCGTTAATATGTTGACAAGGAGGGTATACCTTTCGCGTCATTTTTTGACGAACTGGGGACTTCAATACTACTAAGTCCGTTGCATTATCTTTCCTATTTTCTTACCATTTTCGCGTCGGTTTAGGGTTAGATTTACATAATGACATCCCTACCCAAACCTAACTCTAACCCCAACGCCAGGTGACAACTGTTTAATTTCGCGTATCTAACTCTAACCCCAACGCCAGGTGACAACTGTTTAATTTCGCGTACACTGTTTAATTTTGCGTAATCTAACCCTAAACCGACGCGAAAATGGTAAGAAAATAGGAAGGAGAATGCAACGGACGTAATAGTATTGAAGTCCCCAGATCGTCAAAAAATGACGCGAAAGGTATACCCTCCGCGTTAACATATTGACGCATGGTCAAGTGTCGTCAAATATTGATGCCATGGGGTGAGACTGTGTTAGCGAGAGCGTTTAGAGAGTAGCCGACTAGCTCAGCCGGTAAAGCTTCTCCAGAGCGGCTGCCCGGAGTTGTGATGACGTAACAGCTTTACGTGATTCGTCGCCTCACTGATGACAACGATCACGTGCGTTTCAAGTTTAATCCAACCTTTAGTTCCACTAATAAACATTATAAATTCATGTTTTAAAACAGGAAAAAACACTTTAATATGCTAAAATATGTTATATTGTGTAGTGTAATAAAATGACAATAACAAACTCTATTGGTATTTTAATAATATAGGCTTGTTTCCCGTTATTTTTGGGTATACAGTATAAGCAGCAATTAAAATATTCGATACAAAATGTTTCTGGTATTAAAATGTTTGTTTTATCAAATTCAGCATCTAATTCACTTCATTTGCGATTAAAAACAAGGAAACACGGCGCACACGTCACTACGGCAAGCAGCAGGTGTCCTGCTTGACGGCTCCGTCTTCAGTGCCTCCCTCGACTGCAAGCGGCAAACCTTGCCGATCGGTCTGCGCAGCGCCGGATGATCTCGAACACACCTAGTGTGTCAACCAACCCCACCCACATTAGGACACACCAATTAACTGAAATGATGTTAGCCACCTAGAATCACTCATCAGAAACTTTTAAATTTCATGTCAATATAGGTGATCCTATCTCTATCAACTGAAATCCTTACATTTTATATATCTCTATCTATCATTGTCCCCACACTAAATACATTTTAGAACTCTGTAAAATATAAAAGCTATCCACACCTCAACAGTTAGTGGCCATTCAATGATTTTGGTAAATGGGTGTGTTCAGGTCAAGAGGGCAGTCATTTTAATGTCAGATTTTTGTGGCAGCGCCCTTTAGTGTACTGTAATTAAACTGTGTGCCAACCAACCCTTGACACAACCAGCCCCGCTATCCCCTACATACAAAAATAAAGTTTAATAAATAAATCACAGAAAACAAGAAAGTTTAAGTTCTTCATTCATACCATCAGGAAATAAAGATTTAAAGTCAAAGATCCAAAAGGCCTTCATTTGCAACCGTTTCTTGTCTCTATCTCCACCCAGGAACTTCATATTGGTCAAAGAATTTTTGCAAGATTGAATTGATGATAAATGGGAGATGTATCGTCCCGTCTACGAATTGCACTTGTATGTTCAATCACTCTGGTGCGTACTGCACGTGTGGTTTTGCCAACATAATATATAGCAAGGAACATGGACAAATAATAATATAAATCACATATGTACTCTTGCAAGTTATCAATTGTTTGATCTAATATGTTTTTTGTGTACGAGGAGGATGTATAAATTATTGACATTTGACATATTTTGTGGAAGAAATTCATCTGTTGCATGGAAAATTACCCTGGGCATCAATTAGAGTAGTCTTAGAAGAGACATGAGTGTCTGCATGAACAAGTTTATCCCCTTGGACTAGAACTCCTAGAAGAAACACAAAGTTTTCTTAATGAACAAAGTAGTAGTTAATGAAAAACATTTAGTAACTGAGGATCACTTTGAATAATGTGCCAGTGACTGTTAATAATTCTCCTAATATCATTGCTCAATGGACTAAATGTAGATTTAAAAACACAAGAATAGCTTTTCTTATTTTTATTTACAACCGAGTTACTTTCTTCCCGTTCCTGTACACTACGAACTTTTTAAAGTGCAGTATCACGCCATTTATTGGGATATCCAAGTGATTTAAAATCTAAATATATAGATTCTAGGCTTTAGCATCACAATAATTTTTCCTAGAGCAAATACAATGAAGTCTTAAAAATTGACTTTAGGGTAACCTACGTTGTAGAGGAGTTGGATGGGCACTGGTAGCATGAAGGAGACTTTTCTTAGCTGTGTCTTTTCTATAAAGAGAGGAAACGATATACAAGTATCCAAGAAACAGACATTTGTAAATAACAAAACAATAATCAATGTACCTTTTAAACAAAATAATATTTAAAAAAGGATTGTTATTAAAACATATTTATCCTCCAGAAAGCCAAGATATAAATTGGTATAGTTGGGCCCCAAAGTATCCCCTACACTGTAAAAAAAATCCGTAGAAATTACAATGTTATTGTAGCTGGGTTGCCGGTAATTTACCGTAGATTTAAATTTGTTATTTACTGGCAATAGTTTGTCCAGAGTTAAATAAATTTGAAATATTAACAACTCTTTATCTTTACAGAATAAAACTATAAAATAACAGCCTCATGCAAAGCATTCTGGGAACCAGAAATCATCATCAACCTTTTTCTGTTTTTTGCTCCAGATTTTGTTTCCCAGAATGTTTTGCCTGATGCTGTTTTTTTTTAGTTTTACTCTGTAAAGAAAAATACTTGTAAATGTTCATTTAACTTTGAACAAAATGTTGCCAGTAAAAAACATAAATGTAAATCTACGGTAAGTTACCGGCAACCCAGCTGCAATTTCTACGGATTTTTTTTTACAGTGTATGGCAGTGCCCTCAATCTGTAAATAATACTGGTTTTCAAATAAGAAATAATTTTTGGTGAGAGCCTTTCAATGATAAATTTAGAGGGAAGACCATCATCTTCAACACCTTCATGATGTATAATTCAAGAGACAGCAGATGTCCTCCAGTGTTTATCAATTATTCATATTGTTGAGCAGTATGTAATACTTGCTACTATGGATGTGACTTCACTATATACCAACACTCCACATCGTAAATGTCTATTGGCCTTAAAACATTTTGATTTACGTGTTGAAGATGATGGCCTTCCTTCTACATTTGGCCTTCCGTCTACAAATGTTGTACTTTTTGTACTTTCTAGACTTTTTTTGTCATTTTGGGTTCAGTGTGCGGTCAGCCAGTTTCTTTGTTTTGTTCTACATATCTTTTTTGGTTTCTGAAGGAACAGATTGACAAACTGAGAGTGCATTAATTTTCTCAAAACTGCCAAATACAAATGATTGCAGTATGATTTAAAACTATATAAAGTTGTTTCATGCCCAGACATTACATCTGGTGTCAACAGACCTTCAGATCAGGTTAACACTGTGTCCTAACTAGACGCGACGCATGACTGCGACGCATGTGATAAAATGTATCTTTTAATGTTAATCAAAGTTTTTGTCCTAACCAGCAGCCGTGATGCGATGCGCAACATTTCTGTTTTAGAAACGGTTTCTGCGATGGCTGACGGCTCCACCAATAGAAAGATCTCATTCAATGAAAGTTATGGCCATTATGAATATTAATCATTAAATATGGACCAAGATAGACTGTTACACATTTAAACACAGAAATATATAACAAATACCTCAAGTTGCACAAGAAAAGCCATATACATGTTGAGGATGCTTCTTTTTATACCTGTTCGCTCCATGGCTGGGTGCGAGAGAGGAATAAACAACCAATCAGAACAGTTTTGATATGTGTTTTGTGATTGATTGCCCCCCCCCCGTTCAGTATATACATCGCCGGAATCATATCACGTTGGTCTAATTAGGACATGGTGTAAGATGTAAAATCAGATTACGACTGGTTTTGTTAAGACCTCTAAACAACTTTGTACTATATATTTCAATTGTACCGATGACCCAACACAGCAAGATGCAATAAACAAATGCTCTGTAATCTCATGCACTGTGCTTTCTCTGGCTTTTATTCCAGTGTGCTTTTACTGTTTTCCTTTGACATTACGCCATTAAGAATGCGTGTGAGGACATGAGAGAAACTGAATAGTGTCAATGTTTTGAGCTTGCAGCTGCATGGCCGCATCCCGCCTAACATCAGCTTATCCTTTTCTACAAACTCCCTCTCAGAACACCATAAAGGGGCAACCACGGGACCACCTGGGTGGAATAAAAACGCACTGCTTACTGGTTGTCAGAAACTCACCAAGTGCCTGTGTTGGCATCATGTGTGTGTTTAATGTAATAGTAATAGTTATGTGTTAGCAGTAATCTCCCTCGTCCCCCTTCTCTCCCTCTCTCTCGCCTTCTTTCTTTCTCCTCAGTACTCAATGTGAGCCCTGCTGTAGCACATGTTCAGAGAGGAGAAAAGAGAGGTTTCGTCAAGACCCAGAGACGTGTTTGTGCTCCTGTAAGAACACAGAAGCCGACTGCAGGTCTCGACAGCTTGAACTCAACGAAAGAACCTGCAGGTTTGTGTTTGTCTTTAAATAGATTTAAATAAACACACCGAAAGCCCTAATACTGTTGTGCTCTTGTGCCTGAAAATTTTGAATGATTCAATTTTGGTCTAAGAATAACAACTGATGGCACACATAAACAGTTGTTAGTAAAATTTCTTTATTTCTTTAATTCTTTAATTCTTTCTTTAATTTCCATATATTGATGTTTTTTGTTGTAAATTATAGTTTTTTTGTGAATTACCATTATTATGGTGATCAGTGTTTCCTTTGGTATGTATGCACTACAACTCATTGTATTTCTCTCCACTATAAGTTCATAAAATGTTTTTTAGACTATAAAAATAGTATAGGAACACATGGTGCAGACGCATTTTAGGGGACCCAAGTTTGAATCCCGGCTTGCCGATCCCACACCCAAAAAACACATGTATTGTTGAAGAACATAACCTTTATTTGTAAGAATGCATAATTACACATTTAATGAAGACTTTTAAAGAATCCACAACACAAGCTGTTTCTGCGTATCTGATGTTAATCTGGAGTACCTATAGACAGTGTTGGGAATGTTACTTTAAAAAATAAATTAGTTATTTTCTATATATTAACTAATTACCAGGGAAAGTAACTATTGCGTTACTTAAAAAAGATGTTCAAATATTTTAAATAACTTTGATGCCCCCAATATTAAATCTGTTAAATGAATAAAATTGATACTAAAGAGAAACCACTTATTTTGTAGCAGCATGTGATGATGTGAGGTGCTTCATTAGATCAGACTTGCCAGATTGTCTGGTTGGCTAATGATGGAAATTAAGCCAATCACCATCAGCTATGTGGTTGTCCCACCCCAACACACTTAGAAAAACATTGCCTATCTGGCTGAGAGAGAGAGCCTACTCGGGTGAAAATCGCTTCAGTGAGATCAATTATAGTAACATGCAGCATTTTAATGTCAGTAACGGTAACGGCAACAGTGTTATAACGGGGGAAAGGTAATTTATTTGATTACTCGTTACTGAAAAAAAATAAAGTCGTTAGTAACGCCGATTACTTATAACCCTGTTGTTCCCATCACTGCCTATAGAGTTGTATTACATCATTCATATCTCTGAAGAGTCTTTAGTTTTATCAGATTTATAAAAGACGGATCAGCTTTACCGATTCTTTCCGATAACGTACGAAAAAATTTGGAAGGAGGAGTTAAGAACTGTGGGAGTCGTGAGTCGAACACTTTATACAACACTGACTGGATAACTTATGATTCACTACATGTTCATGTCATTTTTATAATATGCACTTACTAGGGATGTGCATTTATGTCATTTTTTCATTTCGATTAATCCATAGGTCTGAAGAACGAGTACTGGATTAACTGGGGGCGGGGCAATCAAAGGGTCGGGGCGTACACGTCATGGTGAAAATGAAAATATTTTTATTAAAAACACTCAAATAAAACTTAATTTCGCAGAAAATATGACAGAACAATGAACACATATTAGATTTTTAATGAATTAAATGTTTTTAACAGAAACCTCTTACAGGAAAAGCTGCTTGATGAAGGGAAACTAAAGGGTTAATAATCACAAACCGAAGGGCTTTCTATAAGACGCATACTGCATAATATTAAGCCTTTAAACAAAATAAATTTACAACGTGCATCTATCTGCATAAGATGCAAGACTTCAACTAAGTTTTCAACTAAGTTATCTAAAAAAAGAAATGAAAGTTTAACTCCCTTTGTGGATGTGCATCATAAACGGCGCACTTTTAAACACGTCCAGTCAAAGCACAAGCTTCATAACATTAAGCAGCTTTAAGTCTTTTGCTATTATTTTAGTGTTTGGCTGTGTCGTGTCGTCCTCTTACCTCAGTTAAGATGTAATGTTAATGCTCGTATGGCTCTCTGGTTTCTCTTGACATTTGATGTTTAAATATGAGATGATAACCCATTGAACTTTTGACGGCGCTGTACATTTTGCACCTGACTGACTGTATTTCCGAAAATCACGGCCTCCCTTTTAAACCATAGTGCCTCAGTGATGTGAGGCGTGGCCGGCTTCACGGGATTGGCGGGCTGCCGCGCATTGCGCGGATCGGCGGGTTGCTGCGGTGCGATCGCGCGGAATTATCTGTTTGTTTTTTAATCATGCATGGTAATGTTACTGATGTCATACGTCGGTCAGCGTAGCTCGACACGACCTCAAACACGTATCTTCAGACCCAGTCTTTACTACCACATGCGCTTGTAACGCTAACCAGACATCCAAATGCCGCCATATCCACAATAAATAAACCCACATGATCATCGTTTTTCATGATCGATCATCAATGCCACGTTCGAGTACTCGAGCAATCAAGTACTCGTGCCCATCCCTAGCACTTACATGTCTTTTTTCAACATAACATAGAAGTCTTGCTTACCCCATGCAACTCATGACCCGGTTGGGACGTTTCAAGGAAATCCAGTGTTAAATAAAGACACATTCAAAACTCAGCTGCTACCCCAGACAAACAAACTAAATCCATTGTTTCCATTATGCTGGCTTACTTCTCCTTACATCCAAAAACACATTTCTTCTTTTTAACCCTTGATATAAAACAAAGCTGTCACGTGTAATGTTAAGAGACTTTTGTGAAGACCTTCAAGTGAGAATTTCATATGCATACAGATGCCATCTCATTCCCCATACAAATGTTTTCTCTCTTTCTTAGATGTGACAAACCAAGAAGGTGAACCAAACAGAGGTCCTCTCAGGCCGAGAATGAACACTGGCATGAAGGAATATTTCACCAATAATACACAGCACTTTGAATTTTGAGCTATCGTCCCCTTATCATTGAGCCATCACCGAGAGAATGAAGTTGAATGGGAGGGGGGTTGAACGCTTAATGAATTGTGGTCTGTATATTTTCATAATTAGTTTGTGTATTAAGTGGACTGAGAGACTCAAAGCACAGGATTTGAGTTGCTGCTAAAGGGTCTCAAGCAATGGCCTGCGAAAACGTTTCTGATTGTGACTGGCGTGCGTAAACTCATAAACAAACTCAACGAGAAACATCACTGGATTTGGGTCTACTGTGTGTTTTTTATGTAAATCTCAACATCAGCAAAAGCAAACAAACAAGTCATTTTTTAAAGGCTGCGACAAAACAGCGTTCATCGAGAGTGTAATCATTCCTTTTAGTTTGAAAACAGTGAGCACAATGTTCACGTTTTTGGAGATGGACACATGACTGTAAGATTTCCACATTTGGGAATTCGGAAGACTGAACTGATTCTGCTATTGGAATGTCACACAGTATTGCCATGGGAACCCACTACTGTGGTAAATGTTTGCACCAAACTGTAACCTTGAACCAGGCAAATCCATGAAGATGTTGGCCACATTCACTCATCAAAGGTACATTTTTTTCGACAAGTTTGGAAACCACTTTGAGCAGATCATGCAACCACACTACTAAGGATCTGAGAGGATAAGTTTTCCTCTGGATTTTCAGAAACTTTCTTTTGTTCACCCCAAACAATTCAGTAATTTATAATTTTCCAGTATTCTATCTCTTTGTATTTAATTTGATCTATTTATGTTTAGTGTTAACATGAATCCTCTCACCCCTTCTGTCTGCAAATCTCCACGGCTCTCCATAAGACAAAAAGCTTTTTTCCCATTCATTATTTGTAGATGAACAGAGAAACATTCCTAGAACTAATGAGTGCCAACTGCCTTGAATTTCCCAACATGCTGCAAATATATGTGTGTGTGTGTGTGTGTTACTCGCCATTCTACAAAGAATTTGTGATCTTGTGTGTTTATGAGGCTCTTGTTTGTGCGCATGTGTTGAGTACGTGTTGGTCTGTGAGTGCGACATGCTGTTGAATATTAATAGCAGACAAATGTATATACAGGCCACCTAGAGCTGCCTAATGATTAGTCACGACTAATTGTTTGCAGAATAAAAGTTTTTGTATACATATTGAATATGTGTGTAATGTGTATAATAATTATGTATATATAAATGCACACATGCATGTATATATTTAAGAAATATTTGCATGTGTATAAACATGTGTACATTTACATATAATTTATATCATAATAAATAAGTATAAATATTTATTATATCAATATTTTTATCTTAAAAATATACATACATGTGTTTGTATTTATATATATACATAATATTGGTTGATGTACTGTGTGTAATAATTATGTAAACAAAAACTTTTATTCAGCAAACAAATAATCGTGACTTATCATTAGGCAGCCCTAGGTCACACACATGCCATCATTATTTTTGGCTAGAATAAGATCTAATTTTATGCCCAACAGTGGTCTGATGTTATTAGAAATGTCCTGTTTAAGCATTATTTATTTACTCCTGTAAATATTAACATCTGTGTAATCTAGTAAAACATATATTTATTTTCGCATTTTATTGCCCTTTTCTATAAAACTTTGTTTGAGAAATCACTTTTTTTGATGTGTCGCTACAATTCGGTAAAACAACTTGAATATCGCAGAAGCTACAAATATATATTTTTAGATATTTATTATTATTATTATTATTATTAACAGAATAGTATTTAGGTTCTTGTCTGGACATTTTAAAGCTAAAATGCAACCTTTAAATCAGTATGCTATTTATAATGTATTTTGTATTATATTATAAATTGAACGATAATCTGAGTAACTGTACATGTCTCATTGTATCAGCAGCACTTATTGTACAGTATTGTATTGGTTTCTTCCAGTTTGTCAGTGTTTTGTGTTTTTAGGCTAAATATCAGGACATTTCAAGGCCACTGTTCTAGATCACTGACTCAGAGTTCATAATGAGCTGCAGGGGTCCCGCAAGGTTCCTTCCTCGGATTTTGACTGTTTGCCTTCTCTGTCTGCTTAAGTTCCAGCCTTTAAGCTATATTTAATGGAAAATCACCACTGTATTTTAATGAGTGCAATAACATTCGTTAAAATTCATTCCAAAGCGGCAGAAACAAAATTGCTTGCGTTCCTGGAATATAACTTAATCTCATTATACCTGCTGGACAAGTTGTTAGTTCTTGATAAATTGCACATTTTCTAAGACAATTTAATAAGACTGTATATGTTCATACCATGAATGTAAAATCAAATGCGTGCTAATACTACAGACAATGGTGGTTTTATTTGTTGCTTTAGATGTTGCTGCAATATCGAATAGAGTTTGGTTGGCTGCACCAATGCGGATTCCATTTAACAATATTTTTTCTCTGTGTCCTCTACTGCAATCTCCGAATGATTCGGTTTGTTAAACTTACAAATGTTCAACTGGCCATTACCATTCCAGAAATTTCTCACCCATCTTGTTAAACCTGAGCTGAAGGGTTCATGTGATTCACTGAATGGCAGTCGTCAGTAGATCAGTTTTAAAGAGCTTTGAGTTTAAGAGCTGTTTGTTTGCGGTGTTTAAAATAACTGATTTTAGTAACGCTCCACTTGCTATAGATTAACTGCTATGTTTAGCATAATATAACCACGTAAAGCACTTAGCAGCAGTTTTATCTACCCAAGACATATAAGATAATCCTCTTGCCACCCTCACTCCATCAGCACCGAACCATTGGCTGCTTAAATATCCAAAGAATGTTGTAAGTGAGTTAATCTGTGATTAAAGGAGGAATTTTGGAGAGGCAGCTCCCAGTCTCCTGTTTAAACCATCAGTGTTCAATCTACCAGTGGACTTTACTCAACGAGTTATATACCGTGAACCGGAAGGGTTAAGTCTTACACTGTCAGAAATAAAATGTTCCCATGCTGTCACTTTAGCATTACCATTTAATAAGGTCATAATATGAACCATTTAGGTACAGATATGTTTACATTTGGTACCAGTATTTACCTTTGAGGTACTAATGTGCACTCTTTGGTACAAATAGGTTCTAATATGAACTCTTTAGGTGCAAAAGCATACTTTACTAAAGGGGCCCTCCACTTATTTTGAAAATATGCTTTTTTTTTAGCTCCCCTAGAGTTAAACATTAGATTTTTACCATTTTGGAATCTATTCAGCTGATCTCCGGGTCTGGCGGTACCACTTTCAGCATAGCTAAGCATAATCTGTTGAATCTGATTAGACCACTAGCATTGCACTCAACAATAAAAAAAGCGTTTCGATATTTTTCCTATTTAAAACTTGACTTTTCTGTAGTTACACCGTGTATTAAGAATTAAATATTGCGATTTTCTGATATTACGCAGCGGCTGAAAATAGTTCCCTTGGTAACTTTCAATAGCAGGGGAATATTTTTGGCCGCTGTGTAATATAATTGCGCCTCCTGCAGCCATGTTACAGCAGTAAAGTCCTTGATTATTATGCCAGAATGAAAGTATAGTTCCTAGACATATTGGCCTAGAAAATTGCAACTTTTAATTTTCGGTCTTAGTACACGATCTAACTACAGGAAAAAAAAATAATAAAAATATAGGAAATAGGAAAAATATTGAAACTCTTTGGTTATTTTTGAGCATGAAGCTAATGGTCTAATCGGATTTAATGGATTGTGCTAAGCTATGCTAAAAATGGTACCGCCTGACCCGGAGATCGCCAGAATGGATTCAAAAATGGTAAAAATCAAATGTTTAACTCTAGGGGAGCCTTTAAAAGGGTACCTTCCCAGTGAGAGCTAGAGCTGTTAGAATTTTTTTTTTCAAAATATTTACCCCAGCTGTTGGTGGGGCCTAGTTAGTTGTAGCCTAGTGGTTAGAGCTTGTAACCCGAGTGGTACCTGTTCAAGTCTCACAGCGCTGGCGGGCTGTGATTTCCCTTTATGCTCCCCGGGCGCTAGTGTAGCTGCTCAATGTTCCGTGTGTGTGTGTGTGTGTGTGTGTGTGTGTGTGTGTGTGTGTGTGTGTGTGTGTGTGTGTGTGTGTGTGTGTGTGTGTGTGTTCACGACTGCAGTACGTGTGTTCACTACTCACAGGGATGGGTTAAATGCAGAGGTCACATTTCGAGTGTGCATACTTGACAAGCTTGTCAATTTTTCACTTCATATGTATACCAATTTACATTTGGGATACTAATGTGCATCTTTTGGGTACCAATAAGCTCCCTTTGGTACAAATAGAGCATGTACTTTAAAGGTACTAATATGAACTTTTTAGGTGCAAAGGTGCACTTTTTTTAAATGGGTACTGCCTCAGTGACAGCTGAGGTACATATTTTGGAAAAAAAATTCTGACAGTGTGGCAAAAAGCATTTAATGAATGTAGCACTGCTGAAAGTCATGCTTTAGCACCACTTATGGTTGTACAGAGGTGCTATATAGGTGCTCTTTAATGCTAAAATGGTTCCTCTATGATTACAAGCTTACTATTTAGCACCATTTTTTAGAGTGTATAGAAGGACCCTCTCTGCCAAAATGGTCAAAGATTCTTGAAAAAAGCAAATCTTTCTTACTGTTTTATCTTTTGTAATTGTTTTGGGAAACAGAAAGGTTCATTATGGAACCATAGAGCACCTTTATTTTTAAGAGCGTGTGTAGATATAACTGTTGATGTTGTCTAGTTTCTATTACCTAATGTATCACAATGAGACATATTTTGATTTTATTGTTTGGTGAGCAGTAATAAATTGGTGGCATGTTAAATTGTCATGTTGCTGAAAATAAACTGGAATTTACCCTCATTTCCAACAGTGTGGCGTGACCAAGGTCTGCTACTTTACAAATCAAAGTCAGTCCACACCCTGCAGCAGAGACGTGCTGCATGTCAGGAACACACGATCTGCATCATTACTCATCAGACCGCGTCTTACACCTGTGCGTGTGTGTGTTTGTAAGGTGCGTGCTCACATACACACAGTGTATTTCCACACGCTGCCATTACCCCAGCAGCTCTGTAACCCAAATCTATATTTACCAGCGCTTCCATGGCATCATTTACACAGAAAGGAAACAACATATTCAGAGGGATCAAATAATAAAGAAAGTGAGAGTGAAAGGAATCAGGGGGCGGGAGTGTATTTACTGTAATCATATTTAGTTACTATCATTCTGAGAAAAAGGAAAACATGTTTAAGGAAAAACAACTTTCATACTCTAGATTGAAATACACATGGCAGCTGGTGTTTAACAAGTTTTTTGGGTTCATTAATATTTTTAAGTTGAATTAACTTGAATGATTATTTTAAGTTGAACCACCAGGTAACTTTTTGAAGTTGAACCAACAAATCTTTGCCGGTGCCGGGTAAGTTGTAACATTTGCACCTCGGTGAGAATCGTAGATTCTAGGAACAAACTTAAAGTGAACTTGTGTGTTGCTCGTGTAGAAATGTGATTCATGCAACTGAAATATTTTTTACATGACTGAGCCAAAAGCAAAATGTGTTGTGGCCCGCTCTACCCAACTGATGGTATAAATCCTGTAAATTGTTGCAGATAGAGAAGCCGGTGCTGTTGATCTCTGTGCGTGTCAGTGTAAGTGTTAACTGCATTCATTTTATGCCACTTTTCTCCAAATCTTTTTCTACGTATCCATCTTTCTTGCACTAAAGATAAACACGCAATCACATGTTTCGGAAATTCATAAACAACCTTCGCACACTTGGACAAGACTAAACACACAGTCACCGCACACACGAAGACACAAAGACAAATCATTTGAATTGAAATAAACATTCTGCATTTCTGTTGGCTCACTCGAATCTGTATTTATCCTCTTCTGCTTCTTGTGTGACTCATCGTGTGAAATCATTGTGACTCAGCTTGTCTATATACAGTATTGCCCAGGGAGACAAAAATGAAGAAAAGAAAAAATGTAACAAAATCCTTGAGAGGAAATATTGAATGAAACAACGGGAAAGACCACAGCCTTTATTAGATCACATATGTAATCACTGTTGGTCCCAATGGTTCTCTATGTTTGTAACTTCAAGGCCCCCTATTGTCTAGTCAATATCCGCAGTTGTCCTTTTCTCATACACTCTACAAAAAAAAGATGATTCATTGGATTAACTCAAATTGTGTGCAGGATTTCCATCCAATATGAATGTGTACCCCTTACTTATAAAAACCTGCTTTACACAATAAAAATATGTTGAGTTTGTTTAACTCATTTAAAAGTAGATGGTAGAATTCAATCAAGTGTAGTTGCCTCAACTCAATTTAATGTTGTTTGAATAACTCAATTTAGTGTAGTTTGAATAACTCGGTGTAGTGTATTCTGAATAACTCAATTCAGTTATTCTATATAAAAGGGTTTCTATATCATATTAATTAGCATAAGCACATGTTAGCATGCTAATAAAAATAACATATGATACATTGGATGAGCATGTGAGAAGAGACTGATCTCCAGACAGGCATTAACACAGTTTGTGCTTGTTGAGAGAAGTACGTCACATCCACAACTTAACCACAAGCGCCAATCTAACCCAGTCTCACCCCATGGCGTCAATATTTGACGACACTTGACCATGCGTCAATATGTTGACGCGGAGGGTATACCTTTCGCGTCATTTTTTGACGAACTGGGGACTTCAATACTATTACGTCCGTTGCATTCTCTTTCCTATTTTCTTACCATTTTCGCGTCGGTTTAGGGTTAGATTAGGCAAAATTAAACAGTGTACGCGAAATTAAACAGTTGTCACCTGGCGTTGGGGTTAGAGTTAGGTACGCGAAATTAAACAGTTGTCACCTGGCGTTGGGGTTAGAGTTAGGTTTGGGTAGGGATGTCATTATGTAAATCTAACCCTAAACCGACGCGAAAATGGTAAGAAAATAGGAAAGAGAATGCAACGGACTTAATAGTATTGAAGTCCCCAGTTCGTCAAAAAATGACGCGAAAGGTATACCATCCGCGTCAACATATTGACGCATGGTCAAGTGTCGTCAAATATTGACGCCATGGGGTGAGACTGGGTTGGCCAATCTTCTGCATACTCGGCAATGGTAACCATGCAGTTTGAATATATATATATATATTACACAAACTATAAAACAAACTCTTCGAAATCAATAAGATAAACAAACATTAAACACTATAAAGTCTTTCTCTTTACCTAAAAATGCATAAACAAACAAAAAAAATAATTAATGTGGTCCCAACATAAAATGTTTAAGTGGATTGAACATGATAAAATTAGGTTGAGATAAAACATATTTCAGTGTATTTTAAATTCATATTTATGATATACACATTCTCTGACAGTGGAAAAAATGAATACTCATCAATATTAAATCCAAATTCGACCATGACCATCCTAACCATGACACAGATGTTAAATTTAAAGAATCGTTGCACAGAAAATTAACCTTAAGATTCAGTCATGTTGTAGTCTATGATAGAGCAACAATATTATTCTAGATTCTAGAACCCAAACACAAACTAATTGTGTTAATGCAATTAAAAAGAACTCTGTAAATTTTAGTACATATACATTTTGTGTTGGACTAATTTAAAATATATACTTTTTGGTCTTAATGAGATATTTTAAATTAAGTGAACACAATTTCAATGTGTCATTTTTAAAAAGGGCTTGAATAATTTTTGTGAGTGATAAAAACAAAGCAGTTTTGTTTCAGACTTTATTACTAGTTCTGTACGCCTGCTTTAAAATAAATAAATAAATATCTCTATTTGTAAGTCGCTTTGAATAAAAGTGTCTGCTCAATGAATAAGTGTAAAAAGACAAACAAATAAGTGTGAGCATTTAACAGATATAGTTCACCCCAAAATACAATTTTCTTACCCTCATGTTGTTTTAAACCTACATGAGTTTCTTTACTCTGTTTAATGCAAAAGAAGATGGATTTTGGTAATGATGATAAGCACACAGTTACCATCATTTATCAAAACATCTTTGGCATTCAACAAAAGTTAGAACAACATCAGGGTGAGTAAATCATGACAGAAATTGTTTTTGTTTTGGGTGAACTAACCCTTTAACATATGACAGATGTTTTCTTTATGTGCATATGTTTTCAATCTTTAATTCTTTTAACATCAATTTATTGATTGTAAATAAAAACGAATATATTTTGATTTATTTTAAGGTTACATATCATTCGCAGACTGGTTATGATAGGTCACTTGGGATTAAAGCATCTGCCAAACATATATACTTAAAACATGCAGAGGGCCCTGGACCTTTGTTTAAGAACCACTGCCTTATGGTTTTTGAGGTTCCTACACTCTTGAAAATAAAGGTCTGGCTGTACAGAGAACTTTCAAGCTTGTTGCATGTTCTTCAGACTATATAAAGGGATGAAATAAATGTTTTTTAATAACCTTTCACTTAAATGTTCTTCTAAGACATTCCTTTTAAAGAAGCTTTATTTTGAAGAGTGTACGCAAAGATGAACTTACTAAACAGCACATCATGAAAAGTTGTAATACAGCATGTAATGCTGGGTGTTTGGTGATATTAGCACATGGCGTATGGTTTTTATTTCCTCTTGTGTTCATGTTTGTATGGTAACTAAGAGAGCAGTTTAAGGCATTCCTCACATAGTCAGTTTAATTCCAGACAGATCATTGACATGTGATTGTCGTCTCTTCCACAGATTGCACCGATCTCACTGAGGGTTTTCTGCTGTTTAAAGGGACTGAAAGTGTTGTGATGCTGTTCAGGTATGTTGTGCTTGTTTATGTCCACGCACAACAGTAGAGAGAAAGATTTACATTATTTCAATGAGTTGATGCTCCTCATCTCATCATTAGATTATAAGACTTCAACCTGTATTGCACAGACAAGGTCACACATACTCATACTTTACTTCTGTACTTCATTCAGAATATACATTTGTAATTCGTCTGTGTCTGTTTTAGGATCAGTGTTTATTAGTTTCTGGGGTGACAATAACATGGAAAAATCTTGATGTGATTAGTGAACAGTTTGCTCATCTCACATGTTGAAAGTTGTGTGTGTGTGTGTGTGTGTGTGTGTGTGTGTGTGTGTGTGTGTGTGTGTGTGTGTGTGTGTGTGTGTGTGTGTGTGTGTGTGTTTGTGATAAATCTAAGGTTGTAAAACTTAATGCTTAGGTATATGATCGCCGAAATTCATTCCTGGACCCTTATGCACTTTACTGAGCCCCTGGCAAAACACACACACAGACACACACACACACACATTGACTTTATGGCTGTTGAAACCTGGATTGTATTAAAAGATCAAAAGAACAATGAATTAAAGATTTAGCATGCTTTGCTGTAGTACCACAAATATTCTTTATTGTTTATTTGTATCACCATATGTAAATAATAGTTACCAGTCTGCTATATTATGAATAAATGAGTTTCAGGAGGAAAGATTTTAGTCCATGACGTGAAACTTTAATCCTGTAAACGATCAGTTCGACCAAAAAATAAAAAAATTCTGTCATTACCCTGCCGCTTGAAACCTGATACACGTGAGAAGCAATAAAGTCTGAGTGCATGTTCTCATACTCTTTATTGCTGCTTTTATAGTACTTCCTTCGCAATGTTTCGCGATCCACTTTTATTGTAAGGATAATCCGCCGAATCCTTTTGTGTTCCATGGAAGAAGAACAGCATTTGTGTTGAATGAACTACCTCTAAAATGTTGCTTCTCACAAGCTTTGCCGGTTAAACCTTAGAAAGCATAGCTTTAAATATCAAACAAACAAAGCTACGTGTGATGCATCAGTCAGATGCATTGTGTTCATGGCTCCAGAGTCAAACCGCAAAAGCAAACAGATGCGGCGTTTGTGTTGTGATGGCTTTACGCTTGACCGACAGGCCTTAATCTTTGTATGTGTGAGTGTATGTTTGTTTATAAAGGTTATAAGGCATTGGGGGGGGGCTGTCAGGGTTCAGGTTGTCTCTGAACGCTTTGAAACAGGCTGGTATGAGATCAGCTGCGCTGAGGGTGAAAAGTATCCTGTTTCTTCCAAGTGGAGTCACAGATTGATCTCATTAGCTTACCTTTGTGCCTTTACTATAAAAATAGATTCACAGGTATGAAGAACCTCAACGAACCTGTCCAAAAACTCTGTGAACTCAAAAATTATAACCCATATAACATGTAAACAGCATATACAGTAATAATCTCCAAGCTATAAAGCACAATTACATCGTTAAAGCATTTATTCGTTAAGTTTTAAAAGATAAAAGAGTCACATTTTGTCCTACAGATGAGTCCGTAATGATACAAATGCCTCTGAAATGTTTTATTATGGGTGTTGGCTAGTGCATTAGGGTTCAGCTGGCCAGCGTGTCCAAATACATCTTTCTCCATTGATGGATATTTTATATTATTCATATATTATGAAAATTCTTATTTTGCAAGCAACCACAATGTTTCCATTTTAGTATAATAATTATCAGGGACTGCTTATATTTTGGGTGCATTTTTTGGAAAATTAATGAAAAAGTAGTGTATTTGATTTGATGTGAAGTGAAAATGCACAGGAAGTCTGATGTCTTGTAAGATCCAATACACTCTCAAGGATAAACGTGCTACAAAAATGGGAGAACCATTTTGGTTCCCGCAAGAACCAGTCAAAGTTTCCTTTCTTATAAAAAAGTCTAAATAATAAAGTTAAAAAAAAAAACATTTGTGAAGCAGAAAGGTTACTCGGTTGTTAAAAGTTCTTTATGGAACCATTCAGCCAAAAATGTTTCTTCTATGGCATCGTGAAGCACCTTTATTTTTAAAAGTGTACATAAGGTTGGTAGTGCATGAGAACCACTTTTGCCTCATTTGGCCATTCATAAGGTTTCTGACTAATTCTGGTTATGTTTTTAAAGTCTAAACCCCTCGACTCAAATTTAGTTTTTGTCAAACAAAAGCGATGATGTGTAATGATGTTTTTGAAGCTTACTTTAATGACAGCGTTGCAGGCAGATAATTTCACCTTTTCACAGTGTTTTTATTTTGGTTGTATAATGGATGGATTTAAAACTACAACAAAACTGTGTTTAGACTTGTATTCAAGCCCGCGTTGTGTCATTTATCACTGAACAAAACAAAAGTGCATTGCATCGTTACCTAACTGCAACATATTTATTGCCTGCTGTGTTGTACGACCGACTTGTGAGAGGACACGACAAAAAAGTAACACAAGCACATGCTTCAAATTTTCCCTTTTGTCCTCCTCCTTTATTAAAGTCCTTTCCGCTCACCTTACAGTCCTGTGACCCTATTTTTTGTGCCACGCTTGGGGACGATGTCATCACCGTGGACCTCAGAAATGGAAAGATGACAGCACTATGCAGGGGGCTGAAAGATTTTGCCTGTAACGTGACCCTGCAGACGTTCCAACCATGCCTGCTATGAGAGGCCTCCGCTTGGGTCTCGACCGCCCCCGCCCCTCCGGCATCCGGGTGACCCGACCACCACTGTCTGAGATTTGGAGGCCTTTCGGAACCATTGGCTGGGGAGATGTGGAATGATTGGACTAAACAGAGGTTAGTTATAACCTCTGGAAGACCATCACAGTGTGTGTGTGTGTCCTGATCTCATGTGTCATACTAAATGCTCTGAACAAAAGAGCAGAATAAGTTAAAAGTGTAACATAGAGGGACAGAAATAGGGCTTTGGAGAGATACGCAGAATTGAGTTTTAGTCACCTTTGGCTGAATTTGTTTTGTTTATTTCTGGTGTAATGATGGTGGATTAAAAGGTTCAAATGTGCTGTATCAGAGAGTGCAATGCTTTCGAAAACTAGTTGACAGTTGCATCACTGACATATTTACAGCATGAGAAGCATGCCTTGTGGGTTATACTTTGCTGTCAATCACAGATGCTACTGTCAGATAGGAATATAAAAATGGCATCATAAATTGTGCTGAATGCAATATTACATTTAACTTTTATCTAAAGCCAGTTACTGTGTATTCAGGCTATACATTTTTATTAGTATAATTGAAGCCATGATCTCTGTGTTGTTAACGCAATGCTGTACCAATTGAGCGACAGTTTTTACTATACAGTATTAAACCGTGCATTCAACAATCTTTCCATGTTTAAATGCGCTCTGCAAAATTCTGCACATTTTCCCATAAAATCAGCACAGAAAATGTAAAAAAAACTCAGATTTCACTTGGGTCATCTTTGACTTCTGCTGAGGTCCTTGCTCGCCTTAGGTCCTCCCCTCTCTCTCACACACCACACACACACACAGACACACGCTTTCTCTTCATCATTCTCTCTTTCGTTCCACCCTGGCAAATACTGTATAGGCTTTTTCTCCAACACAAGCCAAATCTTCAATAGGACACACACCCACGCTCTCTCTCTCTCTCATATTTTCTTGGCCTTAGAGTTCTGATTTTCCGTTTATAGCTGTGGCATCTCCACGTAGTGCCAGACTGATGTGTGTTTTTGTGGTGTGCTCGTTCGCAAATATGGGCTCTTAGTTTTTTTTACACCACAAGCCAAAACTCACTCCAGCAGGACTTTCTAAGCAATCACACTTACTGTAAAATGTTCACCCATCCATTTTTGGTTTCATCCAAATTTAACTCAAGATTATATTTTAGTAATTGACAAAAAATCTGTCAACTTCTCTCCAACAAATTATGTTACATCATTTTTGGTTTTGGTATTTCACATCATTATGTAATAGGGTTTGTGTAAGTGTGTGTGTGTGTGTGTAAGTGTGTGTGTGTGTGTGTGTGCGCGCGTGTGTGTGCGCGCGTGCGTGTGCGCGTGCGTGTGTGTGCGTGTGTGTGTGTCTGGGTGGGTTGGTAGATGTGGTTTACAGGGATGAATAGTGTATAATGACATGCTTATTATGCACAGGAAGTGTCCTCGTAAACTGCAAGGCGTAAAAACCTACTACATGGTACTTTTTCATATATTAAAGACTCCCAAGATTTTTTGTGACAGTTAGGGTTAGTGACAGGGGTAGGTTAGGGGAATAGAATATACAGTTTGTACTACCACATATGCCAACATGTGTGTGCGCGCGTGTGTGTGTGTGCGTGTGCGTGTGCGTGTGTGTGTGTGTGTGTGTGTGTGTGTGTGTGTGTGTGTGTGTGTGTGTTTGTGTGTTTCGAGGTGACCAACATCAGCGCTTTGGACACTGACAGGAGCAAATAGAAAAGTCATAGAGTCGATGTGGTTTGAATTTGTCAGCCTGGTTTGGATATGAAGAGCGTGTGTGTGTGTGCTTTACTCTTCCTGTGGAAAAGCTTCTCTCTGCATACAGTTATCCTCTTCTTGGCTTACGTGGAAATACAGTATATGTGCCTGAAATGAAACTTTCTCCTCTTATGTGATCCTGAAAGAGTTGCTCAACTTTAAGCGTTACAACTTTTAACAGACATGCTTTTAAATAGAAGATGGATGAGTTACTCAACATCAGTAACACGGCTTTGACCCTTTCGTCATCAAATTAGTTTTCCTCTGAGTTTCTGGGAAAAACGTGGTCGAAAAATAAATAAATAACTCAGCGAGCATGCATCATTTCTCTGGACATTAAACTGATATGTAGAGGTTCTTGAAGAAGTCATGTGATTTATAGTAAAATATTTTTTATTTTTGTTTTTCTTGACTGTATATAACCGTTAATAATTGCGCAAATGCTGAAATGATGCCTCGATAGTTTTGATAGATGAGATGTGACTCCACCTGAGCCATTTAGCCTTTTAAAAAAAGCCGATTTAGATCTTACTGAAAGATATTGGAGACTTAAAATAAATCATGCATTTTGGTTTTTCTGGGCAACATATCAAAAAATCACAGTGAAAGTGTGTTTCCAGAAAGCGTGGGCTCAGACGACTGAAAGATGAATGAGTTTGCGTTCTGAGCCAATTCAAATTATTATCAAGACCAATTATTTATTAAGAGGAATCGGAGGTGATTGTTCACAATAGACATTTAGTTTCAACTGAAGTGCAGAAAAATCTGGATTGCTTTAGTTTCGTGTGACTCAAAGTGATTCGAGGCAGGTTGCAACACCATGATAGGCTAGGAAAGGAAACTAACAGGGAAACTGTTTATGTTTCAGGATGTCCCTGGTCGACCTGGGATTTTGCACATGACCGAGACGCTGAACTGTCAGTAAATGTGCTTCAAAGAGGATTCAAATCAGCCAAAGAAACTTTGGACTGTTATACAATGTGAACCATAGCTCACATACCGGCACTGACATTGTGATTATATAAGGCTTTAAGATGCAACAGGACCAGCTGGGGCACCCTCTGACAGTTTAAATTTGAGGTGCAAGGAAACAGATGGAGGCAGACAACTGATAGTGTGCTGATCTCACTGGTCGAACACATGCAGGCTGTGTGATCGTGGTCATAATGGAGCTCAAACACATCTGTTAGATCAGCAATGGGCCATTAGAGCACAGCAAATATTTGGCCATGGACGAAGGAAATCGTGTGCTTTTATGGTTTTATGGCACTCGTTTTTTCCATATGTAGCAATGACTCTAGAGCAAAACGTCACGAGCACCTGTTTACCTGTAGTTACTCTGAGGTAAACACTCCAGAGAGCCCTAAAAAAGCCAAACAATTGCCTCCGAAACCTTAAGGTCATATCTAAACCATGAGTGATTAACATCTCCTCAACACAAGTGCTTACATAAGTACCCTATGCAATTTGATAATGGACCCGCGTTGTGGCCACTATTGCACAACTAAACAAACATTACATAACCCAAAGCTGAACTCTCCTCTGTTATTTGTTGTTTTGATGCTAACATATGCAACAGTGCCATACAAAAGCCTAACCCCCCCCCCCCCCCCCCCATATACAGCTTTGGTAGGTTATATACTTTTGGATAACATGACAAGTAATTAAACTTTTGGAGGCAGTGCTTACAGTATGTTCCAGCATGAGGTGGTCATTTCCCAATCTTGAAAACCAACCAACCAACTAAACAAAAAATGTACAGTATATATTTGAAATTTAGTTTTTACCCTAATTACAAAACACAATGTTTAAGGCTTTAATGCCAAGATCTAATGCCGCTTTTCCACTGCTTAGTACGGCTTGGCATGGCTTGGTAAGGCTCACTTTTGAAGGGGTTTAATACTGTGTAGAGTACCTAGTACTTGGTACATTTTTATAGTACCACCTTGGTTGAGGTTCCAAGCGAGGTGTAACAATACAAAGAAAATCATCACTAGTACCAGCATCATTGCTAAATGCAAGATTAGTTTATCCTTGTATGCCGGCAAGCAAACCAAGTGATCTTGTCTACACTTTTTTGTATAACTTGTAAGTGAAATTAATATCAAGGTTTGCCTTTACAGTAAACAATACAGTATACAATATTAATCCACAGATACACTGATAATTCATACTCAACTCGGTATAAATTATATATTTTTATTTTTATTTAGTTTCCATGCTCAAGTAATTCAGATTTTTATGTACAAATATCTCATTTAAAGAAACAGTCCCCCACAGATGATTACCTACAGTAGTCTAGCAGGAACAGAAGCTGGTCTGATGCTTCTAGGAAACGTCTATTACTATCTAAAAATCAATACTGTAATGCGATCGTGTGCTCACACACCACACACTGTCTGAATATTCTACTGAAATATCACAGCAACGTGGCTTTACAGTTAGCGTGACAAACGGGCCAATGTATCAGTGGTCATGCAATTCCCAATAGACCAGCAATCGGTTAGATGTTGTTAAACAGACTGTGGCTTTATTCTGTTCGCTTATAATCTGTAAAGCTGACTCATGTGCTTGCACTCGGTTGATCTTATTCCAAATCCTCTGACACAATTGCTAAGAAATGTACATCAGGCAACACTAAGACATGCCACTGTCATAATGAATGAGTCTCGGCTAAAGTAAGATCGCCCTCCGGTGGCAACATGCCAAAGACCCACTCAACTTTGCACTCGATTCACATTGACAGGTTGGAGTTTGACTGGTTGGTTTGCTCCTTATAGGGCCAGAATCATCTTCCCTTATTCATTGTCATGAAAAGTAGCTGTGTACTTTGAAAGCATGTATTTTTTCTAAGCAACATATTTGTTTTTCAACACTTTTTGCATCTGGCACATATTTTAATCCGAATGGAATTACAGTGAATTTACACTGTCAGAAAAATGGTCCGAAGCTGTCACTGGGGCAGTACTCCTTAAACAGGTCCTAATATGTACCATTTAGGTACAGATATGTATACATTTGGTACCAATATGTGCCTTTGATGTACCAATATGCACTTTTTTGGTGAAAAGGTGTATTTTTTTGAAAATGACAGCTAGGAACTATTTTTGTTACCATTTGTTCTGACAGTGCAAGCTATACATTTTACCAGTATGTCTGTTCCCTGGGAATTGTACTGGAACAGTACATGTAGAAAATATTTAACTATATTATTGTGAGATCAATAGCCACCTGATTTTTGCTTTCTTCAGAGATTGGAGATCCCCTTGGTTCAATCAAAAACAGAAACTAAACTTTTTAGCACCTTTTCAGTTGATAAACTGCTTTGTACATTGCAGATTATTCATTCCTTGGTCTGTTTGGTGCAGGTGCACAAACCGAACCAGTCAGCCAAAATCTTCCATGCAGATGTCCTCTATAAAGCAGGAAAGATGCTTAAACTCAGAATGTGCAACCATTACCGCCTGTGAATGATTTAACTTTTCTAAAAATACATCAGCTGCTAAATCTGACTTTGTCACACGAACCCTATGCACATTTTTATGTTGAATGTGGCGTCTAACCATCTCTCTCACACACCTGGAGAGTAAAAACAGACGACCGGTCTGGCTGTTAAACAGAGGCAAAGCGGGATGTGAGGGAAAACAGGTATCGCATTAACCTATGACAAGCTTAGTGCATGTAAACTCTTATGTAAAGTGTCTTTCTCATTCTGGTTAATATTTACTGTTATGCCACTGCTGTTGTCTCTCAGAGGCTGAAGGTTGATGCTGTTTGATCTCCGTTTGGCTCTGAGTCATTTTCCTTATCCGACCGCTGCAGTAAAAAGTGGGTCAAAGAGAAGTGCTGGCATACAGGAAAAAGATTTTACTGTTTAATTACAGCCGTAACGGTCCAGGGGTATAAGTTCTATCAACTGCGCTTTCCAAAATGCGGTTTGATGTTATTAATGTCAAACATGGTGCAACTTGTCTTGATGCGTGTGAAATTTTATGTGAATGAGATCTCCGCCCGAGGGCAACATACAGTAAATAGAATTTCGGTCTGTTCCTTTGATCTGGAATAAAAAGCATTATAACTCATATTGTGTAGATCAGTGTTTCTCAACCAGGGGGCCACGGCCTACAGAGGGTCAACAAATTTCTAAGGGGGCCTCAATATGACTTAAAATTATTGAAAATAAGACAAAACAAGCATTAAAATAAGCTAAGACAACCAAATATTTGTGAGCTGGAGGCCTTCAAATATTGTTGTGGGCAGGCATTAAACACTGTTATAAAAATGGTCAAAACGTGTGTCAATGGGGAAGTACCTCTTTAAAAGTTCCTAATATCCACTATTAGGTACAGATACAGTATGTATAAGTTTGGTACCAATATGTACCCTTGAGATACTAATATGTATCTTTAAAGTACTAATGTGCACTCTTTGGTACCAATACACTGCAAAAAAGACTTTCATACTTAGTATTTTTAAATCAATATGTATTTTCTTGATGAGCAAGTGTAATTTTTAAGTACAGTTGTGCTTAAACAAGCAAACAAATCTGCTTTAACTCTTTTAGCACCACTGATGAGTTATATCGTTAATTAAGAGAAAACATTTCCCTGCCAATGATGCTTTCCGGACTATCTATTATTCCGCTAATATCCGGAGCATCTTAAAGATTTATTCCTTTATGTTCAACATAGTGAAGAATGCTAAGTTTTGGGACGACATTACAAGGCAAATGCATAAACACTGGAAATGTTTTTCTTTTAAGGTGAACTGTTTCTTTAAATTACATGGTTGATGGTCAGCAGGGCTTCTGGACGTTTCTGGACTGCAGAATGTTAAACAGGTGTTGAGAAATACTACGGATGATAAGCGCAACCACAATGCAAACAACGTGAAGAAAGACAGATGCCAAGACAGATGGATTTGAGAAACATATTTTGTCGACAGCATATTTTGTCATTAACAGTGTCCATGTGAAATGTTTTAAATGTGAAATGTGTCTAACTCTTGAAACTTGTGAAGAATAGAAGTTTATAAACAATGCTGCATTGTATCATTATGTTGCATTTCACCTGCTCAGCATCGCAGTAACAATTACTGACCTTGACTTGTGTTTCCCAGAGCGCAGGATATCTCAGATAAAGCCCCAGCTGATGAATCATGTGAACTTGACTTTAACACCCGGGTTTGACAGGTGTGTGTGTGTGTGTCATCTGTTGAGGTCACAAGGACAGGGAGAGTTGTGTCGAGGCTTTAAAAAGAAATTATTGTGTCCATGGTGAGAGAGACAGTGGACTATTTAAAGAGCGGGCAATTCAGTCACCAGATCCTGGCCTTTAAAGAGCATCCTTTCACCTTTACCACACACATATTATACAGGATCAGAATGAGCGCAGACCGCTATGTTGTTAAAAACTTGATCAGATTTATAGGAGAAACAGATCCACTTGTCATCTTCCAGACTATTCTGGCTTAGTATCTAAACAAATGTTTCTCTCTTGTTCTCACATAGCTACAATAGCCATCAATAGGCAGGTAATAATTATTTACAGTAGGGTTTTTTGCAAGACAGGACCTGAATGAGTAGAGTGTCAACATTTATGAGATTAATGCCTCCACCACTCCCTTCTCCTGCAGCTTTCCTGGCACTTGGAGATTCTGAATAGATTTCTTAATTTTCCAACACATGAACATTTCTGTTATACAGCGTGGGCGGTGACATATGCCTGTTCAGAAAAGACAAAGAAGGCTGTGTTTCCGTTTTCTAAAACCTCCAAACATACATAAGGAGAGGAGTGGCAGATGGACATTGTTCGCTCTCATTAGGCCTAATTCTGTGCGCTTTATAATAATCTACAGTAACACTGGCCGTAAATCAAACTGCCTGAGTCATACACAGATATATTCAGATTGTTAATATGTGTGCATTTTACTAGCCAAGAAGAAAGAAACATCAAAGATGTGATCAATGAAATCAAAAAGAGAGCAAAAGCAATCTTGTGCTCCTGCGTCTCAGATTTTTCTCAAATCCAGATAGTTCAAAATGTACGTTTACGTATTACTTTAAGCGACTGACAGTGCATTACAATGCATACTTTTTTATTAGTATGTATGTTCCCTGGGTTCAAACTCATGACCTTTTGCACTGCTAATGATCTACACTGTAAAGAAAGGTACAAAACTGTATACCTTTCTGTAGTTGGGGTGGTACTCTCAGAGGTTAATTTTTGTTCCTTTATGGGTATACATCACATTGAAATTTTGTACATTTTGGGGTTCAATATTAAGGACCTAAGGAACAATATTGTACCAGTTAAATTTTAGGGGTACAGAACAGTTACCTTTAAAGGTACACAATGGGTCATTAGGGTAAAGTATTGTACCCCAAAAGGTAGAACATTGTATTATGTTTAGTATACCTGTAAAGGTAAAAAACAGACAGGGTACCACCCCAGCGACAGAAAATGTACAGTTTTAAACCTTTATTTCTAACAGTACCACTGAGCTATACATTAGGAGCACATTAGTCCCTGTTTTTATTTGTCCTAAGCAATTTCAGGAGAAACATTTGAGACTAAGTTGATACTTAAATGAGACAGAACTGAGAATAGATATTGTGCTGTGAAATCATATTGTACTGGAGCGTCACACTGTATTCAGTAAATGCTGGAAAGAAATCCTGTCATTACAGGATTACGTGCAACTCTTCTTTTCCAAACCCTTTCAAAATCTCGCTCTCTTTTTCTTTCAATTTCAATTCATCTCTAGTTTTGCTTTTTGGCTCAAACTACATAACACGTCTTTACAAAGTCCCACATTCACTCTCTATTCAAAGTCTGCCCCTTTAGACCTTAGAACTTTATACTCATACTCTTTTATAGGTCTCTCTCTCTCTCTCTCTCTCTCTCTCTCTCTCTCTCTCTCTCTCTCTTTCTCTCTGGTCAGCTGACTGTCTGGCACTCTGCCTCACTTGCCGTGGCAACGTGCAGCTTGCCATGTATCCAGTCGCTACGGGAACCAGCTGCAGAAACACAGCACAAGCTCAGCGAACCTTATTCAGGAACCTTCTAGGAAAAATCTCAAAGTACAGTAAAGACAGTGTATGACTTAGTGTAAACAGTTAGATCAATGACTTTATTTTTTAGCTCAGTTACAAAATTCATACTTTAAGCAATATGATAAAAGATTGGTGGGTGTCGACCAACAACTGTAACAAACAGGGAAGCAATAAATGTTTACATGTTTAAATATAAATGATTCACTTTAAAGGTATAGACATTTGCCTTGAATATAAACAGAATAACATTTACTGTAATAAATTGTATATGAATTACCGGTAACGCTTTAGATTACAGCCCGGAAAGTACTGGGTAAGTACAGCGAATTTACAGCGTATGTTTCTGTAATTATAGTTTACTTATGAAGTACGTACGTGTAATTATAAGGGAACAATTTATAATATTTGGGGAATAAAGGGGTAACAACCAGGAAAAATACAAATAATATATGCAGTAAAGTACTGCGTAAGTACAGCGAATTTATAGCATACATTTCTGTAATTATAGTGTACTTATAAAGTACATACATGTAATTTTAAGGGAACAATTTATAATATTTTCGGAACAAAGGGGTAACAAGTGCCACTTTAATTTACAGCCCGCAGATGTTGTATTTACTCTTTAACTACGTGAAACAAGGGGGTAACAAGTGCCACTTTAATTTACAGCCCGCAGATTCTGTACTTACTCTGTAACTACGTGAAACAAGGGGGTAAAAATTTTTGACTTAGACTGTAACAATACAAAACAGTAACTACAGAAAATACACTCTTAGAAAGGATGTGTTAATTTTTTACACATCTTTGTGTGTTAAGTTTTTAACACATTGTGTGTAATTTAAACACATTATATATCATTTTGTGTTGATTTTGTGTTAAAATATAACACAAGTTGTGTTATAACACAAGTTGTGTTAAAAGTAACACAAAATGTGTTGTTTCCATAATAACACAGAAATGGGTGGATTTTGGGACAACACATTTAGTGTGTCATCCCAAAATCAACACTAATGTGTTGTTTTTAACACATTTGTTCTAAGAGTGTTGTTCTAGTTTTGCTTGCTTTTTTCACCAAAGTTGCCTTGCCTATTTTTAATTTTGCTTGATGACCCAATAAATTTCTGTACTCTTTTTCTTTATTAAGGTCAGTAACCTTTATTGAAAATTCTAAATAAATTGTATCGTACTAATAAATTGCATAAACACATTAACTGAATTTTAAGTTTTGTTAAGTAATCAAAAATATTTACTACATATATTATTTGTATTTTTCCTGGTTGTTACCCCTTTATTCCCCAAATATTATAAATTGTTCCCTTATAATTACACGTACGTACTTAATAAGTAAACTATAATTACAGAAACATACGCTGTAAATTCGCTGTACTTACGTAGTACTTTCCGGGCTGTAATCTAAAGCGTTGCCGAATTACCTTTTGCTATCATTGTATATAGATACCTAAAACAATTCTAAGCTTTGTAAGGAATTATTGACGAAGGGCCGTTGAATAATTCGAAGATAATGACCACCCAATGTGGTGATGCGGCACGACTCCAAGCAAAGTTACCACAGATATTGTTAGGACATTGCTCTGGTGGTTATTTGAAGACATTTAACAGGTTGCGCTTTTTTCGAAAAAATTATGCTTACCCATGAACATTTCTCTACCAATCAGAAAGAAGCCTTGTGGTATAACTAATAATATTACATACTAAATATTATCCCACATTAAAACATACTGTAGTATACTTAAGTATTAACTATAGTAAACTGTACCTTACTGTTAGTAAATATTAAAGTATTTTACCGTTGTTATATTATCAAGTCAATATAGTTAATACTACAGAATACTGCAGTATACAGTAAAAACGTGTAGTAATTACTATAATATACTAAAGCGTACTTTATTTACTACAGTTTACTATAGTACACTCTATTGTCAACCCAGTATTGTGTCAAAACAGGAACAAACTCAGTCTGTTAAGTTGTAATTTTACCTATGCTGGGTTGTTTTGGCCCATTGTTAGGTCAAATATAACCATTTTCTGGGTTAAAGGCACGTCTAGTAACCAACATCGTTGCCTGGGTTGCGTATGTGTGGGGCGGGTCTATCAAAAGAAGGTCCAGATTCTATTGGGGTAGGGGCGTGTTTGTTTAGGTGATGTCAAATGTCAACATTGGCTTTCAGAAGTCATGCACCCCACCTTTAATTTAACCCAATGGCCAGGCTCAACCCTTTTTGACTCAACGCTCAGATAAACTCTTTCATGTTGGATATATTTGAAGCTTTTCATTATATTATATTTATATCATTATATATTTTCCTTTATAAGGTTAATTCATGCTGAGTCAACAAACATCAACAAACTCATTAAATCCAAATCCAAGAGCCAACTTGGAAATTCGGTGTTTGTTAGCTTTTGTTGGACCGGTATGAATTGCCATACTGAAAACATATTTGGGTGTTAAAATGATATCGAACGGTTTGTCAACTAAAGAACACACATTATATAGAAGATTCGTTAATGTATTGATATCAAGTCAGAATTCAATAGAATTTGAATCCTTAAGGCATTTAACTTAGAGAGTCAGTATTGTCATTACAGTACAACTTTCGAGAGATCTGTAATCAGATGCTTCTCTCTGTCGCAAGAGTTCATTAATGTCAGAATCACCAGCAACAGAAGCCAGTGAACCTCACAGCCTGCCAAGCTGAGTTTAGACATCTCTCCTTGGGAAACCTTGAAATTATGACCCAGGCTAAAAATGGTCTCCCTCGAGTCAGCACATGCTTTCAAATATCAGAAGTTAAAGCTCTGCCGCTAAAGGAGCTTTTGTTTACATCAATATTTATTATATTATATATTATATTTTTTATAACATACAAACAAAAACTGCTATAATGCATCTGAAATTATAAATTGTGTTCCTGTATAGCTCCGTGGTAGAGCATTGCGTTTGCAGCGCAAATGGTCATGGGTTCAAACCCAAGGAACACAAATACTGATAACAATATCTTGTAATGCACTATAAGTTGCTTTGGATAAAAGTGTCTGCCAAATGCATAAATATATAATATATAAATGCAATGTGCATCCTGGAAAACATTATGGAAGCTGTATCACTACATCTGCATTTATGCATTTGGCAAACGCGTATTTAAAGCAACTTACAGTGCATTACAAACTATACGTTTTATCAGCATGTTTTCTCCCTGGGGATCAAACCCATGACCCTGTGTGCTGCTAATGCAATGCTCTACCGACTGAGCTACAGAAACTGTCAATCATTAATGAATATTTAATTGTATTACACTGATAGCAACGCTTTTTAATCTATATATTATTGTCAGTTTCATTGTCTTGATACTTAAAACCAAATGCAATCACAGCAAGCCAGTCATTGACAAATCAAAGAAGCAACCAATCACAACAATGCAGTAATGTGAGGAGCCATGCAGTAACCAATCAGAATGAGCTGTGAATAAAATATGCAACTCAGCATGCAGATGTCCTGTCAGAGCCAAGGGCTGATGTCATACAAGACGCTATATGTACAGTATTTGTGTAATGTATATGCCACGTCTCAGCTGATGTATACTGTACACACGTCACACACGCACACTTGCATATGCTGACTGCAAAGTTTGTGTGGTGTAGACAATCAGGTTATTTAAACAGCCTGATCTACAAATAGAAAGGCGCTTTCTCTCATTCAAACACACACACCCCCACACATTTAAGGAACGGGGAGCATGACGGAGAGACTGAGGGAGGTACTGAGATCAGAAAGACTCTGCAGCTGTAGGTCTACGTGAGTCCTGGCAGGGACGCATTTTCTCTCTCTCTTTACTATTCCCTCTATCGCTCTCCCTCCCTCCCTTCTTCCCTCCCTCACTGGCATCTATTTCTTTATTCTACCCATTATTTTTCGGTTTCTCTCCTCTTTCAGTGTCGCACCACCCCCCAAATCTCCCATGAGACCTTGACAATGAGAGATGTTTCACTTTAAGCGCGATATCCGAGACGTGTGAAACAGCAAGCAGAGGCATGGGAACCAGTTTCTTAATGTGCCTGTATAGCCTACTGTACCTGCAAGAGCAAAATCTACTTTAGGCTACTTCAATAATGACTCTCTATTAACCAAAAAAATACAGTCATTTATAACACAATTCACAAAAGCATGCTATAATGACCTCTGTTAAAGCTATGCGTGCATATTATCTGCATATTGTTCTTTTATAGGCCTGCATCTGTGTGTGTGGCTCTCTGCTGATGTTCCTTATTATAATGTGTCCGGTCACACTGACAGACGTTTTGTCTTAGCGATCCGGCGTGTGTATGGATATCAGCTTTGTTTCGGCCGGATACACACTGGCCATGAACCGGACTCGTCTATTGCACGTTCCACCTGCTAGACATACATCACCACCATCTGCAACCCGCTTCCTCAATAAAGCAATCTGTTGCTTTTGTAAGTTTGTTTCTTAGCCCATGTGGCCTACAAGCTAAATATTAAATTCCACTCAAGGTCAGTTTAAAAGACTCAAAGCAAAGGGAGGAAAGAAGGACAAAGAGATAGAAAATGAATGAGAAAGTAAAGCAAGGGACAGGGCAATGGGGACATGCAAAATTAAACAATGCTCATGAAAGGACTACAAAGAGAGTCTTTATTTCCAACAGGCTTTAGTAGTTTGGTCACTAGTTTGAATGTGACTCATGTGGCCTACCAATGTAAACCAAAGCTATATTGCCACCTTGTGGTTCGGAAAAGAAACATTTATTGTTTCAAATAAACTTGTAAACACACAACACATTGCTATCCAGATTATTAATAATTAAATTATTAGCTGATGTGTATTTGGACCATTTCCTGTTATTTTTTTTCTTTGTTATTTAGCAAACAGCAGATTTATGCACATACATACATACATACACTTACAACAGGTGGTTGGCAGAAAGTGCTTAATGTTTTATATATAGCCTACTTAACAATCTTCTATGTGTCATTTGTTTTTTTTAAAGAAACAAATTATTTAAATCATGAACATTTGAATAACACTGAGGCAACGCATAAATGACGTGCTTTGGCACGTGTCTTGCACTCCTATTAGCACTCAATGGCGTCACCACTCAAACATGCGCAGGTGTTTCCAAACTAAAGTTAGATAAGGGTGGCGCAACAAATATTTGTTTAATGTAATCACCTTTATTTCACAGTTAAACCGCACACTGGTATTTCAGAATGAAAGGAGTATGGTGCAATTCTGACAATAATAAAGCAGGAAAATATAAACATAGAGCCGCTTGGTCATGACGTCACTTTGTAGGCCAGCCTGGGTTGCGCTACAAGTTTTTTTTTTAAGTGAATTTCAACACTTTAACACTATCATGGTTTACATGATGACAGACATAAAAGTGATTTATTTTACATTTTTAATAGGTAAGCTAGCCCAGTGGTTATCAAACTTTTTCAACATGTGCCCCCCTTGTGTGCAGTGTATTTCTTCACGGACGCCCAAAGAAAATGTTCTCAAAAACAGTTCTCAAACTTAACATTTTAATTAAACAAAACATTCAATTATACAAAGTAAGGCTGTTGGTTAGTAGCCCTATTTTTTTTTTTAGGTTTAATTACACAGAATTCATTTTAAAAACTGTAACATAACTCATTTTGACAATGACACTTTAACTTCTCTTATCCAAAAATAGGCAAAATATGCTTGCTATAATCCAGTAACTATGAAGTTACATAAGAAAGGCAGATTAGGAATTTGGAATAAAAGCGTCACCAGTCTTGAAGCCTATTTTGTTACAGTATAGAAGAGTACTTAGAATTAACCCTCCTAAGACCAGAGCTTTGGTTTGCCTTTTTTCAGATTTCTTTCAGCTATTTTGGGGTTAGGAAGAACCAATAAATATACTAACCAAATAGTTTTCTTTGAACATGAAGCAGTGTAATTGTCCACATTTATGCACAACAGCTTCCAGTTACACAGAATTAAGTATTATGGTGCAAAATGTACGTGGGCATCCAGGTCTTAGATGGTTAATGTTTCCACACAATATTAATCTGGGCTTAATTGATTTATTTTACATTTTCAAAAAGTCTTGTGAAATATCCCCTTTAATGCATTGATAAAATAAGAAAATCCTCTTTATTCTTCAAGCCATTTTTTATTAATTTCAATAAAATCAATTATTGAGTTGACTTTGTGAGAAGCACTTTTCAACAGTTGTTTGCACATTACTTGTATCTCCAACGACGATCTCTAAAAAAGTAAGATAAGCATGATATTAGTTAGTTACAAAATAAATAATAACTTCTCCTCATTTTATTATGTTGTTATTATAAGGGATAGATGTTAGACATCTGGTTAGTAATATTTTAACCAGAAAAATGTAATTTTATGAGAACAAAAGTTTAACAAAGCTGCTTAGAAACTGTCAATCATTACCTACTGTATCAGTAATATAAAATAACTTTGTACTCACTCATAATGATTGTGATGGTAGCTTTCAGCACCCACTAGATAATTAAAGTGAGGTACATTCCAATGAAATTCCTCATCAAACCAATTGACATGTAGTCCAATAACAGTTGGCATTACAGTGGTTGCTACCTTTACAGCAATCAAAATTGCCATCTGTGTTAAAAAATATTGTTATCACCTTAATGAATCTATACGTTACACTTTAAAATTGGTAAAAATATATTCACTGATTCGTCTGTCTTCATGTGGGTTGCTATGGAAACTCCCTATTCCTGTTAGAACATAGTTTGACAGACAGGTGTAGGTGAATGGTTCATCAAAGTAGTTCACGTAAGGGGAACAAAAACATTCGGAGTCGGAGCTGAAGGCCTTTTTACAGCCAATGTCCCACAATCTGTCCTTATAATAATTATGATGTTGGCTTTTTGTGTTCATCAGGTAAAGGAACAATAAGAGACACATTTGAGAAATTAAAATATTCTGTCTAACTTCCTACAAAACGGAAAACAGGCAGTACATTAGGGGGTTTTCTACTCACCCCTTTATATAGGAAATTGACTGACCATGGGGACAAATGAAACTGAATTCATAATCATAATTATTTATCCAGTGTGATTCTGTGGATATCAAAAAAGTTTTACATTACATTAAAAATTACAAAATATATTTTATAAATAACATTTCTATATGTTATATATGTATAGTGTAAATATAATATATATCGATAGACAAAACAAAATATTTTTTTCTTATTTCCCGTTCTTCGGTGAAGGCAGCGATCAGCAGAAACAGAGCAGCTCCTCTCATGATGTTCGAGAGACTACACTTATAAAAACATTTAGGTCATTTATTCAAATGTTATGCCGCCCAAAAAGATATTATGCTATTAGGATAATGTTGTAATACCTTGATTGTTGTTTCACTCTCATCTTGTAGCGTCAGATTTCAAATAGAGTTTCAAACTCCCTTTGCAATTCTGTTATATTCAGTGATATATACACACTCTGTGATAAGCAACGTTTTGAACTTTGAATTTGAATGTGCACATTAAATAAATATCAGAAGTAAACAGAGCTGCACAGTTCTAGTTTTTCACTCTTTTGGTTTTAATCTTTAGTCCTTGTGTTTTCCTACAATGATAATATCAGTTTCACTTCAATAAGGTTCAGAGGATTTCTGATTTGGAAGGTTAATTTGGCAAAAAAATAAAATAAAATAAATAAATGTATATTTTCTCACATGTCTGCTAATGCACTTGAAATATCTGTTTATTGGATAAAATGAATATTCAAGAAAATGTGAAGTTTTGGTTAGAAATCTGTTAATCAGATGATACTACAATGTGACTTGAGATTGCAGAAGTGATGGGAGTGATTTAAATGTGTGCATACTTAATAATTTTTAACTTTTACTTTTCACTGTTTTATTATTAGGTTTGCATTGCTGTCATGTGACATTATGATTTTGCAGGAACTACCCTGTAAGCAATATCAACCAATTACCAAGAAATGATAGCTAACTATAGACCCAATATACAGTAGTCTGGCTGTGAGTAACCCACTTCTACCCTAAATAACCTTGTATTTGGTTACATGGCATTTTTTTTTTCAAAATAACTCGCAAAATGTATGATATTCCATCATGTAAGCAAAGTCAACAGGTGTTCAAGGTGTTTGCTTTCATTTCTTTTACATGTTGTAAGCATATACACATCATCTATTTTTTGGGCTACAGTGAGATGTCCATTAGACTTTCACTGCGAGCCCAAATTTGGCCTTTTTTAGCCAAAAATTGCTTGCTGGGTCCAGTAGGCTTGTCACACTAATAACTGTAGTAAATCTCAGGCTTAGTTCATTTGAAAAAAACTTCTTTTTTTTATATAAATGATTTACCTGTGTAGGTTCACATCTCAGACCTAATGCAATAAGAACAATTAATTTACATCAAATCTTTTCCATTTTTATTTCACTGTTGAAAGTTTGTGGAAATGTGTGACAATCTCAGCATTTTCTTTGTAAGCAGAACATGTACTTCCAGCGCCGGTCTCTGTAAAAAAAATAAAATAGGTATCATATTAGCCAGTATTAAAATATAAAGTTCAACTTTATAATGTAATAATTAAACTTAATTTTGTGTAGTGACTTTGAAGGAACTTCTTAAAGTGCTGTACATGGTAGAAATACATCAGAGAATAAAGCAAACATCCCAGGCACACACAAAATGTATAGCTTGAATAAACTGTTAGTCAATTTGAAAAAAAAAAATGTAAACATGCTGTAAAAATGTTTTTGTAAATCTTTATCTGACAATCAAAAACTTTTATCAATATTAAGATTTGTTAAGTATTAAGGACAATATCAACGTACGGGTTTATTTTGTGATGTGACTGTCCCTTATTTACAAAATTTAAATGATGTTCATGTGGAAATTGCGGTACTCACTCGTGTTTATTTTCATGGTAGCTGTCGGTGCCTACCAGATAGTTCATGTTGGGTACAGTCCAATGGAAGGCTTCATCAAACCAGTTCACATATGTAGTCCACTGACAGTCTGCATTACAATACCCATTACTTCTACAACAGTAAAACTGCCACCTGTGTAAAAACATGGTACTGACATCAGCTCATGTGAATTGAAGTTTTTAAAATCGGTCAAATATAAGAGCTTACCGCCTGTCCTCGTGTTTGTTGCTATGATAGCTGCTCATTCCCGCCATGACGTGGTTTGGTGGACATTCATAGGTGAATTGCTGGTCAAAGTCATTCGCATAAGGTGACCAGAAACATTCAGTGCTGGCATCAAAGGTGTGTTTACAGCCAAACTCCCACATTCTGTCCTCTTTGCTGTTACTATGTTGGCTTTATCAAGCATATGAAAATTCAAACAAAAAAAAAGTGTTTTAAACACATGCTTGCAGATTAACTTTTTTGCTCAGCCTAGCAAAAACTTCGTATTTACCTTTTTACGTAGGATATTGACTGTCCTGGAGCACAGGCAAAACTTAAATTCTCATCATAGCCATTCTCCCAGTGTACCTCTGTGGGTTTAATGTAGAAGACACTTTATCAAATTAATGTGTTTATAAAGTGAAACGAGTAACATATCACATGAGTAAATCATCAACATGTTATTTAGGAATTCAGGCATAATATCATTTTTTTTCCATATTTATGTTTATTGTAAAATTTTTTAATTTGCTCACCTTTTCCATTGGCCAGCACTCCAGCCAGCAGCAGCAATAAAGCAGCTCTTCTCATTGTGTTGCTTTAGGAGCTCACAAAGTATCTTGAGGAGAGAAATGTGCAGCTTTATATATTAAGACTTCAGGGTCACATAAGTAACAAGTTGCTGCATAAGTGGGATGAAAGCATATTTAAACAGGTGTGACTGATTATTTCAAGGTGATTCTTCAGAAATAGCCTTGCTCAATAAAAAAAACATAAAAAACATTTACATTAGTAGTTTTAGATCTTCAACATCATAACGCACTATTAAAAATAAAGTTGCGTAAATGTTGCTTCACAGCTATGCCATATAGAAGAATGTCCTTCATATCTAAATAACCTTTAATTTTCACTATTAAAACATTTTGTGGAACACAAATTTCTTCAGATGTTAAAGGTTATTTAAGGAACTACACTGTAAAAAGTTGGATCAACTTAGAAAAATACTTCAATTGGTAACAAACAAATCGATTTTTGGATGTTACCAACTGAAGTAATTTTTTTACAGTGTAAAGCTCTTCTGTCATTTATTTTTGAGAGTGTACTCTTTAAAACCTTCTTATTTCCCCTTACATTATATTATGTCACTCTCTTATTATGTTTCCCAAACATAACATTTTCTAAAATTGTGAGACCAGCAGGGGGTGCTCACCCTGTGGTCTGTGTGGGTCCTAACACCCCAGTATAGTGACGGGGACACTATACTGTCAAAAAGCACCATCTTTCAGATGAGACGTAAAAACTGAGGTCCTGACTCTCTGTGCTCATTAAAAATCCCAGGATGTCTTTGATAAAAAGAGTAGGGGTGTGCCCCGGCATCCCGGCCAAACTTGCCCGTTGGCCTAATCATCCCCTCATACTACTTGGCTTTATCACTCAGTCTCCTCTCCACTAATAAGCTGGTGTGTGGTGGGCATTCTAGCGCAATATGTCTGCCGTCGCATCATCCAGGTGGATGCTGCACATTGGTGGTGGTTGAGGAGATTCCCCCATTCATATGTAAAGCGCTTTGAGGTCTGCAGAAAAGCGCTATATAAATTTAATGAATTATTATTATTATTAAAATTATATCAAGATGATATTTTATTACTGAATTAATCTCATTCAATTTGCAGTCAGATTATTCAAATACATATACTAGCTTGAATTAATGTATATATGTAAAAAAGCCTGTTTTATTCAACCCATGACTGGGTTAAAAATTTTCTATGTTAAATCAGGGCCGGGTCTCACGGGGGCTGGGGGGCAGATTTCCCTTCTGCTGCCCCCCAGTCCAGCAAGCCTAGTACCGGGCCTGTGTTAAATGAACCTAGAAAATGTCCAAATTTGGCCGACCTGAAGCAACCTAGCACTTTTTGAAGTGTAGATGACAATCCTGTCTGTAGTGATCTATGTGATATAATTATTTTAAGTACTATGCATTATAATAATGTTTATAATTATTAGCATATATAGATATATACTGAAATCTTTTTTCACATTAATAATTAACAGATAAATAATTTACAAAAAAAACTAATGTGAGAATCTCACTGTAATGATTTATTTATTTTATAAAACTATATAATTATTGACAATCTATTTAATTAATAAACAGTAAATTAAATGATGATAATGGTACACTTAAATCAAAGCCCACACTCTTGCGAAAGAGTAATGCGAAAGAATAAACATTTTTGTTTCCCGAAAAAACTTTTATTCAATAAAACAACATAAGTCTCTTACTTTTTATTAATCTGTGCAACAAAAGTTTCTGTGGATGTTAAATGTTCTTTATGCCGGACCAAGAACCCTTTATTAAGCTTTACTTTTAAGAGTGTGTTGTGTACTCAGTATATTGTTTTTGTTTTATACCAAATACAAAATTGCATATTTACATCACTTAAGAACCTTGAGCTTGTATAAATGTAGAGTCTTGTTTACTGAGCAATGTTGTATCAAAAAGTTTTAAAGCTCATATTTGTTCAAAATTTTCTCTCACAGAGAAGCCCACATAGTGCTCACTTATACAACTCTTAGTCTTTATCTTTGTGTCTGTGTATCTATGTGTGTGTATCCATTCATAGACATGTTTCTTTGGAGTCTTTGATCTCTGTGATGGGTGGTTGAAATGATAGGATCTCTGTAAATGTGTGACCTGGACAGAGGAAACGGATATCAGAGTAAACAGTGTGAAAATGCCAGCATGAAAAATCATGTGTAATTTTAAAGACATTTATGAGCTTTCAATTCAGCTTTAGATTTCTAGCGCCCCCTTGTGGAATATCACTATGTCTTGAAGAAAAAAGTTATTGGCTAACAAGATTTATGGTTAAAACTTCAACCCCTCCCCGAACCCCTCTCTCATACGTTTCCATTGATCCAGAGGAAGCTCTGTGTTGTCCATGGAGTGATCGTATGGCAGCGCCTCTGTCTCCTCCTCAGGTTCTCTGAACTCTGTGAACAGTGGGAGCTCAAGAGCTTCTGCAGCACTGACGCGTCTTTCTGGATCCAGAACCAGCATTCGTTCTAAAGCACTCACCGCTGACAAAGACATGAGACTTTTTTTTAAACTTGCTGGGCTGTGCGGTGCAATGGATGGGCAGAGATCTATTATAATGTTACAAAAGACAGAACTGGCTTACCGTCTGAACTGGCTTTAAAGAAAATTGTGCTCAAGTCTTTCTTTGGCACTTTGGGTAAACCTCTGATGTAGTTTTTGGCCTGGATTAACACATTAAGGAAAAGCACATGCATGAATTGTACATTTATGTATGAAATCAATTTCTCTCTAATCTTTCTCAGTGTTTGTTACACACTCACGTCTTGGCTTTGTAGCTTCGTGATGAAGTCCTGCGCTGGCGTTCCTGTGATTTTCATGATTTCTCTCAGCTGGTCCAGATCTTAAAATCTTTAAGTCAAGGAATACAGTGGAAGACAGGACAGGCAGTACAGACCTTGTTTTGCAGTTGTGTTTTCTAATAATAGTATAAATGCACTCAACTAGACGTGACGCTTACAACACAAGGTCATGGGTTCATTTCCTAGGGAGTGTATGTAATGATAAAATGAATTGTTTAAATGCAATTCAGATAAAAGCATCAGCCATATACATACATGTGAATAAGGTATTTCAGCTTTCGTATTATAAAACTGGGGAAACAGAAGTTATAGATACTATTATACATGTAAACTTACCGGTATGCCTTTTTTAAATGGCGCCAGCATATCAACCTATAGCAGACATTGTGTTTCTGTTATATTGTGAGAAAAAGATACGGTCATTTCCTTTAAAAAGTGGCCTCCCAAGTAACATCTCTGCCATGATGCAGCCCACCGACCAGATGTCAACTAAAAACAGGAGAAATAGCAAGCGATTATTCAGATCTATCAACTAAACATTTTGAAAATGATAACTATTGATTTTATTGATGTCTCATCAGTGAAATCTACATAAGTTTATGTATTTGTGACCCTGGACCACAAAACCTGTCATAAGTTGCACAGGTATATTTGTGTAGCCGACAATACATTGGGTCAAAATTACTCATCTTTTTATGCCGGGGTATTAAGTAAAGTTTATGTTCCATGAAGATAATTTTTAGGTTTCCTACTGTAAATATATAAAATATATTTATCATTAGTAATATGTGTTGCTAAGGACTTTGGACAACTTTAAAGGCAATTTTCTCAATATTTTCAAAAAGATTGCAAACGATTTATAAATAGCTGTATCTCAACCAAATATTCCCATTTCCTGACAAAACATACATCAATGGAAAGCTATTTGATGTTTGATGTACAGAAATTGACCATTATGAGTGGTTTTGTGGTCCAGGGTCACATATGTCCGACAAGTGTGTGTCACCTGTTTGTGAGTAATGCATCCAGTTTAGGATAACCTCCGGTGCTCTGTACCAGCGAGTAACAACATAACCTGTCATTTCGGAATCTGTCTGTCGTGCAAGTCCAAAGTCCAGGATCTGCATCCAAAACATACAATCACTAAATCTGTGACATGATTTCTGAGAGGACCAACATATGCATAATACTGCATACAAATGATCTGGTTGTATAAAGAGACTAAATAAAATGCTTATTTTGTCATTGCAAAAACAATAAATCTATGTGCGGCATAACAATTTTGCACAGTGGTGTATATGTAATCTAATAACATACACTCACCTAAAGGATTATTAGGAACACCATACTAATTCTGGGTTTGACCCCCTTTCGCCTTCAGAACTGCCTTAATTCTACGTGGCATTGATTCAACAAGGTGCTGAAAGCATTCTTTAGAAATGTTGGCCCATATTGATAGGAAAGCATCTTGCAGTGGATGGAGATTTGTGGGATACACATCCAGGGCACGAAGCTCCCTTTCCGCAACATCCCAAAGATGCTTTATTGGGTTGAGATCTGGTGACTGTGGGGGCCATTTTAATACAGTGAACTCATTGTCATGTTCAAGAAACCAATTTGAAATGATTCGAGCTTTGTGACATGGTGCATTATCCTGCTGGGAAGTAGCCATCAGAGGATGGGTACATGGTGGTCATACAGGGATGGACATTGTCAGAAACAATGCTCAGGTAGGCCGGGGCATTTAAAGGATGCCGAGTTGGCACTAAGGAGCCTAAAGTGTGCCAAGAAAACATCCCCCATTACACCACCAGCCTGCACAGTGATAACAAGGCATGATGGATCCATGTTTTCATTCTGTTTACACCAAATTCTGACTCCACCATCTGAATGTCTCAACAGAAATCAAGACTCATCATACCGGGCAACTTTTTTCCAGTTTTCAACTGTCCAATTTTGGTCAGCTTGTGCAAGTTGTAGCCTTTTTTTTCCTATTTGTAGTGGAGATGAGTGGTACCCGGTGGGGTCTTCTGCTGTTGTAGCCCATCCGCCTCAAGGTTGTGCGTGTTGTGGCTTTACAAATGCTTTGCTATTTACCTCGGTTGTAACAAGTGGTTATTTCAGTCAAAGTTGCTATTCTATCAGCTTGAATCAGTCCGCCAATTCTCCTCTGACCTCTAGCATCAAAAAGGCATTTTCGCCCTCAGGACTGGATGTTTGTGCATGAAAATCCCAGTAACTGAGCAGATTGTGAAATACTCAGCCTGGCCCGTCTGGCAACAACAACCATGCCATGTCAAAATTGCTTAAATCACCTTTCTTTCTCATTCTGACATTCAGTTTGGAGTTCAGGAGATTGTCTTGACCAGGACCACATCCCTAAATGCATTGAAGCAACTACCATGTGATTGGTTGATTAGATAATTGCATTAATAAGAAATTGAACAGGTGTTCCTAATAATTCTTTAGGTGAGTGTACATAATAATCATAATAATTTGTATAACATAAGTAGCATTGAGAGCAAATTTAAACATAATATGAATTTAATACCTTCAGCTCGCAATCCTGGTTCACTGCAAGATTTCCTGGTTTGAGATCCTGAGTAATGACAACCCAAAGTAGACAATCACTATAAACACAAACTCTTCTAAAGAGGTGGTAAAAACATTAAACAATTGCAATATATATATATATATATATATATATATATATATATATATATATATATATATATATATATAATTGTGTGTGTGTGTGTGTGTATATATATATATATATATATATATATATATAGATAGATAGATAGATAGATAGATAGATAGATAGATAGATAGATAGATAGATAGATATAATATATATATATATATATATATATATATATATATATATATATATATATATATATACACACACACACACTCAATGGCTTCAGATACTTAAAAGATTTTAAAGAAACATGCCTCCATACATTTTCTCAGACATGTTTAAGGAAGAGAGAAACAGAAGAGATGGAGACAGAGGATGATTGAATGTTGAGGTTGAATGAAGTGGTCACCCAACCCCCTCTGTGCATCTTTTTAAACTTTCAGAGGCCACATACCCTGTGAATGATCCCGGCTGAATGAATATACTGCGGAGAGAAAAAGAGAGATTTATAGACACCACAAAACTATAAACGAGGGCTTTACAAATGTGTGTTTCTGTGTCTAACCTTCAGTCCCCTCAATATCTGATAGACCAAAAACTGAACCCTGTCCTCTGATAACCTCTCCATCTTCATCAGTTTTCCCAGATCTGTGCCCATATACGGCATCACCAGGTAACTAAGACAGTTTAAAATTAAACGACATTAAATGCATTGCAATGAACAACATGCTCAGAAAACTGCTTTTTAAACTGAAAGAAATATTGACTCACAAGTCCTGAAATCTGTCCAACAAGATTTCTGATGTAAAAACATCCAGTAGCCCAATAACCTGTGCAATAGGATATTTGTTAGAAAGCACAATTTGGCATCCACCAACCCATCAGATTGTGTATCATGTAAATGATAAAGGTGCTGTTAACATACATTTTCATGTTTCATATGCTTGAGGAGTCGTAGTTCTCTGTAAGCACGTTTGGCAAACAGTCTGGACTGAAATGGTCTGTGGAGCTTCTTGATGGCCACACGCACTCCTGTCTTACGGTCATTGGCTGAACTTTGGATATATTGGGAGGAATGAAATGTCATTACAAGATCAATACATAATACTTGTTCCTACAACACTTTGCATGACCACTTGGTTATAAAATAAGAGGGAAATGGACACCATCCAAAGTACAAACATTGGAGGGTCATTTTGGTTATATAGATACGACATATCCATGTTTATTGTATGTTTACATAACAACCCCAAAATGCTAAATGTGTTCTGAACAACAACAACAACAACAAAAAGGGGGGTGTTTAAAGAGCAAAAAAGAGGTTCATTACAGAACATATTAAGGTAACACTTTAAAATAAGGGTCATTAGTTAACATTAGTTAATGTATTAACTAACACGAACAAACCATGAGCAATACATTTGTTACAGTATTTATTAATCTTTTTTATGTTAGTTAATAGAAATAAAGCTTTTAATTGTTTGTTCATGTTAGTACATTAACGTTAACAAGATTTGAATCAAGTTTTAGTAATTTTTAAAATTAACATTAGCAAAGATTAATAAATGCTGTATAAGTGCAGCTCATTATTAGTTAATGTTAACTAATGTTAACTTATTGTAAAGTGTTACCTATATTAAATATATTTGCAAATTACTGTTGCTCATTGCGCACCAAGAGAAACCGTTGTAATTAGTCTGAAACTTAAGAAACTTGGTGGACATGTGAGAAATATATCAGTCTGCTACTGACTTAAGACCGATAGGGTCTCTCTAATTCTGCAACTTCTGCTTGTTAAGCACAGACAATGAGGCTTTGTTATGCAATCCGTTGTCTTACAAAAGGAGAAAGGTTTAAATATCTCACAGTTGTTGAACTGGATAAGCCACGAGGATTTAATTTAGCAGGAAAATGTAGCAAACGATCTTGAGTTGTAGCAGACTTAAAAAATAACATCAATTTGTGTATCAGCGTAAAGTTAGGAAAACCACATTTTGCGCAACTTTATTTAGAAATTTTCTCCTTTCCTAATAGTCTGTAGCGCATTTTCATTAACTAAATACTTAAAGATAAATCATTGTTGTAACAATTTAGACCTAAATGAAAATGCCTTGTTCAAATAATCATATAAACTTTTCAAAGAATGTATTTACCAAACCGTCCCGTACGCTCCGGTTCCTATTTGGATGAGATCACTGTATCTCTCCGGTACGTCCCAAACGGTCCTGTTTATATCCTGACGATAAAATCCTGCCCTGATTCGGAGTGACATCCTGAGAGTTTATTTAAAGAATATCTTTCAAATGTGAAAATAAAGTGTTACGTGCTCATGGTTTGTCTGGTGTTTTGAAAAAACAAAGTATCAGACGAGCGGAAACAGAGAGCGCAACTTTGGAGAGAGCGGCAGGACGTTTGGGGGCGGTTCAATCTTCGCACCGGAGACGCACAGGAGTGCGTGCATTTAAGAAGAAACATCGAAACTTATGTCTTTCACACTTGTATCGAGTTCAGCTTAGAGTCATTAATACCTGATTTAAAATCAAATTAAAATATAATTTTAAAAGTCTGCATTTATTAAATATTGCGCAAATCCTTTGCAGTCATAGCGTTTAGATCTTGGATAATGTGTATGTTTATTGTATTCACTTTAGTATAAAACACAGAAACGTGTTTGAGGAAAGCAGTTCATTTTATTAACAGAGCAGAGGGTGAGAGTTGAGTGGCTACATACTGGTGAGACTTGATGGGTCATAGACAAAGGGCTAAAAATCCATCCAGTCCACTGAAACAGCAGAAGGTAGTTTATCTTTTCTCTTAGTTAAAAAGGCATGCAGTAGACCAGGAGGAGAATAGAGATACACAGCGTAACACTGGGGTCAAAGTGCTAAGGCCACATATGCAGAACTTTACCATATTTGTATAAGATTTGTATTTTATGTCAAGATCGTAGCATCTAAAGTAGAAACAGATTTTGAAGCATATACTATAGGAATGTATTGTGATGAAGGCAGGACAGTTGATGGTTTCTGTCATTTACATAAAGTGTAAAAGAAGAAACCACACCAGTTTTCCCCATTCAGCTTCAGATGGCAACTACAGTTTCATGACATCAGAGTTGCATCATTGTCCTTCAGGATGTTTCAAAATTGACCATTTAATAAACACACAGCAATTGTGAAACAAACCTTGCTTAACATCTGAATTGCAGTTTTTTTCACCTACATTCAGAAAATATCTACTGATATTCACAAATCCTTTTCAAGTATTGTGTAAAACACTTTGCGTTACACAGACAGAAGAACAGTCAGGAAATTATATTTTTTCATTTTCATTAAAATTAAGACATTTTTTCTCCTTAATTGTGATGCATCTGGATGTTTTTAAATGTTTTAAACATGGTTTATGGTCTAAAGTATCTTAATTGATCAATTTTAATGTAGCACTGTGTAAATCCACTGTATAAGCAGCTAATCAAACAAATTCGTGTTTCATTGATAAGATGTTTATAGGAGGGGAGGAGTCAGTATTTGACTGTACTTTGTGTTTCCAAAATCACTGGAAGAACATCTTCTAAAATAACTGGTAAACACACTTCAATTTATGCATGACTCGTTACAGTCAAACATTTTTGAGGTATGCAATATTCAACACTGCAGATTGGTAAATACAGATTATGTATTTGCCTACATTTATGCAGAGACTTTAATACATGAATGCATGTATGCAGGGCTGGAAACTGGGGGTAACGTGAGGGGACGGAGTCCGGGAGTGAATTTCAAGGGTGGGGGGACAAAGTTCCAACTTAAACTGAATATTATTTTTTAAATAGTAGAACTGAAAATTAATTATATTTAAACTATCTTAATACTTAAAGCTACACTATTAAAAATAAAGGTGCTTTACGATGCCATAGAATAACTTTTTCTGTCTAAATGTTTTTTTATGGCATCGCTGTAAAAAACCTTTAAAGTACCTAATTTTTAAGAGTGTATTTACAGGCATTTAAAAATTACTCCCTTTTATATTTTTTTTTTAATTGCAACTATTATTTTATAATGCATTATCAAGCTTGTCACATGATGACACTTCACAGTCACAGTCACAGTTCTTTAACCTGAGGACAAATTATGGTTAAAAGTATTTTTAAATACTTAAGAAAACATACAGTTTTCTACAGTTTTTATGTTCTCTCCCAAGTATAAGTCGTCATCCAAAATTACCCAAATATAGAGTCCCCCCAGCACATTTTTGCCGTTTCCAGCCCTGCGTGCACTCTCAGAAAAAAGGTACAAAAGTTGTTACTGTGGCGGTACCTTTTCAAAAGTACGTTTGCAAGCTGGTACCCTATAGAGGTACATACTGGTACCTCAAAGGTACATATAAATGGAACATATTAGGACCCTTTTAAAAGGTACCATCCCAGTGAAAGACCCGTTTCTGAGAGTGTGTATCCGCTTTTCAAGAAGCTCCTTTCAACAATGTAAACATATTTTCCCCAGCATAGCCTTTTTGTCTGCATGCCTAGTTTTTGGTCTTGTATGAGGTACATCATACCCTGCTTTACCTGACACCTGCCTCACATCAAATATAAAAAAAATAATCAAAACACACAATCTGCACTCACACACACACACACACACACACACACACACACACACACACACACACACACACACACACACACACACACACACACACACACACACACACACACACACACAACATGCACCTTATAATATTAATACATTGTGTCATCGGTACAATACCATTGCTCATATTTAAATGTGCGTATGAATTCATACAGGAAGGGCATCATGCCTTGGAAATACTTTTGTCATTGTCTCAGGTTGGACTGCAGTCTGTTTATACTGTTTGTCCGCCAATCCCGTGTCTTGAGAGTTTGATTGACAGGCAGTGATAGGGCGGTGAAAATCATCCTGGATTGTTTTAAGATCAGTCTCACTGTTCCACCTGAAGAGTTTCTGATTTATTGGCAGGGGCTTTGAGATTGTTTACTTCCTCATAAACCAGCTCTGTGAGAGACAGAGAGAAAGAAAGAGAGAGAGAGAGAAAATCATCAAAATCATAATCTAATGATTAGATTAGGAGAATCAAAGTTTAATTTCAGTCGTTGATTTCACATTGACTTCAATTTTTACAGACGGTTCTTTACATTATGATTTAATGTAATAACAGTTGTGTGGTTCCATAACAAGCACGTGTCTTAGATATAGCATGTGTAATTTTGTGTCTCTACTGGGCTGAAGGTAAATAGAGATGATGTTTGCATTGATTTTCTGAACGTACAAATAGCTTCTTTGTGACGTTGGTTTACTATAAAGATGAGACAACATTCAGGAGCAGTTTCCCGGACAGGGTTAGATTAAACCAAGACTAGGCCTTAGTTATTATGACATTTAAGTAGTTTTTACAAACATACCTTACAAAAAACAATACTGGAGTGCATCTTGAGACAAAACAATGCACTGATAAGATATGTAAGTACAAGTTGTTTTTAAATTAAAGGAGCTCAAGCATGCAGTTTAGTCTGGGACTAGGATAAGTCCTGTCCGGAAAACAGCTTTGCAGTGGTTTAGCATCTGGTAGTGTCTCTCACCCTTCCACTCCTCCAGTGTTCGGTCTTTGCTCTCAGTGGTCTGGTCATATGGAGGGGCTTCGGGTTCATCATCAGGATCATGGTATTGAGAAAAATACGCATGGCACAGAGCTTCACTGGCAGAGATTCTCCCATCACAATCCAATACTAACATTTTCTTCAATAAGTCAACCGCTAGGAAAAGTGCATAGAAGGAAAAAGTCTAAAATAATTAGGATATTAGGTAAAGATCATGTTCCATGAAGATATTTAGTAGATTTCCTACTGTAAATATATAAAAACTCGAGGACTTTTTTTGAACAACTTTAAGATTTTTTGATTCCAGATATTCAAATAGTTGTATTTTAACCAAATTTTGTCCTATCCCCAAAAAAAAAAACATATCAATGGAATGCTTATTTATTTTCAGATGATCAATAAATGTCTTTTTAAAAAATTGATCCTTGTGACTGGTTTCAGGGTCACATTGTTAAAATGCAGATGTCATCTGAAAACACCTAGTGTTGTTTGTCATTCTCACCTAATGGATTCGCCCCCCTGAATATCTTGTCCAGGTCTTGCTGTGGCATGTACGGAAGTGACTGGATATACTTTTGAGCCTAGAAATAAAAAAAAATCAAAACATATGCTAATACATTTGAGTTAAGCTATTCATTACATTTGCATTTAGGTATTCAGCAGACATTTTTATCCAAAGAGACTTACAAAAGTAAGAAAAAAATAGCAGTAGTGTGAGAACTTTAACAGCCATTCATCCTTAACATTAATTTGTATTTGGGACCCTCTCTGTAAAACCCCAGCTAAATTTATTGTTTGGGATTTACAAATTTCTACATAAAATCCTCCTACATAATGTAAAGACCATTCTGTGAAAATATAACATTGATATCTTTAATACTGACTGAGTAAGATCATGTCAAAGATTGAAATCAAAGTGAAATCAAACTTTGATGTTAATAACCTTATCATTAAATTATTAGCCAGGATTTTACAGACAGGGTCACGGATATGAATATATTTATAATCAGTGCTTGAATTGAAGCCAGTCTGGGGTAACAGTAAGGACTACTGATATTCTACTTATGGCGTCTCTCAAATATTTTTATTTTAGTAATGATAATGGTGACAAATGAAAGATAATGCTGAAATGTTTAATAAACTTGTTTCCATGCTTTAAACACCACTATTTGGGAATAAAATAAATCATCCAGTTGTGTTTTGAGGTAGTAATGTTTTGCCATTTTGGGTCTGCTGCTTTGTTACGATGGGGACTTGATCATGGTTTATAATGTCTTCATTTATTAAAAACTATAAATGAAACCCTATTGATTGACTATTTGGCTAATGTCATCTCACATGTTCAGAGGATATTTTCTTCAAAACTTCAGGTGTCGGTGTTCCTACCACCTCCATAATTCTCTTTAGCTGATCTATATCTGCAGAAATTGTGTTAAAGATCAACAACACAGCCTAACATGTATACAGATGAGAAAATGAGCTGCAGGTTAGCATAGAGTTCTGACCGTGAGATGCCCAGCTCATGTAATTGTGTCTCTGTTTGCAAACTGTTTCCTCGACTTACTTCTATAATTACATTTGGACCACTTAGGCTTTGCTCTTTCACCTGCCTAACAGGAAGCAAGAGTCACTCAAAAACCACACATAAAACAGCACTCAGTCGAGGTATACACCATTTAAAGGATACAATCATTACCCGGAAACAAAACTTTGCCCTTCAGAAGTTCACCCATGATGCATCCAACTGACCAGATGTCCACTGTAAAACACGCTCCGTCTTATTTAATGAACTTCCAAACACATAAGGGCATAAAGACAATTGTTTCAATATTTATTATTATTCCAAATCATTAAAGGGATAGTTCAAAAAGAAAACTCACTCTTATGTCATTTGAACCCCAAATGTCTTTCTTTCTTTTTTAGAACCCAAGCACAGATGTTTTAGGTTTTCTGATTAATAGTGGATGATGAGTGGTGACCAAAATGGCATGAGTCGAGTTATTTGTTTAACACTTTTGGGTCATCATCCACTTCCGTAGTATGCAGAAAACCCAAAACAACACTTCTGCGTTTGGATTTTGAAGAATAAAGAAAGACACACATGAAGTTTTCATTTTTGGGTGAACTATCCCTTTAATAAATCCAGGTGATGATTCATAGGATGCATATCAAGGTACAGCAAAAATACAATGCTTCACAACAGGCAGTGAGGGCAGGTTTACCTGTCTGGTTGTAGTGCATCCAGTTCAGCATGATCTCAGGTGCTCGGTACCAGCGAGTAGCCACATAACCGGTCATCTCATCATCCGTCTGCCTGGCTAATCCAAAATCCAGGATCTAGAATAAAAAAAGATTTGACTCAACTTTCAACTAAAAGTTTAATGCATCTGAAAGTAGAGCAAACAATAAAAGTCATTAAAAGGATCTGTTTTCCTACCCTAAGTTCACAATCTTCATTCACTGCTACATTGCTTGGCTTTAAGTCCTGAAAAAAACGAGTTATAATACTGATATAAAACAGCTTTTTATAAGTCACTGAGATAAACAATTATATCAAATCTGAAATGGGGGGAGATTGTTTTGTGCGTTCTATCAAAACCATTTCATGTCATTCAACTGTTTCTGTATAAAGATTACTAACACTCCACCATACTATATAAAGTGCATTTAAAAAAAAAAGAAATGTGTATCACTCACTCTATGGATCAGTCCAGCTGAATGAATGTACTGCTTATGAGAAAAAGATTAAGCTGTTAGATGAGACAATATAAAAATATAAAGAGAGTCAGGCTCTTTAGAGAAACTTAGATCTGATTTTCTTCCAGTCTGAGATACCATATAACATGTCATTTACTCGCCTTAAGGCCACGAAGAAGCTGATAGATGAGGAATTGTATGTGTTCATCTGAAAGTCTTTGAAACTTGACAATGTTGTTGAGATCTGCTCCCATCAGATTGGTTACAAGGTAGCTAAAGAGAAAGAGAGACAGTTTTGGCTTAGAGACATCCAGAAGGGTACACGTGTCTTTCGAATGCATGTAAACATAATGGTTGATAGTTGGTCACAATGCTGTCCCTGTATGTGATGTAAAGTAGCCTAATTAACATCGAAGCATCGCTGAGTGACTCTTAAATGTAGATGTTGTCATAGGGGAGACACTCACACCTCATTGAAATCTTCAAGAGAAGCTGCAGGAGTGAAAACATCCAGGAGTCCAATAACCTGAATAAAAATAACATGTATAACATGATCGGTTTGAGAGCCTTTGGGTACAATAGAAATGCTCAGTCCAGCACTTGTTTGAGCTGTTGTGTAGCAAGAACGGATTCTGGTGAGTGTTATTGTGTACGTTCATAGTATATCTGTGTGTGTTTGTGGGACTCACATTCTCGTGCTTCATGTGCTTGAGAAGTCTCAGCTCTCTGTAGGTTCTTCTACTGTGGATGAGGGACTGAAACGGTCGAGAGAGCTTTTTAACAGCCACCTTTTGACGGAGACACACGTCATACGCTGAGCTAGAGAGAGAGAGAGAGAGAGAGAGAGAGAGAGAGAGAGAGAGAGAGAGAGAGAGAGAGAGAGAGAGAGAGAGAGAGAGAGAGAGAGAGAGAGACTGGATTTTAATGTAATGTTTCTGATAATGACTGAGGTGTGGTTTCCTACCATGCTCACTAAAGATCAACACTACTTATTTGACTGTACATTGTCCAGGATCTGAGCTGACATTAAGCAGGTGCCTATCCTGTCAACATTTCTTAACACTGCCATAGACCATACATGGCACGGATGTCTTGTTTTAAAGTGCATCATTTCCAGGATTACCCTAAAGCCATCCCTATTTTAAGCATTGTTTATTACAGTCTGTGTACAGTATGTGTATGCTTGTTATTTTTAGTCACACAAGTCTGTCATTTGCTATGAATCATGTTAAGTAAAGACCTCAGACCCTTCAGACACTCACATATTTTTACTGGACCAAATGCACCAGAGAGGCATGCCTAACATGAGTGTACTTAAAAGAAAGTACACAACAACTAAAGAAGTGTAAATGCAAGGGTCATGCATTTTATCAGAGGGATGAATGAACTTGGTTTTGTCCAAGCTTATGGAAATCAGAGACCTCTGGCACGGCTAAAATTTTAATGAATCAATACCCACACACCCACTGCTAATAAAAATAATAATATTTGTACACAAATAAAAATATTACAGTTTAAAAATATATGTATAGTATAGTATAGTATAATATAATATAATGAAAGAATAAATTAGCAGAGAATGCTTTTATTATAAATAAACTGAACCATACGTTTATATTTTCCTGAACCCCTGATGACTCCAGACATCAGAAAAATCTATTTTAGATGAGGGAAATATATGTGTTATGGATTTGTCAAAGGAATATGTTTTTGGGAGACAACATACTTTGTAGGAATTCTGCGACTTAAAATGCACAAAATAGAAGCATTAATACTCATCAAATGGAGATGGTGACTTTTTAAAGAACATTTAATATTAATTTTATTTTAATTTTGTATGCATATTTATGAGAAAGAAACAATGTTATGGATGTGACAATTCTGAAATTTACAAATGCTTTAAAAACTTTTAAAGAGATTTTGCATGGGCATTTAAACCACCAAATCTGATCTTTCAGTATGGTTAAAAACACTGGGTAAAACTTTACTTTTCATAATAAGGTTGACATATGTATGAAATTGACTGTTTGCCTGCCTTTAATATGATATATGATATGATATAGCTCTGTCTGTTAAAAAAACCCTTCAATCTCTAAACAGTTTGTATCTCTAAGATGGTGAATGCTTTACATGTGTTCATTTTAGTAGGGCTTTAATACTGTAGGACTTTGAGCAGAGCCCCCAACCCCCATTTGGGACTCTCCCATTCCCTGATTCAACCCTTTACACCCCAGGTCTTCCCAGCCCCCTTCCTTTAAAACAAACCGGCTCCGCCAATACAGAAGTCAAATAATCAAACAATAGAAAGGGGCTTAACATGGACAATGCAAATTCACAGCTCATTTGAGTAAGAAAGTAAGAAAGGGAGATTCTTGACTGGGGGTCACATACGAATAAAATGACATTAATAAAGATGTTAAAGGTATTTTGTGCACATTTACAGTTTTTGATCAGTTTATTTCTGACAGTCTGAATAGTGTGGAAAAACTGAATGTCTTGATTCAAATAAAGCCTCATTTGACACAAAATTGCTGTTGCATTGAAGGTTTTACACACAACAATTTAGACAAAACTAATTTGATTTCACTAAAAATATTCTGTGAATATTTATTTTAAAAATGACAGCACTAAGCTACGTCTTTTATTCAAATATTTAACAAAAGCTTGATAAAATTTCTGTCTTGTTAAAGGGACACAAGGCAGCATTTTTATGTTAATAAATCATCTTCGTAAGTCGGTATATGGTTAAATGACTCATTACATGACGAATGAAGACTCTCTCGCCCGCCCCTACCGTCTGTAGGAAGAATACCCCACTTGCAAGTTCGCTGTATCCGACCCGGTGTCCTTCAGTCTCGTATAGTCTTAGATATAGAACGCATTTACTCCCAGACACTAGGGGGAGCTTGTAGAGAAATAATACTCAGACTTGCCTTGTGTGCCTTTAAATGGTATGCGGTGAAGTGCTCATACAGTATAATCACATCCTTAAGCTGTCAGAATTAGCTAAACCCATTTAAGTCAACATGGGATCGAATCAGCAACAAATTAAATCCCTTGGGAGTTTCTCTTGTTAATGTTATGCATCTTTTCATGCAGTTAATGAAGTCATTAGGTCTGAGGTGGTCCCAGCGTGATGTTGGACATCTGTGTCCCTAACAATGAAATGAGCTGTGTCGCGTTATTTTTCAGAGCTGGAAATCTGCCAAACAAAGCTAGCGTAAGAACTGGTAATGCGGTTCAATATAAACGTAAAGCAAAGTTTTAAGCCTTTGGGTTTGGTATATTTGCTTGTTAGTTTCGATTTGGCATACATTTAGCACTATAAATTTGGTGTCAGCTGAGGCTTTAGTTGCTATGATATGGAAATATTAACTTCTGCTTTGTTTACCAGTCATTGTATCATGTGGCTGTTGGTGGTGTGGTGTTTGTCCCGCCTCTCCACCACTGTGTTTTGGTGGCTAGGTAAAAGGTGAACATTTTTTTTAACTCTCAGCAACTGTTAAAAATGTCAGAATTGTATGCAACCCTTCCATAGTATACAACTGAAAAAAATACACTTGACTTTATAGTGGATTCACAACCAGAGTATCCTGCACAAAAACACAGATATTTTTTTAGCTATTTTAGTCACAAATAATATGTTCCAATATCAAAAACTGTGTTTTCTTATAATTACAAACCAGTCTGATATGGGGTCCAGCAAGCCCATGGCCAGTGAAACCACCAATGATGTACTAGATAATGTGCTGATGTTGTAATTTTCTGTCGGGTCATTTCTTGAGAGGGATCTGTAGAAAAGCTGCTGATTTTAGGAAGCTTGGTTCTTTTCAGTGACGCTTTTGCTTAGAGGAAGCGCTGATGTCTGTTACTCAATAATTGTGAAACTTTGTGAAACTTCAAGGAAGGGGAAGAGAAATACATGCAAGCTAAACTTGGCAAATTCCTCGAACGATTGTGCAGTTTTTATGGTAGCCGACGATTTGCGCAAAAACAATTATGAGATGAGTCACTCTATTATTATTATTACAAAAATAACCAAAAAATGATATATGAGCATATGGACGAGTTGAAGATGCTGAGGTCAAGAGAGAAGCTGTGTCACTATGGCAACCGTTTCAGTCAGTCACAGCGTGAGGGAGGCTTGATGCTTCTAATGTTGTGGCTAAGATGCTATAGTGTGCAGTGCAATGTAAATCTCTCAGTATGATTGTGACACGCAAAACCGTGGCAGGATGATAAAGCTGGACTTATTCCTGTACAGATGGAGCGGATCAGATTGCTGATGGGGGTGTGGCATTACTAAAACAGGAAACAATCTTACTTTAAGGTTGGAAATTTAAAGCTCTAAGCATGTAGCCACTAAATGAATATTGTTCAAATGCTATGAACAACATGCTTGCAGAATCTGATGCCTTAGTACACAGTCATTTTGTATACAAACAACACCACCACCAAAAACAACAACAGCAGCTTTCTTTTAATATTGCATAAAACTAGGCTTTGTCTTTTATATTGACTTTCAGCAGCATAAATCAGCTTTCAGGTCAGAATCTTAATATGTAAACATTAAAGAGTGTTTTTTTACTTATCACAACATTAATTTACTTAGACAATTACTGCAGCAATAATTGTATAATTGTCACATCTTATCAATGTCAATAACAAAAACAGCTTAAAGACAATAACCCTTAATAAAATACCACAAATATCATAATTTATTATAACATGTTAAAAGCTATGAGTCATCACACAGTCCTTATATTCCCTATAAATTCTTTCTTCATTTATTTATAACAGTTTATTATCACAAAGTGATATGTTTGTTAATTTTTTTCCCTTTATGCCGTTTTCTCTAAGATGCATGCCTGATGTTGTTTGTTATGGAATATTCTTGCCTCACCCTCCTCTACTATTGGACTTTAAATCACTAACCCTACTATGGCAATAATTTAGCTCATTAATATGGAATTGCTCTTGCCGATGTTCTTCCTGGACCGTCCAGACGCGTAATCTAATAAATATTTATAAGCTAGTAGGATTCGCTATCAGTCTAACGCCCACTAACGCCGCGTCTTCCTTTCCGCCAATCAGTACACTTTGTGGGATAAACGTAAGGCTACGTAATAAATATGCATAAGCCTAGCCTTCGTCATAGTAGTATGCGTAATATCGCCTGCTGGACTCACCATACTGAGCCATAAGCCCCCGATCCAACCGGCGTAAGATTCTGGTATCGTTCGGGCACCTCCCAGACTGTCTTGTTCAGATCTTGCCGGTAGAATCCCGGTCTTGTCGACATATCAGCCGTTGAATCCCGATCTTTAATACGGCAAAATGTTAGAAATATTAACGCATACGCCGAAGTGATATTGCTATGTGTATAGTCAACCAGCTTTGGTGCCTCTTCTTCTACTTGCCAGAAATGGGAGGAACCATCGATGATTCGTGTGGGGGGATGGGGAAGGCAATGAAACTAATTTGTTATTAAAATAAACATAATAATATATTATTATTATTTTTATTATTATAAAAAGAAACATACTACTACTATCAGGCTACTACTAATAACAATAACAGTAATTATTATTAATAATTGTTTTTGTTATAATAATATATTTTAAGATTATAATATTAACATCAATATTAATAATGATATTAAATGACAATAAAAATGAAAATAAATTATGAAATAAATTCTAACATTTTGTAATAAACATTTTTTTATTGTTTATTAGGCATGTTATTATGGTATTAAAATATTTTGCAAAAATATTTTTTACAATATGATATTAAATCAATAAAAAATAGAGAATTTAATTATGCTATTAAAAAACAACCAACATTTACTTATAGTAATGGTTTATTAGCCATGCATTTCATATAAGCTGACAAAGAATAGGCGTATAATTTTTTTCATAAGATTTAAAGATTTTAGAACATGTATTAATAATACTTATACAGAGTTACATACTACAAATCAGCGCATTTTATTGTAACAAATTGTAAAACAAAGATGAACAAATAATCATGACAGTCTAAATATCTCTCAGCATCAGTCAAAGATTTCAAAAGTAGGATGTAGCGCCACCAAGTGTTTCATCCCTGATAAAACATAACAAAAAAGTATTTTATCCCAATCTCTACAAAACACAAATTCTGTAAGGATTTGATGAATGAATCATTTATTAGGCATCTTATTAAAGTATCTGGCAAAAAAAACAACTGCATTCATTTATTATTAAACATGAAAAGTAAATGCTTACCTGACAGATGAAAGGAAGGCTCTGAAAGCAGCAATCTTCCACCCATTTAAATGTGTTACTTGTTGAATTCTTAAGCAGTTTTCCACAAAACCTGCCCATTTGATTCAGTGGAAAACTGGGATGCCACAAAGAATAGTTTACAAGAGACCCATCGGTCCACAGCCAAGGGGATGAATTGATCTGCATTTTTCTTTCAAGTCCTATCCACACTCCTTTGGTAATTTCTATACCCTGCAGCATCCGTGTGATGTGCGTCTGTGCTGTTGCATTTAATATGTGCGCAAGAGTCTGATGATGAGTTTGACAATACCGCAGTGCATCAATCCAGCTTTTTGATTCATTGATATAGGTGAAGTTATCTGACAGGATAGACATGAAGAGTAAGTAAATACTTATTTTGTTAGATCAGTGAGGAATATTCTTATGTTTTAATAATTATGAGATAAATAATAATTATTGGGACAAAAAATAGTTCATTTCCGTTTGTGAAACACAAACAGTAGAAACAGTAAAAATGTCTTAAATAATATTGTTCTAGTGTTATATTATGCTTCATGCAGAAAATAAAACATTTTTGCATTTTTAACAAACATAAATAAATGATTTCTGTGAAACTTTTCTTAACTCACATTGACAGATAACTCCAGCATCTTCACGATGTCCACAGTCGTGTTCTCCCCATTTATTTGCTCTACAGCTTTTTAGAGTAGACTCGGTTCCAGTACAGTTTACACCATCCAGCCATATAGGTCCTGAACCTTGTCCAAAATGAGCATTAGACTTTGCATCTTTAGCATCTCCACAGCCCAGTTCTCTACACACCACTGCAGCATCTGGTAGACCCCAGTTATCATCACACACAGTTCCCCATTGACCATCATGAAGAATCTCCACTCGTCCAGAACAAGAGTTACTGCCATTCACCAACCGTATATAACCTGATATCAATCGATTATATCACAGAGAAATGTACAAAGCTCAAACAAATGTTTTATGTTTAATGTACTTTAGAGTATATTTGTAGTCATTAAGTGATAACAACAGTGGCGTAGCAAGTCAGGCCCAGGCCAAACACAAACAGATCCCAAACAACAAGAGCAATGTATAGGGGCATTTATAATTTGAATTAATGGGGACATGTCACAATAATTTTTTAAGATGTAAAATAAATCGTTGGTGTCCCAAGAGCACATATGTTAAGTTTTAGCTCAAAATACCATATAGATAATTTATTATAGCATGTAAAAATGTCCACTTTATAGGTGTGAGCAAAAATGTGCTGTTTTGTGGGGGTGGGGGGGGGAACCACAGAAACTGAAAATTCTCGGGCCAGCAGCATATGTCCAAATTTCAGTCAAAACCGTTCTATTTCATCATAAACAATTTGAAAACAGGGCTTTAAGTGTAAAATACAGAACTTGTCCTTTAAATGATGTCTTAAATCACATTTAACAGAAACAATGATTTAGCTTGTAAAGTACAATCTGCATAAACAAGTTGACAGTAAAATTCATGTGCATGTCTTGATTGAGTAGTTTTCAGTAAATGCTATTTGTTATGCATTTCCAAAACGTTTGATTTGTTTTTCATTTTTTTGCCCTATCCGCCAATCAACTCCTCCATTAACGCATGTACATCAGCAAACCAGCTCTCTTTTGTTGAACCTGTCTAGCCTACTCTTTGGAAGACGCATGTTCAGTAAAGCTTGGAATATTGGCTCGTTTTGAGTCGGAGTGACTGTCAACCACGTCTGATAGTGAGTAACATTAATGAGAGACCCAAAATATTTTTAACCTAAAATGACATGCATGACATCATAACTTTATGAATGTGGCCCCCAAACAGCCTGTGCCCATATGAACATGCATAACCAGACACAATGCCACTGGATAACACTTTTATGACTAATTTGAATAAATGGGGACATGTCACAATAATTTTTTAAGATGTCAAATAAATCGTTGGTGTCCCCAGAGCACATTATGTTAAGTTTTTAGCTCAACATATGATAATTTATTATAGCATGTAAAAATGTACACTTTATAGTGAGCAAAAATGTGGCGTTTTGGTTGTGTCCTTTAACATGCAAATGAGCAGATGAAGTGCAAACACTGATCACAATGATGGTGGTTTGATGCAATTCAAACTCAATTGTGCTGTCAATTATTTTTCTCTCTCTTTCTCAGTGGCAGTGCTGTGGTTGGATAGATCCAAATTTCAATTAATAATTTTTCACGTGCTTGCAGAGAATGGTTTACCAAAACTAAGTTACTGTATTGATCTTTTTCACATTTACGAAAACTACGTTACTGTATTGATCTTTTTCACATTTTCTAGGTTGACAGAAGCACTGGGAACCCAATTATAGCACCTAAACATGGAAAAAGTCAGATTTTCATGCCATGGCCCCTTTAATAATTCCATTCCTTATTGCAGTTGTGACATTCTGAGTTCTGTTATCCCGATAACAACTACTAAAAAAGATAACACACTGCTCATCCAGGTACTGCTCTTCATCTATAATGATACTAATTATATATGCATAATGCATCAAGCACATTGAAACCAATTTTTTTGACTCACATTGACAGATGACTCCAGCATCTTCATGATGTCCACAGTTGTGTACTCCCCATGTATTTGATCTACAGCTTTTTAGATTAGACTCGGTTCCATTGCATTTTATATCATCCAGCCATATTTGTCCTGAACCTTTTCCAAAATAAGCATTAGATTTTGCCTCTGTAGCATCTCCATATCCCAGTTCTCTACACACCACTGCAGCATCTGATGAATCCCAGCGATCATCACACACTGTTCCCCATTGACCATCATGATAAACCTCCACTCGTCCTGAACAAATATCTTTGCCATTTACCAACCTTACAGAAGCTTAAGTTACAAACAAACAAACAGTGTCAGGGTTTAGACATTTTTTACATTTTGTGTTTTTCTTTTTGGTTTAATTCAGTACCCAATTTGTAGCTTACATATACCTTGACAAATGACTCCAGCGTCTTGGCTATGTCCACAGTTGTTTGATCCCCATGTTGGTCCTCCACAGGATGAAAATGTAGGCTCAGTTCCATAACAAGCTAAATCATCTAACCATATTTGTCCTGAACCTTCTCCAAAAAATGCATCAGTCTTGACCTCAATAGCATCTCCACACCCCAGTACTCTGCACGCAACTGCAGCATCTGACAGATCCCAGTAATCTGAACACACTGTTCCCCATGTCTCATTATGAAGGACCTCCACTCGCCCAGAACAAAAGCTGAAGCCGTTTACTAACCTAACAGAAGCTAATTTAACAAACAGGGTTTAATTTTTTTTAGCATTTTGTGTTAGTCTCTTTGGTTTAATTCAGTACGCATTTTGTTTAAATTTTTTATTTACCTTGACAAATGACTCCAGCATCTTGGCTATGTCCACAGTTGTTTACTCCCCATGGTGGTCCTCCACAGGTTGAAAATGAGGACTCAGTGCCAACACAAGCTAAATCATCTAGCCATATTTGTCCTGAACCTTCTCCAAAAGTTGCATTAAACTTTACATCTATAGCATTTCCACAGCCCAGATTTCTGCATGCCACTGCAGCATCTAATAGATCCCAGTAATCTGAACACACTGTTCCCCATTTCCCATTATGAAGAACCTCCACTCGTCCAGAACATGAGTTACTGCCATTCACCAACCTGATTTCACCTCCACTAGTTTTTCTGTCTGTACATGTTAAAGGAATAGTTTAACCAAAAATGAAAAACCTCTCATCATTTACTCACCATCATGTTGTTCTGCACTCTATTATTTTCAACCCAGCTTTAGGTCAAAAAGGGACGAACCCAGCCTGTTGAGTTGTAATTCAACTTATGCTAGGCTAGGTTGTTTCAAACCAAACTGTTGGGCTGTTTTAACCCACTGTTGGGTCAAATATAATATTTTCTGGCTTAATTTAATCCAGTGGGTTGGGTTTGTCTCTTTTCAGGGCTGGGTTGAAAATAACCCAGCATTTTTTACAGATATTTTGATAAATGGTAAGCACACAGTTGATGGTACCTATTGACTTCCATAGTAAAATGTGGTTTCCATCATTTATTAAAATATCATCTCAACTCACACAAGATAAGAGCAATATTAGGGAGAGCAAATGATGACACAATTTTCATTGTTTTTTTTGTGAACTATCCATTTAAAGAGTCACAGATGAAGAATAATGTTTTATTTAAGCTCTTAATTTTATGAATATAACTGAAAAAGAGAGAAAATTAGCATTTTTTGTATATGTTTGTAATGTACAATAGATGTTCTCACCCAGAAGCAAAAAGAGAATCAGGAACTGCAGCATACTGGCTGGAAATATATTTTATATAAAAAGACATTACTTCACTGTTGACTTTGATCCTCACACTAAACATTTACAGTATTGTCTTATTTTATCTTCTTATCAGTTATCAGAAGGAGTCAAATTAGCGTATCATAATGTAATGTGGCTTAAAGTAGTTTTTAAAGTGTAAGGGAAGGGCAGGGCACAAACTAACACTTTTTGGCTTTGGTTCTATCATTCAAAAAATATTTTTACACAATCAACACAAACATCTCTGCTACAAGTGAACACTTAAAGTTTGTTTGTGGGACCTACCGTTATCGTTTAATTACACCGAAAGTGACAGAAGTGCAAGCATTACAACTTACCCAATAGGTGGGGTTCACTGTAACAGAGGGTTTGTTGTCACACCTGCTAGAAAATTTGGTTTAAACACAAATAATTCAATCAAATTCTGTCTATATACTAAAGGTGGATATTGTTTATATATCTGCCTATAATAAATAGATATCCACACAACCTATATACATCCAAGCATTCATGCATAATTGATTTTTTTGAAAGGGCTTCACAATTAAGACTAAATTGATAAAAAAAATAAAACAATCATAATTGTCAGTTATTTCCCCTGATATTGTATTAACAATTATCATTTTGATGAATAGTATTCAGGGGGCAGTGGGACAAAAAAATCTACCGGGAAATTTCGTATACCACCGGCCCTACGTGGTAAAAAAAAGGTCTTGTATTTGTAGTAAAACTAGGGTAATACAAATCGTAATCAATCAGCAAAAAAAAAAAACATTTTCATAATAAACATAAAATCATTAAATCATGGCTAATTTTCCTAAATGAGTAACTATACAAAATGATACTGAAAGACGGATATGCGCACCTGTCAATCAGCTATTACATAACAGAGCGAGGCCAGAGATGAACGTGCTCATAAACGGGAGTAATATGGAATAATGTGTGCATCTTTGAATAACTGTAAGAATTTTTCCATTAAATATCATTTTTGTCATATAAAGTTTTGAGAGATAATAATGTTTTTTTCCACTGTTATTGCTTATTTATTTTAACGTGTTTGGCGCATTTACCTCTTTATTTAAGTAAGTTTATTTAAGTAATATTGCTGTTTTTTCTGTAATAATAATACAATTTACATGCCAATCCTGCTTCCTTGTCTTTTTATTAATTTCATTATGCTGTTATGTTAAGTTATATGGGGATATTTATTGCCATATGAGACATTCATTGCCATTATATACTCTCGTCTAATATTCAAATCATATGCGGAATAATGTGTGCATCTTTGAATAACTGTAAGAATACAGGTATTGATGCATAGTTCTGCATGACCATATTTTACATCCCTTAACCCAATCCAATACCTAAACCTAACGTCTACAACAATTACCTTATAAGCTATTAATTAGCAGTAAATTGGAAGTTTACTAAGGCAAAAGTCATAATTAATAATCAATAAGTGTTCCCCATACTAAAGTGTTACCGAATACAGTTCCTTTGAAACATTTTTTTGTCAAAGTTTTTAGCACTAATAATAATGTGAGGATATTTATTGCCATATAGCAGTTGAATACTCTCATCTATTATATGGAAATCACATAGTAGGAAATATATAATGTGATAGCCTACTGCAAAGTTACCCTTCTAACTTTTATTTATGATATAGCCAAATGGAGATAAACCTTTGCAAATGTGCTGATTTGATCCATTACTGACAACCAGTCTACAGATTTTATACATCCTCAAATACCTAGCTTTCACCTTTTACAGTTTTAAAGGTATGTACTAATTAAAAAATATATATTTTTCAAATTTCTCACATGTAGTACTTCCTGAATCTAACTTGATTTTAAACAATTTAAATGTGTTTTGTGAATTGATAAAATAGTTAGAAAGTGTACATGCAAGATAAGTCTAACTTCTAAATATGATTTACAGCAATTAATCTTAAACTTTATAATTGAGTACATCAAAATATATTTAACAGTCATCAAAGTGTGGACGGTCCACAAAGTTTGTTTTATAATAGCGCCTTTGTAATATTTAGTTTGAGCATATATAAAAATATTAAAGTATAGAAACAAATGCACTATTAGCATATGTTGTGTGAGAATAAAAATGAAAATAATAATAAAAAATATACACATTTCAAGTTTAAAAATTAACTAAAATATTATATTGATGATATAGATGTTATTAGATTGATACCTGTGCAGATGAGTGTCTGATACCTGTTTCCTTATTGAATGGATTTGGTCTGGTTGAACAGTGTTGTGTTGTGGACATGTCTCAGTTATATAAATGTAATATGACCACACCTATAACCAATATGCAACCTAAACACATGCCGTAATCCAATGTATTTTTGTCCAAAATAAGTTTGTGACAGCACACTTGGATGGACATGCATTTGTTTCTTCATTATTTTAATTTATTCATCAGAGGCTATCAAAAGATCAGTGTTGAGAAACAAAAAAAGGCAAAAAAATAGGTCAGTGTTTTGTGACAGTTATGAAAAAGTTCATATTTGGTTAACAAAACTTAATTATGCAAAACTGTTGCCATAATATCAAGTAACAATTTTCATAGGGAGAATGAACACAGCCTTTTATATGCAACTGATTTGAATTGTATACAGTGAGCTTACTGAGGAACAAACAACAAACCTATACTGTATGCATGAAAGCTTGCTTTGTCAGTTGGTCATAAAAAGGGTTGTTGCTGTGGGTCCAACCACTTTTTTATAGATGTTTCTGGTTTGGTATGCAATTAATATTTGCATTTGAAACCAAAGCAAATAAAATAATTTCATTATAATGAAATAGTACCAAAAAAAAAAAATAATAAACCACATATAAGCGGCCAGTAAATTTTTTTAATCACAAATGTGGTATACAACTTCAGGTTTTCCATTATTAAATGCATTATTTACTATAAAATCATTATGATTTACTACGATGCATTATTTATTGTCCGGTCTTATTTTGAGTATAAAATATACTTGCATATACGGGCCATTCTACCGAATTGTTGCAAATTGACACTTCAAAACTTCTTGAAAAAAGTGTGTTTTTTCCTGCAAGCTTTGTAGTCATAAACATAGTAGAACATCTAAGGAACACTAATCTACTGATTGGACACTTTAGTTTCCTAACATGTTTTTATACAGTTTTGAAATGTTTACTCTCTCCCAAAACTTGTCACTACTGAAACAAAACAACATTTGATATAAATTTTCTTTACATTAACCCTTCTAAATATATTTTTAAAAAAATTTTAAAGACAGTGTCATGGTTATATTGATTAGAAATATTATTTTAACAAAACTATAAGAGTGGTTCATCAAATTAAATGTATTTTGAAAGCAATATTTCTCTGTAATTGCCATACATGCACTGATACAGTTTTCAAATTCAAGGATTCATTAGTTTAAATTTTTATCTAACTAAATAAACTTATGTCATCTTTTCTGATAACAAAACCTATTTTATTTTTCCAGAACATTATTTGTTTTTGTCGTGACATCAAATGTTCGGTAGTGACGACCATATTGGATTGTCCATATTTTGTGTAAAAAAAAGTAATTAGTTAATCAAATATGGTTGGCATTATGCAGTCAAAACATACAGCACAAAGAATATCTAACGCAACACCACATAAAAGCACTTTGTACTGACATTATGCTGAAGAGATGGCGGATAGTTCAGACCTTGAAGGGATGCAAGATGCTGTGTTGATTTTCACATCTCTTGAGAAAAAGATGACAATGTATGGCCATATAAAACTTCAGGCCCACAGTATAAACTACAGAATTTGGTGTGTGTGCAACCATGTCCATCTGTAATGTTGGTGTACACATGTGTGCCTGTTTTTCCATTACACATTCTAACTTCTCTAAACCTCCCTAACTGATTCTCTTGTTGCTGAGTTTGACTTTTTTGAGTTTGAAGTAAACTTAATTTTTTTATTTGATTTGAGGTAGGTTGAATAAATTTTCATATAAAAGAACTAGTGATAGACCGATATATCGGCCGATTTTTGCGAGTTTTATGTGTATTGGCATTGGCCGATTTGTGGCTGCTGTGTTCACCGAGTTTTTCCGGCATTATTTACAGACAAAAATATAGTTTTTTAAGTTCAATAAATGTTACTTTTTTAAATTGAGACTTATAAAAATGACACGATGATGCCAAATGTTACAAGTAAACTAAGTGAGCAAAAGAAGTATCGGCTCAAGAAAATAGGCTCTCTCCGTCTGTCTGCTCTACTTTCATCTTGCCGTCTATGCATGTTGGTGATTCCTCTCTCTCTCTCTGTAGCTATCTCTACAAATTAGTCAAAGATATTTACATTTACATTATTTGTGTGTGCATGCCATGTCTACACTTAACAATTACATGTCAATTTACAATGATACCGATAAGTGCTATCTGTTATGTCAATTATATAAAGCAATCAGTCAAAGTCCCGCTAAATTAGCGCAGAAAAATTTCCTAGAGACCAGAGGTAGAATCATATAGTCTTCATTTATATCAATAATGAGTCAAGCTACTACTGTATGAATTAATTAAATTATTCTGGCCTAGTTAATTTTATCTTAGTTTGTAGTCCTAGTCAAATCACGTACAACATTACAGAAATATGACTGACAAATTATTTGTACTGAAAAAGAATATATGTGCACTTGAAAGTTTCTATTTATTTATTAAAATAAAGAAATAAGTGTCATTTTGTCACTACCGAAACAATCACGTCACAACCGAAATGTCAACAAATGTTTCGGTTGTGACTGTTTCGGTAGTGACAATTCAAGCTAACTTTGATCCTACTGCTAAGATGCTAATCAGTACGTAGTTAGCTACCACAGTTCTCAACATGGAAACATGAGTAAAACCTAAATGACCAGTAGAAAAAATAAAATTAATTAATTATAATAATTAATTAATAATTGAAAATGTGTGATCGGTAGTGACATTCATAAATGTCACACACTGACTTCCAAACTTTTGATCACATTTACTTCAAAACCATGGGACTGATCTAATCACCATGTCACCACAAGGTAGAGAGGCACAGACAAAGTTTCTGGTTCAAAATGGAGGGGAGTGGCTTAAAGCATTATTGTATTATTGACCAAACTATGCAATGTTTCGGTAGTGACGTGAAAATGCGGGACAGTGTTTTTTTTTACATGATTTTTAATGAAAATATCCAATAAATATATTTTTGGTTTTAATTAACAAAAGTATTCAAAATGATACTTCTTAAAACAATGATAAAAAAAATCAAAAAAATTATTTCATATTTTTTTCTATGGTGAAATTCAGACCTTGGGGTTTGGGACAACCACCTCTCAATTGAAAGCACCATATAAATGATGATATTTTATATATAAAGCCTGCCGCTACCTCAAATATTACTTTGGGTTTTGATTGCTATTTGCTTATATTTTTTTATTATCAAACATTTTCCTACATTAATGCTTTTTAAATTAGTTTTTTTGTTCCGGGACAGCTATTTGCACTAATTCGGTAGAATGGCCCATACAGCAGGGATATAATGCATTTTTATCAGTAAGGGGATTTCTAAGTGGGCTATTGACACAAAATTTACACCAGATGTTGCCACCAAGCTTAATTTTGAATTCATTAAAAAAAATCTGATAATTTAAGTACACAAGTTGAGTCATAATAAATAAAGTGAAATGACACAGGTAATAAGTATTGAACACATGAAGAGAACAAGGTGCAAAATGGCATAGAAAGCCAGGAAATCACCTGAAATCTGTCAGTATTGAGAGAGAAACTCTACCCCCTATCAGTACAAATTGATATCAGCTGCTTATCAGCTGCTTTAGTCCTAATTGATGACCTATAAAGGCTTCTCATTACCAAGGAGGCACACAGGGAAAGACTTCATGATGAGTATAAGCAAAGAATTCTCTCAAGATCTTCAAAATCTTATCGTTGAAAGCATTTTGATGGGAATAGGCGCATTTCCAGAATGCTGAATGTTCCTGTGAGCACTGTGGGGGCCATTATCCGGAAATGGAAAGAGCATCACTTCACCATAAACTGGCCATGATCAGGTGCTCCATGTAAGATCCCTGTCAGAGGAGTCTAAAGAATAATCAGGAGAGTTCTTCAAGAACCACTCGGGCAGAACTTCAGAAAGACCTTTCATCACCAGGTACTGTTGTGTCAAAGAAAACTATAAGCAATGCACTGAACTGCATTCTAATTTCTTTGTACGAATTCAATATTTGGCTTGATGGCTACATCTGGGGGACATTTTGTGTCAATAGCCCATTTAGAAATCCCCTTACTGATAAAAATGCTGATGTGTCAAATACTTGTTTTCCCCGCTGTATGCTTTTTCTACTTATGTAACCTGTTCAGAGTTAAGGGCTGTTTGTTTGCCATGTTTGTATTTTCATTAAGAAAAATTTTTCTTATATCAGTCTTTACCTCAATAACATCTCCAGAGCCAAGTTCTCTAGACACCACTGCATCTGATAGATCCCAGCCATCATTACACACTCTTCCCCATTGATCATTGTGTGGGGGGATGGGGAGGGCAATGAAATTAATTAGTTTTTAAAACAAAAAAGAAACATATTTAAGCAATATCGCTTGAGTAGGAGTGTGATATAGCTCTATATCATTACGGCGGTGATTAGGCCGAAGGCAATCACAGCTGTGATTAGGGCTGAAACGATTCATCGAGTTACTCGATTAACTCGATTCAAAAAATTCCTTGAGGCAAAAATTCTGCCTCGAAGCCTCGTTAAATTCCTATGACGCGCACTACACGCGCCGAGATCTAATTCACACGGACCGTTGTTCAATGTTCAGGAAGTACATCATAGCGCGTGATACATTTTGAATTTAGTTGGCGCGATGGCGGAGAGTAAATATGTCCATAAACAGCAGAGAGAGAATGTCTAAAGTTTGGGATCATTACATTCTTATCATTACATTACATTCAGCATCTGAACCGAAAACATCCACTGCTGTTTCACCAAGCGTCGATGAAACAAGGTAACGTAGCTTTTGCTGATTTTAATCCCATACTGTATTTGTAGCGATGTGGTTACGCGGTTTGACTAGATATGATGTTTAGCTTTGATGTTTTTAAGTAGTAAACGTATTCACGTTCAATTGCAAGAGAGTATGGCTTAAAAAAGAACCCATTCACACACACGCATGCACGCTCGTCTCCCTCACGCGGGTCAGACAAATCATGCAATGCATCACATATGCTTAAACTTTTATGTAGCCACACAACAATGATTTCAGCATGCATTCACTGTATACAGCGGGACGTAATGTTGTGATTTTTTTTTTGAACGAATCTGTCAAAGGTCGGAGAAGCGGACCGCCCTTGTCGCGGGTCACGCTCCTCCTATTTCCACCCCGAGGAGTATTAAAATTTGACAACTTTTATTAAACATTAAAAGGTATTAAGGGGATTTAAATATTTAAAAAAAAAACATCCTCCCAGTCCTCGGGCCTTCATAGCAGGGGGGGGGGGCATTTGGATCTGTGTTCGTGGCTGGGATTGTAAGCGGAGATAAGAGTTTACACAAGTAACTGCGACTTTAACTTTCTACTCAGGTTTGGAGCTGTAAGCAGAGGCAAGAGTTTACACAGGTAACTGAGACTTCTTTCTTTTTTTAGGTATGGAGCCAGAAAGGATCCGTCACTTCACACTCAGGAGGTCCAATAAATATCTGCCTTAAATCCATGCTCCTCTAGCCCCAACGGGCTGTACTCTCCTCACGACTCCTCTGGTTGGTAGTGGCTCCTGTCGACACAAGCACAGCACTCCTCTGCAAGCTTAAGTGTACACACAAACACAATGAAGGCAATGACTCACCCACGGCACTCCTCACACTTTTCGTGACTAAGGACGGAGCCAAAACTCAACCCGGGCTCGTCGTGTGGCTTGGCATTGTTCTTAGCGGAGGGGGAAAAAGTGCTTAAAGGATGAACGCCAGACCTCCTGCGCTTACTCCTGATTATACTCCTCGGCTCGCCCACGCTTCTCTCCACAGTGGGGCCGCAAATCTGTGCGCTAAACTCCACAACACACGTCAGGTAATATACCCTCTTCAGTATCACTGGCTATAATGTACGATGTTACTCACGTGCATTTACCAGTACTTCTCGACACGGTGGCCTCCCAGTACTATTTCCCGGCTCACCCACGCTTCTCTCCACAGTGGGGCCGCACACTGAGTAGTAAACTCGCAACACACGTCAGTTAAAGAAAAGCTCCTTAATACTTCATAAACAACATCGGGGTACTCACACTATAGATGACACTCTGCTATTCTGCTTTCCCGTTTAGCTCACCCACCGCTGTAACTCGTCCTCAACGAGGCCTTTAGTGAAGACTCTTCAATATGGCTGCTCCAACAACGTCAACACATGACAGCACATCCATATCACAACGGTAAGTATTCGTTACGTACTCAGCCCAGTCGATCGTATCCTTGATACATCCTTCACTCAGTCACTAGCGAACTCTGCTCCTTCTATGAAGATTCTCCCCAGACCTCCACTCTCTCTCTCCACCGGGTCGGTTTCCGTGACCACACAACAACACAACACTACAGCAATCCGCTGCTCCTGTACTATACAATACACTCCTTTCCTTCGCCTCTCTCGGCCCCGCACTCTTTCCGCTCGCTTTCCAAGTGATCCCCGGATCAACGGCGCTCTAGGCTCTTCTCAGGAAGTGTGGGTTGTGGTCCGCCCTTGGCGGAGCGGCACTCGCCCCGGAAATCCAACTCTCTCTCTGGTGTTTCTGCCACTCTATTTATCCGTCTCCTCTTTACACATCCTCCAATCCCCAACCCCCCATGAATCGCCACATTAACTCTGCACACCTGTTGCTCGTAAGCTGTGATTTCGGTTGTCAAGGGGATCAGGAAGTGATGGTGTTTGAGAATTTTAGTCTGGGCGGAAACCATCTTCGGGCGGAACCAATCTCCGCCCGCTTTTGGTTCTGCCCTATCATAGTCACCCTGTGACAGATTCTTAACCTAAAATGCACCGCAATGCAAGTGATGCAAACCAAATGCAGCGTTCTATTGAAATTGAATGTATGTATTTCTGCCGTACCAGTCTGCAATGAAGCAACTGAACATCTGACTGGGGTGTCACTCTTCCTCACACGCACATGTTGTTACCATAGCAAATAGGCTCACCCCAGAAATTATATATTATTTGTTAGTAGCCTAATGGTAAATGCTGCATGTGTAGAAATGTACATAAACCAGATATTTACTTTGATGTCAGGGCTAGATTACAGCATGAAACCTGTTGTGCATATTAATAAATTAAAGTGCACTGCTTAATTGTTGGCACTGGCACTTATAAACACTAAATGGGTATAAATAGGCTTTTTTGGAGCCAAAAGTCAATAGCTGTTTTTTTTTTTAGAAATAAAAGCCAAATGCTTGAACATTTTACAGCCATGTCATTTTCGTTATGCATTATTTGTTTTGGTTGTTTAAAAACACACACACAATTTTTATCTGATTAATCGATCGATTCAGTGCTAGATTACTCGATTACAAAAGGAATCGATAGCTGCAGCCCTAGCTGTGATGATACACTGTCAGAAATAAAGTATCCTTTCAAAAAGGTACACCTTTGTACCCAAAGAGAGCATATTAGTACTTCAAAGGTACATATTGGCAGTTCAAAGATACATATTTGTTCCTAAATGGTACATATTAGGACCTTTTTTAAAGGGTACTGCCCCAGTGACAGCTTTTTACCTTTATTTTTGACAGTGTATAACAGTTCGGCGGCACACGTTTGAAATAAGAAAACTAGAAAACAACACCTGGGTTATTTAAAAAGCCTCTTTGTTGGGGAACTACTTTCTACATCTCTAAAAAAGATTCCCTGGCTCTGATGTAAGTACGAGCACTCGCTTTATTACCGGACTTCTTGTCAGTACTACATAAAACAGAATAATTAAGTGTTTTATATTGTAACCAGTCAGAGAGATGTTTTTGCTTATAAATATCAGTTGTAATATCTCACAACGTGTTTTAATAGTCACATCACATGAAAATAAATGATCAAGTGTCCCAATGTAAGTATCCTTACCTGCAGTTCCAAACTGTGTTTTTGTATCCTTTTAAGGGGGGGGGGGAGCGTAAACAGATCAGTCCAGAGAAAATGATTGTTTTCATTGCTTTATTTCAAGTGTATTTTAATCGGCCACACGATGTGACATTGTGTTAACGTTACATCCCCGAAAGTTTACATCCAAGAGAGCTGATCTTCGACAGGCTGAGGGATAATCACTTCTGATTGGGATTCACAGACTGATTTACGAGCTAGGGAACTTATTGAGACCTACAGGAAATGTTTAACAACACTGTGTTTGAGTCCGTGGATGTGCGTGTGTGTTTGTGTGACTCGCGTGTTATTATGGTATTAAAATATTTTGCGAAAAAATTATTGTACAATATGATATAAAATCAAATAAAATAAAAATTGAAAATAAAATTTTGTTATTAAATTAAACAAATTAGCTAACATTTAGTTTGTAATGATTTATTAAACATACATTTCATATAAGCTGACAAACAAAGGATATTAAAGGATATTTTCATAAGATTTCAAGATTTCACTTATCATTAATATTTATACAGAGTTACCTACCACCCATCAGAGCAGTTTATTGTAACAGGTTTAGAAAGAAAGATGAAAAAATTGTCATGACAGCCTAAATTTCTGTCAGCATCAGCCACAGAGTCCAATGTAGGAAGTAGGGCACCAAGGGTTTCATCCCTGATAAAACATGACAAAAAACTAAGTTCTTAAAAAGCCCCAAGCTCTTACAAAAATAATTTTAAGAATTAATCCTTTGTTAAGCATCTTATTAAATATCATTCGTAACATCACATGCAATTTATTAAATATGAAAAGTAAATTCTTACCTAAAAGATGAAAGGAAGCCTCTGAAAGCAGCAATCATTGACCCATCCAAATGCGTTACTTGTTGTATTCTTAAAGGTAGGGTAACACATTTTGAAAAATGCTAACGGTAGCCACCTAGCAATGAAATCCCGATCCCACCCTCAAGTCAAATCGCCATCCAAAGTCACACCTCTTTCCAAACACATGAACACGCACAGATCAGACGGTCACATCTCATGTCTCATTCAGCAGTGAGAAAACTTTGCAGTACAAAGTCGAATAACACTTCCAAAATTACGCTAATCCGTAAACGAACACAAATTTCATAAGCAACACAATGTTTCATCAAAGTAGAATATCTGAATCCATCTCAGTACAAACATATCGCGTACCTACCTTCAGGGCCGCATTAAGAGCTCACTGGGCCCCAGGGCTATGAGTTACTGCAGGGCCCCCCACCACACCACACCACCACCACTTTAGGTCACCAACTACAGAAAGAACAAATTTTTCTAAAACACAGCTGAAGTTGTTTTACATAAATATAATCTAGAATCCTTCAGAATAACAGTTGCCAATTCCTTTACAATATACAATTAAGAAAATAGCTTAACCTAAAATCTTTTTTTTCCTGCTTTTGCGGAAAGAGAAGTCCTTGATAATGTCACTGAAGTCAAGGGATCGGAACGTCATTTTCCAGGGACATCAAAGTAAGATGGTTCAGTTTTTCTTGTAAGATGGATGAACGGAGACGGTTTTTGACCAAAGACAGTTTGGAAAAAGAACGCTCTCCACTGGCATTAGTCACAGGCAAAGTCAAGAAAATACGAAGAGCTATGTCCGTATTAGGGAACACAGACTGCAGGTTTTACTTCCTCAGGAGCTGAAGCAAGGCTATGGGACTTTTGTTTTTCTAATTTTTGGTAAAGTCCTTGAATTGAGCAATTTCATCAGGGAAATCATCTTGCAAATCCATGTGGTATTTCTTCTTTAGATGCGTAGCATTAGAATGTAGGTCTTCAGAGGTGATGGTATGCATGTTGCTCAGAAATCCAAAACTTTGATCTTTGTATGATTTGTAGCGCCGATCTAGCTCAGCCACAAGTTTGTCAATTATGACATTAAACACACAAACTTGAAACTTTTGTTTTCCTGACATTGTACTGAGTGAATCTGCCACAGATGACTCATCTGGTTGCTTTTTACGTTGTCTCTCCCTTTGCATGTCACTTTTGTATGTCTGAGATACACATGACGACATGTTTTTGGCTGTTGACTCAAATTTCTCAAACTGATCACAGAGATCTGCAATAAAATCTCTCAATGAACCCACCAGAGCAACAGCATTAGAAAGGTCAAGGGCAACCATTTGAAGTTGTGTGCTTGTTTTTTGAACACGCTGCAGCACTGTGTTCCACACACTGCACAGAATGGCAACTTCAAGCTTCTCCATCTGCCTAGAGAGAGATGTAGCCTCATTGCGAGTTGTCAGGTTTTGATGATCATCTTCTGCTATTGTTTGAAGGGACTGGAAAATGTTGTCATAATTTAGACAAAGGGTGCTGGTTGCTTGTGCATGCGCACTCCACCTTGTGTTTGACAAGGATTTCAGAGTTTGAACACGGCCCTTCTCATTTTCTTCTAGGTTGGATGTAACAATCTGCCACCTCCAGGTGGATTTTGAGCAAAAGTTAAAAAGAGACTGTACAAATGAGAAAAACTCCTCAGTCTCAAGACAACAGTTTACATCATTTACCCCAACTAAGTTCAGAGTATGTAGCGCACAGGGAACCCATTCGGCTAACGGGTTGACTTCACTTATGCGAGATTGCACACCTTTATAAGCACCAGACATATTACTGGCGTTGTCAAAGCACTGTCCACGGCAGTTCTCTATGTTTATGTTCATCTCCGTCAGAACTAATGTAACTGAATTGAATAGGGACTCACCAGTGTGACTGCTTATGGGTAGAAACTTAAGAAAACGCTCCTCTGTGTTTCTTCCTTCTGATACATATCGGACAATAAAAGTGAGCTGGTCTGAATGTGAAATGTCTGGGGTGGAGTCAACAATTATGGAAAAATATTTGGCCATCCTGATTTTATCCAGGATTACAGAGAGCAGCTTGTCACCCATCAAATCAATTAACTCCTCACACACAGTAGAAGAAAGATATGAAGGAGTCCCCCTGCCTGCATTGCCAAATCGTGCAATATGCTCTCTAAGAAATGGATCAAATTGACTGATTAGTTCAAGGCAACCCAAGTAGTTTCCATTCTGTGGTGATCCAAATTGTTGGTTGTCTCCTCTGAAAGCAAGTCCTCGCTCAGATATAAATTTAATAACAGCAACAACTCTTTTAAAAAACCTCTGACCAGTACTGGCTCTCTGTTTCATACTGCCGTTTCAATTCATTGTCAATTTTACCCTGCTCTGCAGTTCTTGAAATCCACACAAGCATGCATTTGCGATGTAACTCAGATCCCTCGTGCTCGACAATCCGTTCATTTGCATGCTTCCAATCGTTAAAGCCATCAGCACATCCAAATTTTGAATGGGCGTTCTTGTCATTTACACCAAACAGTCGGCACACAAAACAATACACGGCTCCTTTAGATGGGGTATAGAGCAGCCAATCTCGTCTGACATTTTCACCATTTACTAGTCTGCGATTAAAAAGACTTTTTGAAAATCTTCTCTTTTGATTTTTATATTGTTGTTCTGATGCAGAGAAATCAGCAGTCATATTTTGACAAAACTGTGGTCCTTTATCAGCCCAGTACTCCCGAACCTCGTCGTTGATCTCTTCCCAAGTTCCAGGATCAGTGCTTGTGTACGCTGGGATATCAACGGCGTGCAGGGTAGGAGAGGAAGCCGATGCAAGGCAACTGATCCCAGGTTGATCTGCAGAAGGCTGTCTCAGTTCATTATTATTTCCATCAAGCTCAACGCCATCTCCTTGCTCAGTCTCCTTATCTCCAGCAGCAAATGAAGTCGATGTTTCATCTTTCTGTTGATCTGGTCAGGATAAGCACAAAAAAAGCTGTTAGATTAACACTAACCTGTCAATATGGCTTGCTAATAGCGAATATAGGGGTGGTCGATGAGCTAAATTTTGTATCATTATACAAGTCATTTTATCTAACAATAATGATATACTTCACAGACAAGTTATATTACTTTTAATAAGAATTTAATGCCACTAAAATTTCATAATTCTTCTGACCAATTTCCGTATCACAAAAAATAATAGTTTCTTAAGAAAAGAATCTCAAGCTTACTGATGACAAGAGCCACAAATAACAATAGAACAAAGGGACATAAGAAATTGACCTACTTGAAAAACTTAATTAAAGCACTGAATAATATTATATTGTATAAAGTAATCAAATATACAATACATATATTTCACTATAAATTCAACATTCATTCTTATATATTTTACAAAAGTGATTCAGTCAAGGGCAGTAAATTACTTTCTTTATGATGTTTGATTAACATTGTTGACACAAATGGCGACAGCAGCTTTAGCAGCTTCTGTCACTTTAAGACCTCAGGGTCTGTGCCCGGTTGCATGAAACTACTTAAGTGAGGGTTTCCCTGAGGGAGAAAAAATCCCTGAGGTAAGGGATTTCTTTAAAAGCGTTGAAAGGTCTTAACTGTCACCCTTACCTAAGTGTTTATAATAAGTATTTACGGTAGTCTAGTCTCTGCCAAAACGGCAGCGGTTGCTATAGTTACAAAATCTCACATCGTAAACTAATCAATGCACGCAGCTCAACAGCGGATTTGTGAACAATGAAACATCACAAATAACAGACTGTAAAGTTCCGCATGTATAAAACCTTAAATTAATTCAAACTTGAAGCACTTTAGACTGGCTGACGATCAAACCGCTATACTTTAGCATTTAAGGGTAATTACTTATTGACAGCCTTGTGGTTCACTTAAGGGGTTTACTTGCAGACCATTTTTTATTAAGGGTAACCTTAACCTTATATTTAAGGGATTTCTTAGCCTAAGGGCTTTCATGCAACCGGGCAATGAACTTAACTGCGCTGTGCAATTGACGTATTTCTACCGGACGTATTATCGCCAGCCCTTTAGGTGAATTTAGAGTTTGATGAAACACAAAAACCAATATCCATACATCCATCAAGTTAATAATCAAACTTCCCGAACATTGGTGGGGTCGATGATGACGCTGTGTCTTTATCTGCTCCAAAATGTGCACGTTGCTGTTCCTCAACTTCCACCACTCCATTATCATCAGTTTTAGTAAAATAACCCGATAGCTTGGGGATTTTACTGAGTAGCTCATGTTTCCTCTTCTGTTTAGCTTTAAACAAATTCTTTTTTTGAGCCCCACTCGCACATGTTTTTTTAAAGACGACATTTTTAGCTATCGAAGACTAGTCTAGAATGAAGTGAAGAGTGGAGGCGATTGATTGGTTGATGCGTCTAATAAGGCGCAGGCAGCCCCATCACCTGATAGGCCTACGTGCAGCAGCAGGTTGGTCGTTCACAAGTTAAATATGGAATAAATGCATTTGATTGGTATATCAAATTCAAACGTGACGTTTCAATCCACCATGCTCTGCTGCCCACGGGGGGTTTGATTGACAAGCGCCCTGACCAATTATAACGCCGAAAACGCAATTTTGTCCGACAACAAAGAGCGGCCTGACTTGTCACACAGTAATTAAACGAGGCGGGTCTTTGTGAACGATGACTATAATATTTATGATAATGATTCCATGATAATGCAGGAAATATACGGCAAAACGCCACTTAATAACAGGGCTAATTTGTAGGGGGTGTGGTAAGGCTTTGGCAATCAGTAGTAGTCAATCTGCTCCACAGCCAATCACAGGCCCCCTCTTTGGACAGGCCCCGGGGCTTTAGCCCCGCCTAGCCCTATTGTTAACACTAGAAGCGCCAGAATTCCAAGACTACTAGAACAGCCGTTAGCGGTCATTCTGACCGCTAGATTATAAACTCTATTATCTCTAATGATAAATTCCCCAAATGAGAGATTAATGTATTAATTGTGTGAGGATATATTTAAAAAACCAAATAACCCCAACATCTACATTTTTTTTAGTTAAAAAGATAATTATACATTTATAAATATTCACACCATCTCATAAAGTAAAATGTAATTATTGCATACGCTATATTCAGTATTTCTCTGTATTTATTTAACATAACTCTGATCAACAAAATAACAAATTAAAGGATCTATTTGACTATGAAAAAATGTGTTTTAACATTTATCATACACTTATAACACCGAACATAAACGGAAAAGCTGAAAACAAGCTGCTATAAAGTAAACAAAAAGAGCCACAACGAAGTTTAGAACCATAAAACAATTAGGCTACAAATGTTATATTAAATAAACAAATCAATACTGTGCTCATCTATTTAAGCTTCACAGTCAACACAAGTTACTTTTGTTCTCCTCGCACAATTTCCGCACAAGGGTTTGTGGCATCGTCAAACAAACACAGAAAGGCCGTGAGCGCATCTTCGATGTTGTGCTTCACGTGCGCGGTGGAGCCAGCAGCTTCAGTCAGAACAAGGCTCTGCCTTCTCCCTGGACGTTCAGTTGACTGAAAGACGGTCCCAATAATAATAATAATAGTAATATTCTAATAATAATAATATGACCAGCAGAACTAGTGAATATAACTTGTGCAGAGCAGCACTTACAGCGGTGCAGAGCAGAGAGCAGGGCAGCCGCAAGCTTGTCAGATGTGAATGAAACATCTGGATCCCTAATCTCCGATGAAGGTAGCGGCATCTTTTTCCTCGGTAAGGACTCTGACTCATTTTTTGATGAGGATGAACTGTTGTCTTGCACCCAGGAAAGGTCGCTGTCACAGCAGTCATATTTCTCTTCATTTTATTATTATCACATTTCTAAAACGCTCCCTATAAACTCTTTATAAACCTATTTTTTAAAAGGCAATAATAATTTGTATTCCAATCATTTGCATTTGTAAGCAAACAAGCATATGCTAATAGTACTGGAGACGCTGACAGAGAAAATAAACCGCAGGAAAGGACAATAGAATTGCGCGAAATTTAGAGCGGTCAATATGACCGCTATGGCTGAAATAGGTAGAAATTGTCACATTTTCTTTGCCTTTTGTGTAATTTATATAAAATCTATTGTAAGTAAAAATACAAATACTTTTAGGAAAAGTCACAAACCAGCAAGATTGTATTTTTTTATATAAACAAAGTTATTGTAAATATAAATTTCAAAACGGTCATTTTGACCGTCATGGCTGTTCTAGTGTTAATGCTGCCCTGCCTACTTTACCAAAATAATAGGGATGCACCGAAATGAAAATTCTTGGCCGAAAACATAAAATGAGGAAACCAAGGCCGAAAAACCGAAACCGAAACACCGAAATAAATTATTATGCCAATTAGGGGTGGCCAATATGACCAAAATCTTCTATCACGATAGGATTCATTTTATATCATGATAACGATATGTATCACGGTAGAGTTTTTTAGAAAGAAGATAAAAACAAACAAAACTCAAGCTCTCTGAAGATAAACAGTCAATGATATAAGAATGATAATAAATAATAATTATGCATGTATGTATAGGCCTATATATATTTTTATTTACAGTAGAAAAGTGATTTAATCAGGAGCAGTGAGAGATTTTCTCTCAATGCTGTTTGATTAACACGAGTGACAGACAGGAGCAAAATTAGGTAACTTCCCCTTTAAGACCAAAGTCCGGATCCAATACACTGTTACACATGCGCTTTCTCTTTTAACTGTTTACTTTCTTTTAAGACCTAACTGGTCGTGTTTATGAGGAATTTTGACGCATATGTGTATTTAAGGCCAATAAAGCGGGAAAAATGCTCACGAGCTTAATGAGCAGCGGTCGCGCGACTTGCGCGCTCCTCACAGACAGAAAGAGCAGCGGTTGCGCGACTTGTCTGCTCCTGACACACAGAAAGAACGCACGCATACAGATCTGTTGTCTGTGTTTCAATGGCTTAAAATAACTTGTTTTAAAACTGCAGTTCTTAAATACGTGTACAAACGTTACGTTTTCGCGACCACACGCACAGGAGCATGACGTGGGCACGTAACCTCGATAGAAACGATAGTCCAAAATCTCTACCGGTTGACAAATTTCTACCGGTTAATTATGTCTACCGGTTTATCGCCCACCCCTAATGCCAATTATTAGTACAAATGCATTTATGGCTATCACTGTGTACTAACTTTACTAGGGGTGTTAGTTTTATTTTTCTGATTATTTTTCAGATCAGCAAAAAGGGGGTGGGGAAAATCTAATAACAAATAAAGAAATTACAAACATTTATAAAAATGAACAAAGCTGCACATTAATAAGGGCTAACATTAGCATTAGGTACAGAAATCGAATTAAATGAGTCATAACACGGTCTTTATTGTATAAATTAAATATAGTATTATTTTTAGAGCTATTTGTCTCTTTGTTAGACTTAAGTAGGTTAATTGAGGTTACTGTCTCTTTAAATAAGCAGAGACTGGTTTATGACTGTAATCTATACATACACTTAAGACATAAATGTTTTTATTAGAAAAAGAATACTTTGGAGATAATTTTGTTTATATTTGCCCTGTCATTAACAGAAAGATTTTACGTTCGCTTGTTTGCGTCTCACTCGTGTGTGCACTATTGAGGGCACTTAAACGCGCGCGCACACAGAGAACGAAGGCGAATCCCAAACAGTGTAGCATAAAAACGTTACGTTGTTTTTCATTGCTTTATTCGGCACATGTATGTTAATGGACTATACAGTATGAGACACATTTGCCCGACTCTCTCTAAAGTTTACACATCAAGAGTTCTGATCTTTGAAGGGCGTACTCATTGTGATGATCACGTCTGAACCGGACACAACGGCAGGTGCCTCTGTGCGTACTCTAGCGACTTTTTGCGGTTAAATACATCCACGCCGCATACATGTTGCTTCAGACAAGCACGTGCAGGTCGCGGTTTCTGTTTGCGTCATCACCACATTTCGGCCGTATTGTTTCGGTGATAAAAGTCTTTAGGCCAAAAGCCGAAAATGCTCTTTTGGGCCATTTTCGGCTGAAAATTTTCGGTGGCCGAATATTCGGTGCATCCCTACAAAATAAACAGTGCAACGACCCTTTCCCCCCTGCAGCTGTTTCATCTCGTGGTAAAGCAGTAAAGTTACCAATGTTAATTTGGGTTTTTGCTCTCGCTGATCCAGGCAGTTTTTTCTGTTGTTGTTATAAAAGATGTCTTTCATTGTGTGCCTCCTGTGTAGGTTGTCAATTCAGCAGAAAAGTTTGCTGTTCTCACTGTTTACAGACAGGAGATGAGCGCATGTGCACAGCAAAAAGTCCAGTGTTAAATTAACTCCCACAGAGTTGATTTCAACACTTTTTCAGAGTTTATATAGCTCCACACTCTCCGGAGTTAAAATAACACTTTCAAAATAGTTAAATATTTAACACTATTCCAGAGTTCCTAATTTGACTCCAAAAATGTGTTAAAATAACACTCAAAATAGTTAAATATTTAACACCATTCCAGGGTTCTTAATTTGACTCCAAAAATGTGTTAAAATAACACTAAAGGGATACAGAAAAACAACACTCTTCAGAGTTGCATGTTTAAGGTGGTTAGAATTAGTTTAAATCTGTACAGCCTCAAAAGATCTACAAAATAATGTTAAATAAACAACAGCACAAAAAATATTTGCCATTGACTTGTTTATTTGAAATTCTCACTGTGTAGTGCATTTTGAAGTTTTTAAAACATTACAAAAGAAGGTATGATATACAAACTTTCATCCGCAACACTGTAAAAACTTTGAATATCAAATGGTTTATAAAATTTAATCTCTGACAATTTGATAATACACCTTTCCTCACTTCGTAGTACTCTGAATGCATGAAGATGTTCATCAAAATTCTCAGTGAACAGTTTGTTTACCAACAGATAAATGTCATTTTCAACCAAAAGTACATCACTTATTTGACAGAAGACTGGCATTTCACTTTCTATTGCACTGCACACCACAAGTCCAGCTCTGTATTCTACACCATCAACCTTAACCCAACTGGTTGAGAAAACATCTTTTGATATGAACATTTCAAGCATTTGATTGCCGACCTCATTCCCTATGGAAAATGATTTAATTGGCCCAAACTCATTATGTTTCAGGGTGAAGGTTTCCCAATGGTACGCAATGGCCATCTGATGCTTTTTAGCTAATGATTTTGTTATGTTTTTGAAATTTTAAAAAAAATCTTTGAACATCTTATGTTTGGCTTCGAACCTCATTGACCACATATATAATAAGGGGCCAATTTTCCTTATAGAAGAAGGGTAATGGATCATGAAATTATGTTTAGGAATCAAATTTTTATGTGGATACAAGTACTTGAATAGTTTGTGATGGTCAGCAATCAAGTGCTTCAAATACACGGTCAAACCTGAAGTGAGACAAGGTGAAAACACAATGTTCATTATTTGAAGTAACATTAGCAACAAACTCCAGTGTTTGTGTCTGGGAGGAACAATGTCTCCTAACAAAAGTGGTAGATTTTTCACAAGACATAATGTCTGAATGGATTTTAAACCAATTCCATTTCCAGCACTATCCAAAATAACCTTTGTGGGACGTTTTTTTCTTTCTAAAAATCCATAGTCAAAAGAATAAATCCTTGATAGTAAATCATCTTCAGATATAAAGTTTTGTGTGAGACGTCCAAAAAGCAATTTAATTTCATATTGAGCCACACCCTCAAGAAGGTCATGCATTATATCAAATGAGTAGTTATTGCTAACATGAAAGTACTTAAGTGTATTAATTGTGGAATTTCTTTTCAAACCATATAGTGATCTCAATTGTGGGTTTTCCTTAAGAGACTTGCAATGTATTTCAAAAATTTCTTCTCCACGAAGAACCACCTTAGCATCATCCTCACTGTATACTGTTTGAGAATCATTCTTTTCAATTAAACAAAGGCGACAGAAATGATGGCTACTAAATGACTCCTTAAAACCAAGAATTGAATGCATCCCTAGATTATCACCAGTGATTTGTGCGATGGTGCCGTATATCTGCTCATCTGAGAATGGAAGACTTAATCCTTGGCTTTCAAGTATCTTAATATCATTTATCAACGGTTCCAGTATAACATCAAAACCGTACTTGCTTACATCTTGTGTGTGAAAAAGTGCTAACAAATGAATGTTCATCAGAACGGAGTAAAATTTTGGGGGCAAGTTTCTTACAATAAAATAAAGGCAGCCAATTTTGTGGATAGTACGTTTGGAGCCAAGGGGGTTAGCTGTTTCAAAATCATCATAGTATATTTGAATTTGTAATGCATGTCTTTTTGTTGTAAATAAAGGGTGGGATTTAAAATAACTTCCATCGCTAAAATCTGTAAAAGTGTCAGGCTCTGATCTACAATCTTTCCTTAGGAGATCACAAATGTCTGGATTTCTACACATGAATTTCAATGTTTCTAAAATTGGCACATATGGATGGAATATGGAATGGAATACACTTTATTGTCCCCAAAGGGGAAATTTGTATTGGGCATAGCGCTACAATCTGTTGCATTACAACATGACAACACAAAACAAAACACAAAAACTCTTAAAATCCCTCTAAAAACAACACAAAATAAGTTACAAAGACAATACAGTAAAATATATAAAAGTATCCTTCACTGGTACTTGGTCATAAGTACCAGATTTCTTATTCAATTTGTTGTCATACCGCACACCTAGTGTTATCTCAACAGGCTCTACAACTCCCCATTTTTCTTTAAAGTATTTATTCTGTTTCCATTCTGTATTCAGATTTGTGAATGGGTTTTCAAATTTTTCAAAAGATTCATTTATTACAGTTTTGTAGGGGTCATTTGCAGGCAAAGCAGAAAGTATGTTATGCTTTGCCTGCGAGTTAAGCTCATCTGTTAGTTCCTCTAAATCTCCCACAATTGAGGACACCAAACTGTTTGGAATCCCACTTGCTTGTATTTTGGCCACAATGGATTCACACAATCCTTTAGCTGAATTCTTAGTAAGCCCTGAATCATTGTTATCAGATAAAGCACTGGAACAAGGAAATAGATGCTGGGGATTCATAACGTCCTCCAAAGCATAAGATGAGCTTGCAACTGTCTCATTTGCGGAACATCCAACAGTTGAAGTTGGAGCAATCAGCTGAACACTGCTATGAACACTATTGAGGTGCTTACGAAAACCTGCATATGTTTGGAACTGATGCCTACAACCTTGCTGAGAACAAATAAATTTGAACTTATATCCAGGATAATAACTATGTTCACCTCTCAAATGTGAAATCAACCGTTGACTGTCTGGGTGCTCTTTTTGACAAATAAAACAGATCAGCATTATGTCAACATCATACTGCACGGCTTTAAGTTAAGGTTACTGTCTGGTTAAGCAGTCTGGCTCTCAAATCTCTAACCCTGGGAGACTCCTTCATTTGACCTATATCAATGTTATACACTGTTGTCTGCAGGAATGTGTAAAAGTTCATAAGTGCACTATCATAGCACAAATTGAACACAAAATGTGCCTTGAAAAGTTCATCAAAAGCTCCAAGGGAGCGGTTTGCCTGGCATGGGATGAGATGCTTATCCAAGACGATGTAGAAGCACTCAATCTTGCTTTTCTGGCGTCCAACAGCAAGGAGGTACGGATGCTGACGCTGGTTGTTGTTGAGGTGCTCCTCCAAACTGCAGCATGACTAAAGTGGAAAGGAACATAGTATATTAGACTATAACATAATGTCCAGTCATAGAAAACAACAATATAAAAGTGACTTATCAAACAACTCAATATGCAAACAAATGATTTTAAATCTCCATGTTTAGAGCAACACAAAACACAATATTAAAATATGAAACGAGATCAATACCTTATGAAAGACTACAAGTCTTTTAGCAGCATCACATGCACTGATTCTTGGAGACTTCAGTCCTCCTGGTGATGGTGGAAGGAGATGAATCAGTAGAAGAAGGGATGCCATTTCCTGATCGTAGACTAGACACAAAATTCACACACACACGCACGCACGCACGCACGCACACACACACACACACACACACACACACACACAAAAACACATTAATAAATTAATTAATCTAAAACTTCAAATGAAATACTATCCTTAAGTTTGAAGGATAGTTCACCCAAAAATGAAAATTCTGTCATCATTTACTCACTCTCATGTTGTTACAATTTTGTATACATTTGTTCTGATGAACACAAAGGAAGATATTTTGAGAAATGTTTGTAACCAAACCGTTCTTGGAGCCCAATAACTTATAACTATAGTATTTTTTCCTAACATGGAAGTGAATGGGGTCTGCGAACGGTTTAGTTACAAACATTTCTCAAAATATCTTCCTCTGTGTTCATCAGAACAAAGAAATGTATACAGGTTTGTAACAACATGGAGGCGAGTAAATAATTACAGAATTTTCATTTTTGGGTGAACTATCCCTTTAAGAATAGACAGCATTTTAAACATTCACCTGGTTAATGTAGTCTTTTTAAAGGTTTTATGTAGTGCAAGTTATTTATTTGTTATTAATCCGGAATCATCAAATCTCATAGGTTCTAAGTTTGATAATTTTAATATTTTTGTCATCAAAACAAAATAAATTTTAACTGTAACTGCAAATATAGCAGATGTGTACAAACAAGCAAATCAAATACAACTTACTTGTGTCAGGATCCCGAATGTTATTAAGTGTATTATGTATTTTGTCTTGTTTCTGGTGCCGGGATCCTGACACCCCCGTATACGTGTTTGTGTGGAGAGTCATGTGGTCTGTGTTTATGTTTTGTGTACCGCATGCTCTCCTGTCTTAAGTCTTGACCCTGCCCCCTCGTTTCCTTGTTAATTATTCATGATTAGTTTATTCCCTTCACCTGTTTGTCATTGTTCCCTAGTTTAGTTTTCCCTATTTAATGCCATTGTGTTTGCTGTCCTGTGCCGGTTCATTGTATATCGTGAGATACTGTTGCGTGTGCCTTGTTTGTCCTAGTCATGATTATTTTCTAGTTCTGTCATTGTTTGCCCCCTCGAGGGTATTTATGATTTAATAAACGTCTTTTAGTTACGAGCTGTCTGCGATTGGGTTCTATCCATCACCACACCCTGACAGAATGAACCGGCCATTCTGGAACCCAGCAGACAGCTCTTTTGTTTTGTTTTTTACCTGATGTCGTCGAGTCTGCTGTTGTCTGTCCAGTCCTGCTTTGTCCTGATGTCTGTCCAGTCCTGCCCCATCCTGCCGTTGTGTTCCTGTGGCCGTGCAGTGAGCCCCGCGGGTGTGTTCCTGATTGGTGGTGTCTTCGGTAGGGCTACTGGTCGACGAGCTTCGCGGGAGTGTTCCTGTTCGGGGAGCTCCGCGGGACAGATCCGGATCGACGAGCCCCACGGGAGTGTGCTGGTCGGTGAGCCCCGCGGATAGGTGCCGGGAAGGTGAGATTCGCGGGAAGTTCCTGGTCGGCGGATCCCGTGGGAGTGTTTGCACGTCGGACTGTCGCCGCGATGGAGCTCTTTGCAGCGAGCCCCGCGACAGAGGATCGGCCAGCAAGCTCCAGGATGCTCACTGGTCAGTGAGCCCCGCGAGCGTTCCTGTACGGCATGTCCTGTGTCCTGTTTGAGGTCGGCGGGCCGAGCGGTGCTGGGTTCCGGGCCCACTTCCTGGGCGGAGACCGTCTGTCCCGCCTTCTGTTTTCAGGGGTCCGGACATTGGGCACTGTCGGCCTTCTGGCCGTTGGACTTTGTTTATTGTTTAATGTTTTGTATTGTTGGGATGCCATGTGGCATCCCTTAAGGGAAGGGTAGTGTCAGGATCCCGAATGTTATTAAGTGTATTATGTATTTTGTCTTGTTTCTGGTGCCGGGATACTGACACCCCCGTATACGTGTTTGTGTGGAGAGTCATGTGGTCTGTGTTTATGTTTTGTGTACCGCATGCTCTCCTGTCTTAAGTCTTGACCCTGCCCCCTTGTTTCCTTGTTAATTATTCATGATTAGTTTATTCCCTTCACCTGTTTGTCATTGTTCCCTAGTTTAGTTTTCCCTATTTAATGCCATTGTGTTTGCTGTCCTGTGCCGGTTCATTGTATATCGTGAGATACTGTTGCGTGTGCCTTGTTTGTCCTAGTCATGATTATTTTCTAGTTCTGTCATTGTTTGCCCCCTCGAGGGTATTTATGATTTAATAAACGTCTTTTAGTTACGAGCTGTCTGCGATTGGGTTCTATCCATCACCACACCCTGACAACTTGTTTCATGAAGATCACTACTGTTAGGACATTCTGCTGAGAGCAACAACTGACTCAGGTCTGCTGTTGAAGTAAGTTGCTTGGCTTCTTTAATGACATTTGGCCTGAAGAACGTGTCCCACTTCTGAAGTAGCCTGGAGGATGTCTTGGTGTCAAACAGGAGAGTGAAGTCTTGATCAACCTTTAAGATGATATTAAACTATAAACAATATTCTTAAATTGCATGCTTTTGAAAAAATGTTATTCCAAACTTACCAGGCCCTTTGTATCTAGGAATCTTGAGAAGGTGGAGAGGATATCAACACTAGAGCCCAGTGGGGAACCTTCAGGGCCTTCTACGCCTTCAGAGAAGGCAACATGATCTCACAAAGTTCCGTGGGATAGTCACGGAATTTTGTGCTCATTTTTCCGTGGCATTCTCACGGATCTCCGCATTTTTCCGTGGCCCTGCTACGGACTGTCTTTTTCCGTGGCATTCTCACGGATTGGTTACTCAACTGCTTTTTCCTATTTTCAAACCATTTTCGCTTCGGTTTAGGGTTAGATTTGGTGTTTGCATTAGCATGTCACTTTAACTATTGGTTTATATAATTTTTTCTGATTTATTCTTTTATATTTTCTAAACTTTAAACAATTGTCGCCTGGCGTTGGGGTTAGAGTTGGGTTTGGGTAGGGATGTCATTTCATGTAAATCTAACCCTAAACCGAAGCGAAAATGGTAAGAAAATAGGACAAAACAGTTGAGTAACCAATCGGTGAGAATGCCACGGAAAAAGACAGTCCGTAGCAGGGCCACGGAAAAATGCGGAGATCCGTGAGAATGCCACGGAAAAATGAGCACAAAATTCCGTGACTATGCCACGGAAATTCGTGAGATCAGGTTGGAGAAGGCCTTAAAAAATTTATAAAAAGATTTTTTATAAATAAATAATAAATAATATAGTATTCAATAAAAATATGTTTTTACATTTTTAAATTTCTATTTAATTCAATTTAATACAATACATGTAATATATTTTCTCTCATCTATGTTCTAACGTTAAGCTTACTGTCAGGTTCATGTCATGAAAACATCTTATCCAATCAGAATCGTCTGTCTCTATTTAGGCCCGGTTATCTGGCTCATTCATTGGTTAGGACTTCATGAATCCCAGGGAAGGCCAAGCTATGTGTTTTGGTGTGGAGAGTGACGGGCAAATTGACCAATCACGTTTTGATTTCAAGTGGGCGGGTAAAAAACAAAGCATTGTAAGCCTTCATGAAGTCCTAAGCATGCAACAAACTGGATGCGAGCTGCTGTAAAACACCAAAAACGAAGATCATAGACCGTTAATATTAATACAGTCTAATGGCCCGAAACTCTGCGGTGAGAGTGGTTAAGGTAAATGGCGGAAAACGTGATTGACGTTGTGGCTAGCTTGATAGGGGTGAGGTAAAAACTAAATTACTTAAGCGCGTACTCGTGAAGAGCACTGCCGGGAGAAGCGCGTGCAGAGGAGAATGACGCGAACACGAGAAAAATAATGGGTTTAATTATACTTTTACTTCCTGACAGTTTCACTTGTTACGTGAGGATAGTAATGACTGACAGACGACGCCGAATTACATACAATATAATTTCCTAACTAAATCTGAGAGAATGCGAAAACATACAAAGAATTTTTTTCCACCATATACCCGATGGGCAGGGCGGAGATACATTTTTCGACATGAATTCGCTATAGCCCCGGGACCTCGGGGCTTGGGTTAGCGATTTTGCGAGCCCTGGATATCTTATAACAACAGTTATAAGCCACAAGGAGGTGCACTGAGAACGCTGGGTGGTATATTTCCCCTTATGAAAAGACTAACAAGGTATCCTACAGCTAAATATATATTTCCAAAAAATTAAAAAATAAATTAAAGAACATAATTTAAGCTTGTTAAATGCAAATTTACAGAGCCCCTGTCATTACAGAGCAGCAGAGTCTGTATTTGTGTTTATCAGTTAGATTAAAGTAATTTTAAACTTTAAAACTGCATTTAAAGGCAGACAATGCCCATTCTGTAATTTAACTTTGCGTGCTCAGAATTTTTACACGTTCATTGTATGATTTAACGAAATACGAATAGCCTAGTATTATGGATGTAGAGGCATTTGCACTTCATTGCATATTTTGAAGGCCCAGCTGAAGTACCCACGGTTCGCCACTGCTAGAGCCTGAATCTTTAACAAGCTTTTGGCGATACTGAAATGTCTCTCTCATCTTTTGGAATATTAGGGACTTCTCTGTGGTATGGCTGAGCAAAGAAATTGCCTCTTTGCAAGCATCCCCATCAAGTTGCCCTTCACAATTAGTAGCCCTTTGGCATTTTGGGCCTCCTGGAGAAACATCATGAAGGTTGTCTAGTGGCAAAGATCCTCGTCTAATCTTCCTGTGGACTGTTTTCATACGCCAAGCAATGTATCCTGTGTTGCTTGCAGCATCAAAAAAGTGTTCCTTTAAAGCAGGGGTTCCCAAACTTTTTTTCCTGCGCACCCCCTTCTATGTCCCAACCGGGTTGGCGCACCCCCAATCCCCATTAAAAAAAAAATCCAAAAAAGCTTTGTTTTCTCACCATAAATACTCATGTTTAATCATGCGCAAATAACCAAGGGCCGGTTGCACTAGCCGGACGTTAAGAAGTTGGGTGTAATAGTCCTACGTCGGGCTTAGCTACGTCCAACATTGTGAAAAATATTTACGCCTATTGCACCATCTGAAACTACGCTCAGCGTAGATGATGCGCGCCCCCGTGTATGCGTTTAACCACTGTGATATTTAGACGCCATTCGAGTTTACTAAGGTAAAAAACGTACACTTACTGCCGTCAGCTAAAAGAAAACATATGAGAGGTTTCCTCATGTTTACCAGTGCGTCATGTGCAGACCTATCAAACACATTAACGAAAGCCTTTACTGTTCGCACAAAAGGTGTATAATAGTTTGCAGATTCATTATAACAGCTCAAGTTTCAAACAAAATTAAATGAAAGCTTTTAATAAGTTCTCTACAGTAAGTATTTATGTATTTTATTATATAATTCATTGGCGGTCTCTTTACCATGCATGAAAACACATTGCTCGCGTATCCTGTGCCCATGTCTCGTCACATTTCATTATTTCTATTTTTGCCATAAAAAAGCCTCTCTCTCTTGGTCCCTCTCCTATTTCGTGACTAACAACTTTATCATAAGACGTGTCAAATGACAGTTTCCCTGATTTCAGTCAGTTAAGCATATTTATAATATATATGGAATTAATGAAACGAGTTGGCACGCATATAGCGGCTGCAGTGCATAACAGAAGAGCAGTGCATAGAAAAAGACAGCCGCTGTCTTCTACGTTTCTATCAAAAACTAATAAATTATAGTTTTTTATTTAAAATAAATGCGATTACAAAGGAAATGTTTACTGTTCATTTTTTTATTTATTTATTGTATGGAAAAATCCTACTTAAAGAAACAGACAGCCATTACATTTTTCCTCTCGCGCACCCCCTGGTGGCAGCTCGCGTACCCCTGGGGGTGCGCGTACCACACTTTGGGAATCCCTGCTTTAAAGAATCAAATTTTCTATGTCACAGATATCATAACATTGCAATTATAACGTGAAAGGGTCATGCAGACGATGACTTACATAGCCTTTCTTGGAATATGGATCTCTGAGGGAAGGGAACAGCATCACTATGCCAAGAGCGTACTGTTCTCTGATAGCTTTAGTAGGGAGTTGCCTAAGGGAAGATAAAAAAATTGGTCTTAATTAATACAGTGTTCATGCAGTTATTTGTTTTAAAAAATTTTTTTTTTTAAAAATACCCATGTGTATCAATCATGTGAGCCACCAGTATGTTGATCATTTGTCGTCTTGCGGCACCTGTAAGGGTTTCCATTTCTTGATACTCCTGTAATACTGCTTCACCACCAGACTTCAACTTTAGAACATCCTCAACCAACTAAACATAAAAAAATATATAATAATGAACTAAAATAAAAAATGATCATGGTGATTCACTAATTACCAAAAAAAGCTATATATTGGATCATTTTCATTTCTGGGGGAACAGTACTCACATAAACTCACATAAAATGCTTTGCTCTAACCCAGTGGTTCCCAAACTTTTTCAGCGTGCGACCCCCCTTGTGTACAGTGCATTTTTTCGCGGCCCCCCGAAAGAAAATGTATGATAAAAACAGTTTTAAAATGTAATATTTTAATTAAACAAAACATATAAAATTATACCTAGTAGTGCTGTTGGTTAGTTGGCTTATTATTTTTTTAGGTTTAATTACACAGAATTCATGATAAATTAATGTATTTTATAAAATGTCATAAAACTGGGGCCCCCCTGGCACCATCTCTCGGCCCCCCTAGCGGCCCCGGCCCCCAGTTTGAAAACCACTGCTCTAACCTGTTTTGCAGACAGTGCAGATGTGTCCTCTTTTCTTTGTCTCTTGTTAGGGACCTCATCTAAGATTACAGTTGATGCACTTGAACAGTTGCTACTGTCAGACGTCTCAGATATGGAAGACAAAGAGTCTGAAAATTCTAAAGAATTAAAGTATTAAAATATTACAAATATTGTGATGCCCCGCACAAGAATCAGAAATAGACAATTTATCATATTTATCCTAAGTTGATTGATAACACGACTTCTTAAACATTCAATAAAGCTCACCATCATTTGAGAAAACAGTCAGCACCACATTGCCTTGTCCAATGAGATCGCTGAATATTTCTGCATCAACTTCGGTCCCTGTTGCATCCTTGTATGTAACTTTTGCATCAGGTGGCAAGTAAAATCTCTCAATGACTGAAGAAAAAAAATATTTTTAGGTTGACACCCTTCCTTGCTTCACAACAAATGACTGATTTGAATTCATATATCTTTATGATGCAAGCAAAATGTAAATTTTAATTATTTTTCTTTTCCCCCCAATGTATCCCCTTCTACAGAGCATTATATGATAAAGGCAAATACAGAAATGAGGCAATAACACAATACACTGAATTTATCAGATATTAATCAAATTCTTAATTATTTTAAATGAGTAAAAAACCAACCTTTAGTGTGAAATTGCATAAAGTCAAATCTCCCTTCAATGGAATCCAGCTTCACATACATGCTGTTGCTTGTACTTGATCTGGACCAACATTTCACCTGGAACATGCAAAAGCATTTGCCATTGTAATATCACAATTTACAGATGTGGAGGATCACGTTGCAGACGTGACCGTAGACTGCACCGTATATATGTTTTAAAACGACGCGATGTATACAGTATATTATAGGCTTTGTGAAAGACCGTTTTAATAAATTCGGTAAATCATTTAAATTAATTCGAGGCCACTCTGTAATAATGTGATTCCTTGTTTTAGTTAAATCGAAACGCACGAGCGCAGTAAACTATTGCCACCACGATGTACGTTAATGTAACTTATTACACGGCTCTCTGGAATGCTTGATTCTGATTGGTCAGTTGAGACATTTGCAGGTTCGTTCTTTTCAAATAATAACCGCTCCAAAATAACGCATAGCCGGACTACTTGCACGAGTAAAATCGCTCCGCGCCAATAAAGATCAATAAAGATTACTGTCTGTTTGGCGCCATCTTGTGACAAACACTCGACAACCACGACAAGACACAGACAGCTTACTGAGACTGAACTTGACAAAATAGAGCATGACAGCTACGAAGCCAACACACAAAAAAATACAGAATGGGCCTTGCTCCTGCACCCAAAATCCTATTCCTTTTAAGGACACGGCACTTCATGGCAGGCGCCGTTGAAGATACTCACATTTGCACTAAATGCTGCACAAAACGCTTCTAATTGAAGAGAAAAGCTGAAGCCGCTCGGCGGTTTTGCCGCGTACCGTGTGAAACGGCCTAAGGCTGTGTGTTTGCGTTCATTTCCACAAATAATGTTTTTGCGCAGTGCTCCACAGCACGTTATATTGTACATTCTGGTACTGAATGAGCACCAATAATAAATGTAAAAGTATGATTTAAGTTAACTCACCTTTCAAAGCCACACGAGGATAATGGCGGCGTCTTCATCGATTTCACCAGAGACGATCGGAAATGCGTGGGTGGAGTCTAATTACGTCTGTTTGGAGTTTTTTTTAACACTGATGATCAACTCTGTGAAATAACTCCAACACCAAACACTATTTTACTCTGAATGTGTTAAAATTACTCTTTGGGTGTTAAAATCAACTCAGAAATGTTTAACATCGAAATTTCAACTCTCCAATTTTTGCTGTGTGAACGCGCCGATGGCGTATGGTGTCTGCGTGGACTCGCTGCGCGGTGGGCATTCAAATTACGCTTACGTATTAGGGACAAAAATGGAAACGTCCGTTCGGACCGAAATCTGTGATTTGTTGAACATTTTTTGGTCCTATACGCCTTTCACAGATGACATAAATTTCTACAAATACATTTAAACGACTTAACACAGTGATTGCTATCAGGATGTGAGGAGACTTTTAACCATCATAATTCCATTCATTTCATTTCAAGATGGCCGCGCTGGGTGGACACGCGTGTGCTGCGCTCGGAGTTGACGAGTGTTTTGCCTAAACTTGCGTATTGTTTTGCCTAGTTCTTAATACTGACGCGTGTGTTGAAAAGCATTACGCTGAGGGTGTCGGAATGGGTCCAAAAAAGAACGTGCAATCTGAGGAAGTCGAGGACATTAAAAAGTCTTTAGACTTCATAACTGAAGAAATGACTACAGTTAAGACACAGCAAAACCGGCTTATGGAATTATTGGAGGAAGTTAAACAGCTACGCCTCCTAAACATTGAAAAGGATAAACGGATTGCGGAGCTTGAACGGAGGGTGGATGATCTGGAGCAATACTCCCGGATAAATGACTTAATCATTACTGGTATCCCGATCAAACCTCGCTCGTACGCGCGCGCGGTAGCAGCGGACGAAGGCGATGAGCTGGGGGAGAGGGAAGTTCGCTCAGTGGAGCAACAAGTGGCAGCTTTTCTCCAGAGCAAAGGAGTGGAGCTGGACAGGGAGCGTATTGAAGCTTGCCACCCGCTACCTAGAAGGAAGAATACTGACAGACCAGCAGCAGTCATTTTGCGATTTGTCAACAGGAAAGACAAGATGGCTCTGTTAAAACAAGGACGCAAACTTAAAGGGACGAATGTGTATATAAACGAGCATCTAACAAAAAAGAATGCGGATATGGCCAGGAAAGCAAGATACCTCAAGAAACAAGGAAAAATTCAACACACGTGGGTAACCAATGGTCAAATCTACATTAAGTTAACGGGGTCTCCGGAGGAAGCGAAAATCATCAAAATAAGGAACATGGAGGAGTTGGACAAGTATCAGTGATTAGAATGCTCATGAATCATCTGGTTTCATTCAAGGTAACATCTGACTTACACTATTACAATGATCCTTGAGTCATATAGAAGTGATCAAAGGACAATTATACAATGACAGAATTATTACAGAGAATTGAACAACTACGTCAAACGGATTTGTGTGCTACGGAATTCACTGAGTACAGTATGCATGATTTAGAGACGGATGTTGATCCCGACAACAATTTCCTTTCTATTACTAATAACAGCTGTAACTACTATACGAATGATCAATATATTAATAACTGTATGACTAATGATAAACTTACAATTATTCACTTTAACAGTAGAAGTTTGTACACTAATTTTATTGCAATAAGAGAATATTTACAAAATTTTGTGCATCCCTTCAGTGTAATTGCAATTTCTGAAACCTGGTTTAAACAAGAGAAAATAGTTGATTTTGAAATGGATGATTATGATCTGCATTATGTGAATAGACTAAATAAAACAGGCGGTGGGGTTGCATTATATGTGCATAAAACTATAAAATATTCTCTTCTAATTAATATGTCAATTGCACTTGATAATGTAATGGAATGTATTACTATAGAAATAAGTAACAAAAGGAAAAAAAATATCATTATAAGTTGCGTTTATAGATCCCCTGGGTCAAGTATTGATACTTTCAATGGAGAGATGGAGAATTTGTTTTCAACAGTTGGTGATAAGTTTTTATTCATTTGTGGGGATTTTAATATTGATCTTTTAAATCCTAACAAACAAAAACCAACGGATGAATTCATTGAAAGAATGTACTCAATGTCCTTATTCCCAATTATAACAAAACCCAGTAGAATTACATCACACAGTGCAACCATAATTGATAATATCTTCACAAATGATTTGTCTAGTAAGTTAATTGCTGGTTTGTTATTTGTGATATTACAGACCATTTACCTGTTTTTGTTGTGTATGATTGTAAGGTGTCTAAAACAAAGGAAATTGGTAATGTGAGGCATAAAAGATTACTAACTCAAGATGCAACTGATGCATTTAATGACGACCTGAGACTACAAGACTGGAGTTCTGTTTATAGAGAAGGTGACACAGATAGAGCTTATAACAACTTCCTACAGATATTTTTACACTCCTATGATAAGCATTGCCCCATTTCTGTTTACAGTAAGCACAACAAATATTTAAAAAGTCCATGGTTGACAAAAGGGTTAATAAATGCATGTAAAAAGAAAAATTATTTATATAAATTATTCATTAAATTGAAATCAAAAGAAGCAGAGAATAAGTATAAGCTGTATAAAAATAAGCTAACTGATATAATAAGAAAAGCAAAGAAATCCTACTATAAGAAATTACTGTTTGATAATAAATCTAATATAAAAGGAACCTGGGATGTATTAAACTGTATTCTTAATAAGGGCTCAACAAAAACTAACTACCCTGAATACTTTATAGATGCACATGGTGAATGTAGTGGTAAGAATAGGATAGTCAACAGCTTCAATAAGTTTTTTGTAAATATCGGTCGTGATTTGGCAGCAGGAATCCCAGACGTACAAATTGAGCATAATATAGAAAAAATTGAGAATAATTCTAATACAATCTTTCTGTCTGTAGTATGTGAAGATGAGTTAGTGGACATTGTCCATAAGTCCAAAAATAATTATTCTATGGACTGCCATGCCATTAACATGGCTATCATAAAGAAAGTGATACATAATATCAAAACACCATTAACACATATTTGTAATCTGTCACTCATAAATGGCTGTGTCCCGAAGAAAATGAAAATGGCAAAAGTTATTCCATTATTTAAAACTGGAAATAAACACAATTTTAATAATTATAGACCAATTTCATTGCTTCCTCAATTTTCAAAAATTTTAGAAAAGATTTTCAATGCCAGATTAGAAAAATTTGTTGAAAAATACAATCTGATTAATGAAGGCCAATATGGATTCAGAAATAAAAGGTCTACATCTATGGCCATAATTGATGCAACTGAAGAATTATCAAAGGCTTTGGACAACAAAAAAATTACTATTGGTGTATTTATTGATCTGAAAAAAGCCTTTGATACTATTAATCATGCTATACTACTTAAGAAATTAGAAAGATATGGAATACGCGGGGTGGCTGGAAATTGGATAAAGAGCTACTTGAGTGACAGAGTACAATATGTAGAGATGGGCGAATTCTCCTCGGAGTGTTGTGAAATTTCCTGTGGTGTCCCTCAAGGGTCAGTATTGGGCCCAAAATTATTCAATTTGTACATCAATGATATATTTCAAGTTTCTAAATTAATTAAGTGTGTATTGTTTGCAGATGACACCAACATTTTTTATTGTGATGACAATTTTGACAAGGCAATTAATATCATTAATACGGAATTAAGCAACATAAAAAAATGGATGGATAGTAATAAACTATCTTTAAATTTAGATAAAACAAAGGCTATATTATTTGGTAATTATATGAGTAAAACGGACAAAACGATTGAGATAGAAGGGATACAAATTGATTATGTTTCTGAGATTAAATTTCTAGGAGTTACAATAGATAATAGACTAACCTGGAAAACGCACATTAGACACATACAAACTAAAATCTCCAAAAGCCTTGCAATAATAAATAAAGCTAAACAGGTCCTTGATGTCAATATACTACGTACACTGTATTGTACCCTGATTCTACCATATTTGTCTTATTGTGTGGAAGTATGGGGAAATAATTATAACAATGCAATCCATTCATTATGTATGTTACAAAAAAGGGCTATACGTATCATAAATAAAGCTAAATTTTTGGATCATACAAATCCACTTTTTATTGAATCAAAGTTATTGAAACTACAGGACTTAATTAAATTACATACACTACAATTGTCATATAAAGCATATTACAATCTATTACCTGTGAACTTACAAAAGTTATTTATACAGAGAGAACAACTGCATAGCTTACGGAGGCATGGCAATTTCTTAATACCAAGGATAAATACTATTAGGAGGAGTTTCTGTGCGACGATACGTGGTATTAAGTTATGGAACAGTCTCGGGCATGAATACAAACAATGCCGAAGCTTAAATCAATTTAAAGTATTGTATAAAAAAATGGTCTTAACAAATTACAAGGAGAGTGGGGCGCAATTGTGTGCGTAGCATTAGTTGTTGGTTAAGTTTTTCTATCCTATGGATAGTTGGTTTACCATTGTTGGTATTATGATACTGTACTGAAATATTTATGGGTTGATGAGGTTGTGTATTTTACCTTTTAGGTATTTAGTTTACCATTGTTGGTATTATCAGAAGTGTATTAATACGGCTATATATAGTGTGGTTGTAATATCTTACCGTACAGGTATTCTGTTTACCATTGCTGGTATTAATATTGTCAATTGCATGTGCAATTTGCAAGGGATGTGGTCTCTGCATTAGTTTTTTTTTTTTTTTTTTTCTTGTTATGTTTCTTTTTTTGGGTGTGTACTTTTTGGATTATGATATTGTATAGGAATATATATTTATTTGATGTTAGGATTTTCTTAACTTATATAGAAGCACATACCATTTTTTCTTATTTCCTGTTGTTTTTCCTATAAATTGTAATTCATGGGGGTGGGTTTAAATAAGTTCTACTTCTACCCACTCCTTTTCGAGCAATAGAGGGTTTGATGCTGTATGATGATTAATACGTGCTGTATTGTCAATGTATGCATTTGATTTTGCTGTTTTGGTTTTGTGATGTATCATAGATATTGCTCGAAACAAACAATAAATAAATAAATAAATAAAATAAATAACAAAAAATGTTTCAGGATCAAATCTGTTACCCTAACTTTAAGCAGTTTTCCACAAAACCTGCCTTGTAGATTCATTGGAAAACAGGGATGCCACAAAGCATAGTTTACAAGAGACCCATCGGTCCACAGTCAAGTGGACGAATTGATCAGCATTTTTCTTTGAAGTCCTATCCACACTCCTTTGGTCATTTCTATACCCTGCAGCATCCGTGTGATGTACGACTGTGCTGTGACATTTAAAATGTGAGCTAGTGTCTGATAATGAATTCTGCAATACTGCAGTGCATCAATCCAGCTTTTTGATTCTTTGATATAGGTGAAGTTATCTGACAGGATAGACATGTAAGTAAATACTTATTTTATAGGATTTGTCAGTGATGAATATTCATTTGTTTTAATAAAAAAAATCATAAAAAATAATAAGTAAATTATATATATTAGGACAAAAAGAAAATCTCTGTGTGAAATTCTTTATAATCCTATAAATTTAATATAATATCTTGTGTTATTTTGTACTTTATACCATAACATCATTGCTTTGTAACTTTATATTAGTTAATTTACCAACAGTAATAATGTTTTAAAGAATATTGGTTTATTGTTATATAATGCTTAATGTGAAATGGAAACATTTTTAACATAAAAGAAATTATAAATCTTTTTTATTTGACTCACATTGACACATGACTTCAGCATCTTCATGATGTCCACAGTTGTGTACTCCCCATGTATTTGATTTACAGCTTTTTAGATTGGACTCGGTTCCAGTACAGTTTACTTCATCCAGTCATATTAGTCCTGAACCTTGTCCAAAATAAGCATTAGACTTTGCATCTTTAGCATCTCCACAGCCCAGTTCTCTACACACCACTGTAGCATCTGATGAATCCCAGCGATCATCACACACTGTTCCCCATTGACCATCATGAAGGACCTCCACTCGTCCAGAACAAGAGCTGAAGCCGTTTACTAACCTAACAGAGGCTACAAACAGAGTCAGGTATTCAAAATTCGTGGCATTTTGTGTTTGTCTCTTGGGTTTAATTCAGTACACAGTTTGTATAAAGCTTACATTTACCTTGACAAATGACTCCAGCGTCTTGGCTATGTCCACAGTTGTTTTCTCCCCATAGCGGTCCTCCACAGTATGAAAATGAGGACTCTGTACCAACACAAGCTAAATCATCCAGCCATATTTGTCCTGAACCTTCTCCAAAAGATTAATTAAACGTTACATCTATAGCATTTCCACAGCCCAAATTTCTGCACACCACTGCAGCATCTAATAGATCCCAGTAATCTGAACACACTGTCCCATTATGAAGAACCTCCAATCTTCCAGAACAAGAGTTACTGCCATTCACCAACCTGATATCACCTTCACTAGTGACAGTTCTTCTGTCTGTACATGTTAAAGGAATAGTTTAACCAAAAATGAAAATCCTCTCCAAAGTTGAAGCCATTTCATACCTGATGGCCCTTTTACACAGGGCGTGGTGTGTGCTGCGCTACATTCATTTCAATGGCTTTTGGCGCGGACGGTTTGTTGTTGCGTGACCAAAGCGCAAGCACAGCGGAGTTCCTATGGAGACGTCGGAAGAAAAGCTGTGTCATGGAAACACATATCAATTCAAGTTGGCATGTCAGTTGTGTTTTAAGTCAGGTAGCTTGTTGTAGGTAGGCAGCTTAGGGCTAGTGCTATCGCTTGCTTTTTAGCACGGGACAGATACATATATTGCTGCTGCACAAAAGGTGGAACAACAATCAAATGACTTGATATTTAGAACTCAGCTGAAAGTTTTGAAAACTCGGCCTTTGGTCTGGCCAGCATAGCGCAAATTGCTTGGCTGTGCTGAACCCAGCGACGAGCGCAGCGCACACCGCGTCCTGTGTGAAAGCCGCATAACAAAGGCTAATGTTACAAACAGGGTCAGGGATAAAAAATTCGTAGCTCGTAGATGTTCTCACCCAGAAGCAGAAAGAGAATCAGGAACTGCAGCATGTTGGCTGAAAATATATTTGATATAAAAAGACATTACTTCACTGTTGAATTTGATCCTTACACAAAACATTCACAGTGTTTTCTTATTTGTCAGTTAACATGAGAAGTACATAGATCTAGTGTGTCATAATGTGTCTTAATGTAGTTTTTTAGTGTACTCTAAGAAAAAATGGTACAAAAGCTGTCACTGGGGCGGTGCCCTTTCAAAAAGTACACCTTTGTCCCTAAAACGTGCATATTAGTAATTCAAAGATACATATGAACAGTTGTCCTGGCTTGCACCCTCAGCCAGAAGACAATATCATTGGTTTCAGTTCATTTTTAAATGTATCTACTTTCAATATCCATATTATTTATCGCAATATTTAGTGCCTTACAGTTCACAATATGGCCTTCGTCATAATGAACAGCTCTTTTTTATTGTCCCTAGAATTAAAAGAGAAATTGGGAAATATGCATTCTGTGTTAGAGCTCCTCATGATTGGAACACACTTCCTGAATTCATTCGCTCGCTTACGTCTCTTTCTCGGTTCCGCACTGCTTTGTTAACATACTTCCAGAATTCCTGTCAATGTTTCTAGTTTCTTAGATTTAGCATTGATATGTGTCATGTTATGTATCTATGTATGTATGCACACTTATAGCGATGGGAACTTCTTAGGAATATCTGGGATTATTGTGTTATGTAAAATGTTTCTTTGGCTGTTTGGAGACATATTCCATGTGATGGGGATGGGGGTGGGGATATTGAGAGCGCGTGTGTGCGTGTGTGTGTGTGGGTGTGTGTGTGTTTTGTATTCTATTTTTTTTTTTTTTACTTTGAATTTATTATAATTGCATTTACTGTCAAGTATACTTCGCTTGTATTTGTTGTTTGTTCATGATCCTGAGGACCCCCATGAAAACGAGATGTTGCATCTCATGGGGTTGATCCTCTAATAAATGTTAAATAAATATCTGTACCGATATTTTTACAGGGTACTGGTCCCAGTGACAAGCTTTTCTACCTTTTTCTGACAACTGACTATAGTAACAACTGAATATAGATGATGTGTGTCATGCAGCCCCTTTAGTTTGCATTTAGCCTACAGTGATTGTAAATGTTGGATATGCAGGAAAGATACAAATGTAAATACCAGCATAAGGAAATAATGTAATAATATAAATGAATGTATTATTATTGTTATTATTTTTAATGTAACAATCCAATAACACTGTTTCACTGCAATGACAATTATTCTGGACTACAAAGGTATTTACTATATTTAAAAATGTATCATTTTTAAAATTTCTCATATGATAATCATTGAATGTAATTTTTAAAATAATATAAAAAAAACAATTGAAATGTGTTTTTTGAATTGATACAATGATTAGAACGTGTTCATGCAAAGAGGTCCTACTTTAGACTGTAAGATGCGAGTTGGAGTTTAAACATGATTTTGAATACATCAAAATATATTTAACAGTTATCAAAAACACAAATTACATTTCATGTAAGTGTGGAATGTCCAAAAAAGTAATAATTACTTTATGATATATTGTTTGAGCATATATAACTATACAAATATTAAAGTATACAGTACATGTTGTGTGAGCAGATCTCTATACAAAATAACAATATTAAAAAAAATCCAATTAAGTGATTATTTTGATGATATATATGTTATTAGAGTGATACCTGTGCAGATGTGTTTGTGTGAACTCTCCTTTTCTGATGGATTTGGTCTGGTTAAACAGTGTTGTGTTGTGGGCATGTGTCAGTTATATAATGTAATATGACGGGGTGTCTGCTCCTGGAGAGCCGGTGTCTCTGCAGAGTTTTATTCCAACCCTAATCGCAGCAGCCATATCACCCTGTAGCCCAAGACAGCTTGCCCACTGAAGCTAAGCAGGGCTGAGCCTGGTTAGTACTTGAATGGGAGACCACCTGGGAAAACCAGGTTGCTGCTGGTAGAGGTGTTAGAGAGACCAGCAGGGGGTGCTCACCCTGTGGTCTGTGTGGGTCCTAATGCCCCAGTATAGTGACGGGGACACTATACTGTCAAAAAAAGCACCGTCCTTCGGATGAGACGTCAAACCGAGGTCCTGACTCTCTGTGGTCATTAAAAATCCCAGGATGTCCTTCGAAAAAGAGTAGGGGTGTGCCCCGGCATCCTGGCCAAACTTGCCCATTGGCCTACTAAATATCCCTCATACTACTTGGCTATATCACTCGGTCTCCTCTCCACTAATAAGCTGGTGTGTGGTGGGCGTTCTGGCGCAATATGGCTGCCGTCGCATCATCCAGGTGGATGCTGCACATTGGTGGTGGTTGAGGAGATTCCCCCATTCATATGTAAAGCGCTTTGAGCACTGGAAAAGCGCTATATAAATGTAACTAATTATTATTATTAAACACACCTGATCCAGCTAATCAAGGTCTTACTAGGCAGACTTGATACTTTGAGGCAGTAGTGATGGGCAGTCCGGCTCTTTCCATTGATTCGGCTCTTTCGGCTCAAGCTCCGGCTCTACATTTTAGTGATGGCAGTCCGGCTCTTTTCATAGATTCGGCTCTTCTGGCTCGGCTCCCTTAGAAGAGCCGGCTCTCCTGCCTGCGTCTGAAGATTCGGCTCTGCTCGTTCGCTACAAAGAATCAGCTCTTAGAGCCGTCGTTCGCGAACGACCCATCACTATGAGGCAGGTGCGTTGAGGGAAGTTTTAGCTAAACTCTGCAGGACACAGGCCCTCCAGGACCGACTTTGGACACCCCTGTAATATGACCACACCTATAAACAATATGCAACCTGAACACCTGCCGTAATCCAATGTATGAAGTCCAAAATAAGTGTGTGACAGCACACTTGGATGGACATGCATTTGTTTCTTTATTATTTTCTTGTGAAATTATTCATCAGAGGACATCAAAAATCAGTGTTGAGAAACAAAACAAAACAAAAAATAGGTCAGTGTTTTGTGACAGTTATGAAAAAGTAGAGAAATTCATATTTGGTACACAAAACTTAATAATGCAAAACTGTTGCTGTAATATCAAGTAACAATTTTCATAGGGAGAATGCACACAGTCTTTTATACGCCACACATTTGAATATGCCAAATTTGTTTACTAGGGCACGACACTGAGCTCACTGAGGGACAAACAACAAACCTATACTGTATGCATGAGAGCTTGCTTTGTTAGTGGCCTGTTAAAAAGGCCTGTTGCTGTTGGTCCAACCAATTCTTTATTGATGTTTCTAGGTTTGGTATGCTATTAATGTTTGCATTTGAAACCAAAGCAAATGAAATTTTTTTGTAAAGAAATAGTTCCAAAAAAATAAAAACACATTGAAGCGGCCAGTAAAATATTTTATTCAACTTCAGGATCTCCATTCTATTGGACTTTAAGTGAGAAAATGTATTATTTACTATAAAAACATTATGATTTACTACTATGGTGTATCTAAAAGCTTTATTGATCTAGGATTGAGTCGGTCTTTTTAAAAAGTACAGTGCCCGTTATAGAGACATTCTCTAACTGGGAATTATTTACATGGAGGACAGCATGAATAGCCTATAAGCCTATTTGTGATATCCTGGATATGGACTGGAGGTGGATATGCAAAACTTTGCCTTATTCAAATATATCTCTTCTAAGTACTCAAGTATTCAAAGTACACCCTCTTTGAATTCTATGGTTTTACATGTCAGGACATCAGGTCTTTAACTCTTTCACTGCCAGCGTTTTAAAAAAAGTTGCCAGCCTGAAAATGTTCTTCTTTAAATATATAAACGTACAATATACCAAATGAAAGAACAGACCCTTTGCTTTCAAACAAACAAAAAAAACGTTTCATCCTACCTTCAGTGGTTCTTTTGTTATCAGCTTTTGAATATGGGTAGGTTTCTGCAAAAACACCACATTTTGAGCAAAAAGCAGAGATAATTCCATTTTTGTGACGGACTTTTCATAGAGATCCCATTCAGAGCGATCTTTAAAACAGACACGGACATGCAGCCGCTTGCCATAGGGCAATACTTCCGGGTTTAAAAAGTTGCGGATAATAGCGGTATTGCGGAAAGACGGAAAATCTCGTCATTGGCGGGGAAGCGTTTTCTCTTAATTGATGAGATATCTTGTCAATGGTGGTGAAAGAGTTAAAAATCGGACGCACGCAAACATACGCGTCTGCAGTTTTACGTCATTGATTGACGACGGCTGGGCAAACACACGCTAAAGCGAAGGCTAGCAAACCGAAACAACATCTAACAAAATTAAAGCACAAAATCGAAATATATTTTACATGCTTTGAAGTAATGTTACCCTACCTGTCCAATAGGATGAAAGCCAACTCCGGTTTTATACTCAAAACAAAGCGAAGGTTTATCCATAATTCAAATGCTCTACCGATGTTAATCCGTGATTTTGTCCGAAGTTGATCCGATTCACGTTTGGCCTTACGAGCTTCAGCAGATCATTTTTTTCTTAACAATATGTGGAGTTTGTGTTGGAGTCTGTGTTGTGCTGGGAGCATTTTTTTCAGAGGTAATAGCAAAACCCGCAAAGTGGATCATTTTAATGTGAGATTACAACCCCTTCACACACAGGCAATTGAAATGGGATTAGTTTATGTAGAAACAATACATACAGCTCCTTTAAGCATTTATTTGAGTGATATTTACAAAGCCACTGATTCATTTGTTACAGTGTAGGCATAGGTTAATAACAGGAGTTCTGTACATGGTAATGACATATTGTGAGATTCAAATGCTTTTGTCACCTCTTCTTATGTAAACCTCATTCATGCAAAAGACTGCTGGAAAACAGGCTAATCTCAAAATAAAACACTGACTGTGACATTACAGTAGTGATGTACACCCAAAACATTAAAATTACACATTAAGTACAATGTTGTAACAATTCTAAAAAAAGTTGGGACTGGTGATCTGGTGAAGACGTGTATGTTAAAGAGTCGCTTCTGGAAAGTTCGCGGCTGTTTAAGAATTGACTAAAGTGGCACCGCACATGCATGCAGTGTAAAAAAAATAATTCTGCGAATGAGAGCACTAGTAAAAGCAACAAAGTTTATATCTGTCTCCCATGCTGCTTGAACCCCAGAAGTAAAGAGACTTTTAGAAAGCTTGTCAGAAAAATCCATATCAACACCAGCAATGACAAGGTAAGCTTACGTTGCTATGGTTACAGTCCATATACATAATAGATTCCTAGGCTATTCCTATACTATCTACAGTTTTATTACAAACAGCAACCTAAACTACAAAGTAACATTAATGTAGACTTACCCTTACGAAAATTGACCATGGTTTTATTGTGGTAAATGTGTAGTAACCATGGTTTTTAGGTGTAATGAACAGAAACGCTTGGTAATGCAGTGTTACACATACAATTCTTTGCAAAGTGACTGGGTGTGTGAACAGGCATTTTACAAGACAAACAGGAAGTGAATGGTGAAGTAAGACATGACATGATAATAAAATAAAAGACCAGAAACAAGACTTCAAAATAAAAGACCCAAACAACAAAACACAAGACAAAACCATTACAGCCTATTCAAAGCTCGAGGGCCAAGACATAACTTCTAGATTTATCAGCAGCAATAAACTACATTTTAACATTTTATAATGCCTAGTCATACTTCTGTTATTTTGATGAAAGTAACTCAGACGTAACGCAAAAGTAGTGTAAATCATTACATTTCAGAGACAGTAATATTGTAATGTAAATAATTACTTTCAAATGACAGTAATTTGTAATATATAATGTATTAACTTTGGAAGTAACTTGCCCAACACTGCTTACCACTAAGAAACGTCCATAACAGTTTTTCTTAATTGCTTTGACCTGGTTAAAGAAACTAGGATCCACTCAGTTTTCATCATGACTATCTCAGCAGAGCAAAAGACACGTCTTGCAAATGTGTTAACCCTTTCTCATTGGATTGACACATTTTTTTCCACCCTTTTGCAAAACAGTTAAACACGGATATCATTAAAGCAGTCAAAACTCCATTGTTTTAGCTATGGTAACCAAACAGAAACCATCTATTCCTAACTATTAGACACTACCTAGATCAGTATGAATTCACTGAAGCAGCTGTTTGACACTCCTTCACACCTGCAGTCTGCAGGCCTTATAAAAAAAGAGTTCACGTCTGTGTTGTTCTTTGCCAGCATGAATGGAGGCGTTCCACCACTATAACCTTGTCAAATGTATTTTATTGTCCACTGTGTAATGATTGACTGAAAAAGCTCATATACTTGTGTGCAAGTTGTGTTGTTTGAAGGCAAATTTAGCTTTTGTTGCATATTTTAAATGTTTTGGCGTGGTTAGCGTCTTTTGCAAACAAAATGTGTGATTTTGACCATGAGTGCCACTGTTTAGGCATGTGTGTTAACTGTTTAAAAACAGTGTGAACTGAATTTGAGTGGAAGGCTGCATTTAAAGCAATCAAGAAAAACTGTAACAATCTCCAAACAATTGATTATTCCTAAAATTCTGTATCTTCATCTGATACAGAATCAAACATGAGGTCTGTTTACACACACAGAGCTACTGACAGGGGCTGCTCAACATTATTATTCATGACCCTTTCGAATAAGGTAATAATAGACCATTTTACTTTAAGGGCAAATCCTAGGATTGTAAATGGACATGTGAAACCATCTTTGGATAATTTTTGCATTTAATAAAGCCACATACCTTCTATGTAGATATTAAAGAACAATTTAAAAAATTTTCTAATGCATTCTTTACCTTTAACACAGTTAAAGTCACCACTTACCACTGGTGAACATCAGTGTAGCTACCACTATGCTAACAACTCTATACATCAATACAGGCAGTTTTTTTTGGTTTGGCACAATTTTCAGTGTGAGTCCTTACAAAGGACTGGTTCAGAGCTTCAGCTTTAAATATTCTTGACATTGTACATTGACAACACTGTTCATGTAAATATAAGCAAATGTTTAACTCTAGCATTTTAAAATGTTGAAATTTTTTCCTTTGAATTGCAAATGTTCTCATTTGTCGAGGCAATTTATTTACATTGGCCCTACAAATATTATCCCCTTTACATAAATAAAGTTTGGCCTCGCATCTTAATAACCATGACAAGTTAAAATTGCAACATGATCTCACAAAGTTCCGTGGGATAGTCACAGAATTTTTTGCTAATTTTTTCTGTGGCATTCTTACGGATTGGTTACTCAACTGCTTTTTCCTATTTTCAAACCATTGTCGTTTTGGTTTAGGGTTAGATATGGTGTTTGTGTTAGTATGTCACTTTAAGTACGGTGACTTAAAAGAGTAAGAGTCACCTTACTTAGTGTAGGTAAGAAAATGAGAGGCATTTAAAGATACTAATAAAGAGTTTTACAATCTCCACCACAATATGCATTTATTATACACATATACTCTCTCACTTTTTATTTCTTGCCCTGTTTGCAAAAAAGCTGTGTTTTTTTACCTGGCTTTAAGTGTCTGATTGACTGACATCTCATGAGTTCAGTGTTGTAGATGTCACACGGTGACAAATGCAAGGGGCGGAACCAAAATTCGAGGAGATTGAGATTGAGTTGAGTTCCGCCCGGCGGCATGAGTAGATACACCGGAATCTCCGGGAGAACGCCGCGACCAAAATCAAGCTAATGATGCGCAGGTGTGTTTAATAAACGCAGCGATCGAGGATTGGAGGACGTAAGGAAGCGAAGGAGTACAAAAGGGAGAAGAAAATCAGAGGTTAGTGCGCGTTGTTGAGTTGAGTTGCTGTTGTCACTTCGGGTTGCTTCATTGCCCATCGGGCTACCGAGTTACTGAGCTTATTGCTACGGTGGTGAAGAGGATACTGGTGCTGTTGTGGCGAGCAGACGGAGGAATGAACAAACTGTGAGTTGAAACAGAAGAGAAGAGATCGTTGGCTGAGTATACTGGAAGTTCTTGACATTGTGGAAGTGTTGACATGTATCGCTTCATTTGAAATCATTGGATGAAACTAGACTGGAATTATATGCAGCTTCACTGTGCGGGTGCCCCGCAGTCTAAGAGAGTGTGACAACTTACCGTGAGTACCAGGAATTTACTGTGGAATGTGTATATATTGAGAACCTGTCGTTTCATGTGTGTGTGCGCCCCCAGTGAACGAAGATAGTGGCCCCGTCACGGAGCAAAGTGGAGGGTGAGCCGATTGTGCATTATTGTCGGAAACGAGAACCCTTGCTACAGCTATATTCGACACCAGCCTTCATTATAACGCCCCGCCGTCCATAGCTGGCTCCGGGAAGATCGTGGCCAGACCTTACTAATTGTCACAAAGTGTGTCGTGGGTGAGTTTTGACTTTGCTGAGTGTTACACTTGATGCTGTGAAGTGTTGTGCTGTGTATCTGTTGTCAGGAGCCACTACAGTGAGTCAGTCGCAAGAGAAGAAACCGTGCGGTGGGCGAAGTGCTAATCATACATCTGCTGTGCAGCGGGTTTGTGTAGAGGCGGGTGTGGCATTGAGAGCCCCTGTCGTGGAGGATGTGCAGTTGGTGGTGGATCACATTGAATGCCATGACCCTGGTGTGAGTAGAAATTTGAGTGCTGATGTGTATGAAAAGGAAGACCCAGTGTGTGTAGAAGTGCAGTAATTTGTTGTCACGGAGTCTCTTCAAGGGTACGCCCCTGTCCAGATCTCTAAAGATACACCTACGGAGAGGAGAGGGAAGCGTTCGGCTCGTCAGTGACGGTACTTCACCCTCTAGTGGTGACTGAGGACTGGGAGGTAAAAACCACAAGAATCCATCTCACCACGGTTGGTTTGTGAGTAGATCTTTCCACTGCACCCACACCTTGTGATACGGCACTGAGCCTTCACAGAAGAAAGTCAACTAAGTAATTACCTGTAAAAGTATTCACCACATTCACTGCCACCAGCCCGCCTATGAAAGAGAGATAGCCTCAGTTAAAGGTGCCGTGTGAATTGTGTTACAGCCCTGAGCCTCTAAAGGAGGAAAACGACCAACCAGTTACCTGTGAAAATACTCACCCTATTCGCTGCCACTAGTCCACCGGTAAGAGGAATAACGTTGAAGTTAAAGGTGCCGTGTGATTTGTGTTACAGCCCTGAGCCTCTAAAAGAGGAAGACGACCAACCAGTTACCTGTGAAAATACTCATCATACCGGCCGCCACCAGTCCGCCTGCAAGTAAGAGAGGAAAGTTAGAATTAAAGGTGCTGTGGGTTTGGGTAAGGTCATTTTATGTAAATCTAACCCTAAACCGAAGCTGTATGTCATATGTCACTATATATGTGACATTAACTTTTCAGTTGTCATAGAGAGGGGTATATATGGCTACGTTCATACTGCAGGTATGCTCAATTCCGATTTTTTTGAAAAAATTAGATTTTTTTGCAAGGCCGTTCCAATTTCCAATAAAATGCGACCTTTTGTGATCTCCTGTGTGAACGTGAAATGACCCAGAAGTGACCCGCATGCGCATAAGAGTACTCAACGGTCAAGGACGTCACTTGTAAGCTAACGTTAAACATGGATGTCAACAACGGTGTAGTCAACAGTGGAGGTCTTTTTGCAATATTAAAGTTATTTTCCCAACGGAGCCAGCACAATTACAATCTTCTAGGGGTGTCCCGACTAAGGATTTACATATCCGAATCAGAATTGTCGAATCTTTCCATAGTCGACCGATAGTAAAATCATATGGTTGTGTGCGTGGGTTGGGAGGGGGCCAGACCAGGTACAAATTGGCAACTTTAGTTTCTTTCACAAGCAGCACAGAAACAACTTTCTGATAAGGTGACCAAAACTGTCTTTCAAGTGATGAACGAATTCACTGATGATGCATTTACATATATATATATATATATATATTAGGGCTGCACGATTAATCGTATTTTTATCATGATAACGATATGCGTGCCCCACGATTAATTAATGACAATCGTCACGATTAATGTGCAAAGACCAAGCACAAAACACACGTCTAGAATCAAGCAAAGTGTTTGTTATGGGCAGAGTCAGAGTAAACGGAGTGTTTCTTTGCAAGTGCAGTCTGTGTTAAGGTAGAAATACGTTAGCATCACAAGATTTACAGTCATTGGATATTTCGGATTTGAGGAAAGTGATGTTGATCAGGTAAGTCACGAGTCTTTTGCAAACTGTGCTCCTGTTCCGTCCAAACGTGAAATATCAAGAGTTTCAAAAGCTGAAGACACAAGCCGCAACCATAAAAAATCCCCGACCATCCACGACACAGACAACAATAACGGATCGCGTATCATGTAAGTTAGCCAAGGATATGTGTCCAATAAGCACCGTGAGCAGCAAGGGGTTTAAAAAAAATATTGCCACAAAAGGCATATCATAGGCATTTTTTATTAAAAAAAATTTATTTTTATTTTAGTTTAATTCTAATTTGATATAAATATATTTACTATTGTTACTATTTTGGTTTGACGAACCACTTACTCTTTATCAATAGAGTAAAGTTTGGCGTATTGTCTGCCATTTTGTATTTTGGTTATTTGGTCTGACGAACCACTTACTCTTAATAGGGTTAAGTTTGGCGTATCGTCTGCCTGTTACTATTTTGGTTTGACGAACCACTTACTCTTTATCAATAGAGTAAAGTTTGGCGTATTGTCTGCCATTTTGTATTTTGGTTATTTGGTCTGACGAACCACTTACTCTTAATAGGGTTAAGTTTGGCGTATCGTCTGCCTTTTACTATTTTGGTTTGATGAACCACTTACTCTTAATAGGGTT